>NW_027186296.1:26844929-26995890 GCF_028583685.1 Petaurus breviceps papuanus
ATATATATATATATATATATATATATATATATATATATTATCCTCATGTCCCTGATACTGAATTAGCTGTACGGGAAAAGAAGAAAAATCAAGGTTAAAAGGTAACTGGAAATTATATTCGATATGTGAAAAGCCAAGTAGTCATCCTCTTGTAGAATTCACTTTAATTCTTATAGAGTTACCTTCATAAAGTAATAGACCAGGGGCAGCTAGGTGGTGCAGTGGGTAGAGCATTGGTCCTGGAATCAGGAGGACCTGAGTTCAAATTCAGCCTCAGACACTTACTAGTTGTGTGATGCTGGGTAAGTCACTTAATTCTGATTGCCTCCAAAAATAAAATAAAATATAGACCAAATTTTTTTTTAAATTATGTGGCAGTAGCTCACACTGTATCATTTGAAAATGTATTGAAAGTGGCCAGACCAATCCAGAAGATAAATAATGAAGCATGGCTCCTGCTTCCTTAGCTAAGAGGGAATGTAGGAAAGAGAGAATGAAATGTACATTTTTAGACATTGATTTGCTTTCTTTGATTGTATTTATTATAAGGGCAGATTTCTATTAATGATAAATATGAATGAATGGGTAGTAATAGATTCCAAAAAAGAAAAAATATCAATAAGACAGTTTTTTTAATTCACAAGAAAATAAAAAAGTTCAGAAAGAGACACAAACAAGGACAGTTTAGTTTCTACCTTGTCATATTTCATATAAACATCCTATTTTTTTCTTTTTGCTTTTTGGAGGGGCAGTTGGGGTTAAGTGACTTGCCCAAGGTCACACAGCTAGTAAGTGTTAAAGTGTCTGAGTCCATATTTGAACTCAGGTCCTCCTGACTCCAGGGCCTGGAGGTGCTCTCATATAAACATCTTAAAAAGCAAGCATCGCATTAACAGAAAACAGTGGTTTCATATACAACCTTTTCTTCATACATTGAAATGTTTGGTCCAATGATTAAGTTCTTTTAATTAAAAAAACAAACATTTTTTAAAGCAATGAAAATGGGTTCAGCCAAGAGAAGTTGATCATAAGAAAACCTGCATTCAGGTGCCATCACTGGCACTTACTGTCTGTACCCTTTAGTAAGTTACTTAACCTTTCAGTGTCCTAGGCAACTCTCTAGCACTAGGCTGAAGAGCAGGTGTCAGTTTGCTTTCAGTAGAGGCAGTTTCTTCACGGGGAGTTAGTTCCCCATAAGGAATAAATCACAGGTCCCTTCTCTTCCCCTCCCCCCCTTTAGGTTAGGGGTAAAAAAGGGAGGATTTTTTTTTTTTACCACTCCACCAGTCCCTTTACCCCTCAACAACAAACCAATGGTGTTTACAGGTAGAGGACAAAACTCAAAATTAAATGATTTGATTTTTCCCTGACATTTTCTTTTAACTTTTCCATTTCACTAATATGAACAATTGTAGCCATTTTCCCCTATGAGGTTGTCCTGATTTGCAACTAAATAAAAAGGATTTTGAGATCACTGATATACTTGGGCAACATGTTATTAGGTCAGAGTTTCACTTTGCATCAGATCTCATAATCTGTTAATATACTTAGAGAAACACATAGGTGATTGTTTTTGACAGTGTAGGATCGTGAGTGGAAACAATTCAGAGTACAAAGTGCATGTCAGTTCAGTGCTCCTGTGCTGACGGCACGTCTGTCTGAAATCAAGTTTAAAAAATTGGCCCTGTCTCCAGCTGACTTGTTTTGTCAGACTGAGTCACTGGATTAACCCTTGGCATGTCAGAAAGGAAAGAAAAAGAGGGAGGGGAAAAAAAAACAGGAGCGGGTGGGGGAGGGGAGTTGGAATTAAACAACTGCATTGGCTGGAAGAACACTTGGTCTATATAGATGATCTATTTTCCCGTAATATGATTCCCTGAAGGAAGGAGAAATTGTAGTGCAGCTGTTGTTAGGATTAAATTAGCATTTTTCTCTCAAAAAAAAAAAAACCCACACATAAGAAAGAACCAAAAAGACTTTTGCTTTAGAATTGTACAACCTAATTTGTAATTGTGATAAAGCAAATAACTGACTGCCTGAGCCAGTTTTAACTTCTGTTGAGTAAAGACAGACTTCAAAAGGTCAGATGACAGTCTGAAGTGGCAAGTGGAAAAATCATGTGCCCCAGAGCATAGTATGTTATGAGAATGGGATACCCCTGTGTCTCCTGAAGATGTCCCCTTTACTGAGAATTTATTTATTATTGTTGAGATCCTAATTTTTACATAGTCATCATCTTTTTTAAAATTCACATTTAACTTAAGTCAATGATGAATGCAATTGGTTATCTTCTTTCCTGAGCAAGAATTTCAGAATATATCTACTTATTTTGTCCTGTTAGAGTAATATATTTGTCCTTCATTCAACTTTTCCAACAATGTGCCTTTCCTAGCAAATTTCATTTAGATAGGTAATAGAAAAACAATGTGTAGTTATCCTTTATAGCTGCAATTTGTAAATTGGCATAGAACAGAAAAAGAAGAGTTTTGAATGCTAACTACATTTAGGAAGTACTACTAAGTAGATAATCAATTCCCAGTCTTCCCCCCAAAAAGTTTTATTGTCCTGTATCAGCATGTAATTGTTTTACAGCAAACAATTGTGCTTTAATAGACAAGCACTCCTGACTATGTAATTGGAAAATCACCTTTGAAAATAGATATGCCATTGCTGTCCTTAAAAAATGTTCAGTGCTCTGAGTTTCAGGCAAGAGAAATGACTTGAGCCATTTCAATTTTTAACACATACCTCCTCCTCCCTCCCTCCCCTCATCTCTCTCCATATGTATGTATGTATGTGTGTGTGCATACATATACACACACACACAAAGGTGTATGTTTGTAGTAGTCCTTATGTGCTATAATTATTTCTGAGAAAAGAGAAAGCCATTAAAACTACCTGTATTTTGTGCCTTCTTCCCTCCCCTACATTTATACGCCTCTATCCCAGCCCAGTTTTCTCCAGAAAGAAAAAAAATATATTTTAAAGTTTGGAATGATTCATTATAAGAAACTTTCATTTTTAAAAAATAGCTTACTAATGGCAAAGGAAACATTCTGTCAATGCTGAAAGAATATGTTTATAAAAAAACTAAATTTTTGTTTGGCTGTTTAGGCATGGTATTGTTGATTGCAAATCAAAGCTTCTTACACAACCCCTTCAAGGATTGAAATGGGTCTTTGTGATCTCTCAGGAGGGAGGAAGTTGCAAACCACTCTGCCAACTGGCATTTTAATAGTCTGATGTACAGTGATGTTCTTTTGCAGCTGCTACTTTGGCTTTTATATGGGGGGGGGGGGGGGGGAGTTGTCGTTCAGATAACATCGGCTTTTAAAACTCTGCATGGCTAGTTGGCCTTACTTGTCTGATTAGATTTTAATGCAACAATTTGATCAGCATTTCTGATCAAAGTATTTGCTGTTCCTTACAGAGTGTTTTGTTTAGGGAGTTTGCTAAAGTATGTTGTGCTTTTAGAGAGTTTGAAGATCAACAAAGATGCTTTGAAGAAGGTATCGCCATGTTTTGTAGTTTGTCAGATAACAGCTTTCTTGTGTCTGGTTTTCTTCCCGTTAGTAAGAGGAACACTTCTTTGTTTTAGTCATATGTAATCTTTATAAAGTGTATTGGAACAACAGCAATAATAATAGCTAACTTTTACATAATGCATAAGGTTTGCAAAGCACTTTGCAAATATTATCTCATTTGATCCTTACAACACTGGGAGGTAGGTGCTATCTCCATTTTACAAATGAGGAAAGGGGGGAGGAAATTGGCATTGATATAGTACCCACTATGTGCCAGGCATTGTGCTTGGTGCTTTTTGGATATGAACTCATTCCATTCTCACAACAGTAGTGGGAGGTAGGTCCTATTATTATTCGCCTTTTATAGTTGAGGAAACTGAGGCAAGTGGCAATTAAGTAATTTGCCCAATCAGAGTTACATAGTTGTTAGGTGTTTTAAGAATGATTTTGAACTCAGGTCTTCTAGCTGCCTAGGTGTGGCAGTTAACAAAAAGACAGGAAACAGCAAGCTCACAAAATCCATATTGGACTATTTAAGGACAAATTAGATACTTCCAAAAATAGGTAATTATATGTGTTACAGACATAGATATATTTCTAAAACATGTATTTGACAGCAGTTAATTATGAAAAGTCTTTCATTTGTTACAAGATTTATATCCATGCTAATTTTTTTCTTTCCCTCTTCCTTTCCAGCAATTAGCTTTAGCTTCCTTTGGAGAGAGAGAGAGACAGACAGACAGACACACACACACACACACACACACACATATACATAAACACATAAATATTCCTAGCGAAAGACAACAAGCTATAGAAAAGATAAGTCTTTTTTAAACTCCATATTGTGTACAAATAAATCTGTACCTGCTTTATATTTAGTATCAAATGTATGGATTCTTATACTGTATATAAGGAAAAATAAAACCTTACTCGTTATTTTTGACTAATAATGTTATTAGATGTTATAATATGGTTCAAAATCTATAATTCCCTCTCACTGTGCCTGCAACAAATTCTGACACTTTTGTAATCTTATAAGCATTTTATTTATTTATTTATTACATTTTCATCTCAAGCACTGGAATAATGTATTAATAAGGCTACATTTATTCATATTGGGACTGAGTTTTCGTGAACAATTCTTATTAAATTGATCCATTATGATTTTTACAGCCCAAAACCAGTTCGTGGCATGTTAAGGATACTTAAGCAGGACAGGATAGAACTTCATCCAGGAAGTGATTATGTAGAAGGCTTAACTGTCTAGGTTCTTCTTGTTATACATGATTCAGTGTTTCCAATTCTTGATTGCTTGATCATGTGTTTATCAAAGTTGGAAGCAACTTTAGACCATGCCAGATGGTGGTGTCGCTGGAGGTGCATCAAGCTACGTTTCCACTGCCACAAGTGCTCTAATTTAATTAAAACAAAAAGCAGATTAACTAGCCGAGGAGCTATCCATTTGTTTTCCTTTGTTGTCTGTTTGTTTGGACAAAGTTAATAATTCCTTAGGGTATTAATTGCTATACTCCTCTATTTTCTTGTAGTTGGCTTAAGTAAGTAACTGGTATTTTTCTTAGGCATAAAGGTTTGACTTTTTGGCATCCTCTACCAAAGCAGGGATTTGATAGAATTTGAAAAGCATTACAGTATGACCCTCCCCCTGTGCTATGTGAGTTGGTTCAGTCCTACTTTGCATAAGTTCCTTTTGAGTAGATCCATGTGTGGATGCATAGTACTGAAGACTTACTCTGTTTGACCGGGTGGATGTATGTCTTGGAGAGAAGCAGGGTATTTTAACTGCAGACAGTAACGTTTTTAGAATCACCATGTATTGTGCATATCCTGTGCCTGGAATGGGCAGCAATTCTTTGATGTATTACTACAATGGGAAAACGGTGAGCGTCTTTTTCTTTGTCCATAGAGTTTCCAACGGGCTGACTTAGTTGAAAATACAGTAGATTAAGTCACTTACCAAAATCTGTGGGCTTAATTTTGTGTTTTCTTTTAAAATCGCTTTATGCAAGAGTATACTTAGATTGCTTTTAGTATTTATATTTCGATAGCTTTGTTCCGAAGGATGCCTTGCTCAGAGTAGCTTAATAACTATTTGTGGATTTGGTTTAATTTTTAAAATCACATACACCATAAACTTGAATTAATGTGTTATATAACATTTTAAGAGTGCCTTTTTTTTTATCCTGTTCTCTTTGCTAGCTGTTAAGTTTGAAAGTACATTTATCTTGTTCTCCATTTTAAAATATTGTATGTTTAGGATTGTTGGTTGCTTTTTGCAGTGGAAAGAAAAAGATGAAAGTCATTTTGGATATTTATAAAAATAACAAGTATGAATCTCTGGGAATGATTAGGGAAGCAGTCAGCCGGTGAGGGTCGTATTTCCTGTTTGGAGTTTGAGGTTCAGAGCCTGACTTTACTGTGATACCATCTGCTTCCAATCAAATCAGCATTTTGACCCTGCACAGATTCATAAAGTAAATCACAATTTGGGGAAAGGGGGGGGGTCATATTTCTTAAAGACACACCTCTAGATTGAATTATATAAATCCATTTTTTTCTTTTTTGGTATTGCTAAGCAAGAATTTTTTCATCAATGCTCTTATTATTGCATTTGCAGTGACACCAAAACCATGGAAAGTTTTTTGATTATTAAAAAAGCATAGTGAGATTTTAGTAGTTCAGGAAGAGGAAGAGGGAAATGACAAAAATATTGAAAAAATTATTATAGAATGAGGAATAAAAGCAGTCTTGGACAGGATGTTAGATCTTTAATATTTTTCTCATTACTTGTCATTAAAATGTATCTTGTTGAAGTGAGTATTTTGCATTCTAATGTATCTTGAAATTGTCAGGAAATTGTAAATTATAATATTCTGAATAGCTGTTCAGGTTGTGTAGGGAGTGGGTCTTTAAAACATAAGTCAGTTATGATGAGATGGGTTTGCCACTTTTCTTTCCCCTAAAAATTCCTCAAGTAACTCATAGCTGGGAGGAGGGGAAGTGAAAAGCACTAGTCAGAGTACTGATCTCTTTCATTGGCATCTGTATTAAGGCCTCCTTGAATTCTTCCTGTATTTCTTTGCAAACTTTTCTCTGAGCTTCATTGATAGATATTAATCAAACTGAATATCCTCAGACTCTGAAAAGTGTGTATATTCAAGCTGCCCAGATAAGCCAAACAAGGGTAGGGAAGGAGGGGTAGGGGGAAGGGTAATATAAGTGAAATGACTTGATCTCTATTTCATTTCCTTGCCAGCTGTCTTTCAAATGTGGAATGATTTCTCTTTTATGTCTGATCCTAAGTGAAAACAGTCTGTTTGAAGATTTTATGTGAATATATAAAAAAATATTAGACTTAAGTAAAATTAACTGTATAATACCCCTAAAGCAATGAGACTATGACTTGCATTGAGTTTTGATTTTATTCTTTCTAGAGCACAGCTCACCCTATTACAACATTTCTCTTTGTTCTACAGCCGGGAAAAAAAAGCTTTGATCTTATTAAGTATTTCCAGGCTTAGAGTAGATGGCATGGCTGGTATCATAGAAGAGTATGGCCTGAAAATTGATAGCATGTGCCTGTTACAGGTCATAGGTGACTTTTATGTTCTTGAAGGATGAATATAAATAGATGATAAATTATGCTAGTCATCTAAATCTTAAGGCCTTATTTTCATTTTTGTTTTTTAAAATAAACCTCTGTTCTGGCATTGTTTGTTACTTGCTAATTTGTACCTCTCCCCTCCCCCCCAAAAAAGATTAAGGAAGGTGAGTCATAGTTAATCACATTATTTCAATGTCACATAAGCATCTCATTGTATATAGAAATAAAGTGAATTTGTCCATTCTAGTTTTAATATTAAAACTATACTTTTATATCAATAATTTTAATCTGTTAAATTCCCTCTCCAGTAGATAGAAATGCATGTAATGAGTCAATCAAATTCATAAGTCAAAATTAAAATGTCTCACTTATTTTACTTCATTTTATACTTACAAGGTCATCATCATACAAGGGTATGTTCTCAACATTTAAGTTTTATTTCTCACTCCCTGTACAAAGCATACATATCTGGGAGAGAAGGAGTGCCCATGTTCTCAAACTGTCTTACTCTTAATATGTAGCTAGAAAATAGGCTAGATCCATACACAAATTTCTTTTTAGGTTTTTTTTTTTTAATGTGCTGAATAGATCATAGGCAAATAAAGATTGATCCGAAAAAGTCTTCCTTCCCAAGGCTAATTAGGTAAGATTGTGTGTGGTAGATAATAGTAAAAAAAAATAGTAATTTTTCACAGGTAGCAGGGTCACGAATATGTCTGCATAAAAGAAAGACAAAAGTTAAAAAATTAACCTGACTCGTCTTGATGTTTGTAGGGATCAGTGTTCTGCATCATGATGTGGAATTCATTTGTCTAAAATAAAAATGTCTTTTGTATCATTTCTTCATCAAGCCATAAAATAATTTGTCTTTGATAAATACAGAAGCTGAAATATTTGTGTACCTAAAATACTCATTTCCTTAGATTTAAAAAGGTAAACAACATGTTACTGAGAAAGGGTAGTTTGAAAGAAGCCTAGTTTCCAAAGAACTATATGTATGTTCGTTTTTCTCTTGTTTATGTCAAGAAAATACTATTTGGATAAACATCAGCAAAGAAACTGTTGAGAGGGGGAGTCCTGAATTTCTTCCACTGTAAGATTTCAGGTGAAGGCCTTAATTTCCCACATCTTGAACTAAAGAAGTTATCAAGTGTTTGAGGCACAAAGAGAATGTTGAGAGACAGTGCCTTTTGAACTTCATCAGGTGGTTATTTTAGTCTTGTGGGGAAAAATGCAGAAAAGGTTAGCTGTGATCCAATTGTAATAATCTTCCAACGAACAAGAAGACAGATCATGATTCCATCTACTTCTTTTCCTTTTCCCAGGACCTTTACAAAGTGTCAGTGTTTATATGGGTTTCTTAAGTATTTGTTTACTTGGAAGCTTTTGCAAAGGTTTACTTTCTAGAGGTAAGGAAGCAGCATTACTGGCATGGAGAGGCAGCCTGTACTTTTAAAAGCACAGACATGGAAGAGGAAAGATTCTAAAATATATTTTCTTACATTTTAAAAGATTAAAAATATTTTTTTTCTAAAATCATAGAAATGTGTCAAATAACTAGTAGCTCTGCTTGGAATTAAAGTTCCAAGTTTTTTTTTTTTCATTAAAAGTTTATATTCTAAATTTTGGCTTTACACTTTAAAGCTGAGTTCAAAGTTAGTATTCAACTTTATAGGAAAAGTTATTTCATGCTTTTGTTATAAAACTGAGGAACTTGTCTACCTTTAGGTATCAGCTTTTAAATCAAATATCATACAAAGAAATATCGTACAAAGAATTATCCATTTTCTTATGTAGTCTTCCGCAATGTTGGGTTTGTTTCCAGGGAGAGCGTAAGATGTCATTGCTGTTGGGAGAAGTGGTAGGCCA
This sequence comes from Petaurus breviceps papuanus, assembly GCF_028583685.1. Taxonomy (NCBI): domain Eukaryota; kingdom Metazoa; phylum Chordata; class Mammalia; order Diprotodontia; family Petauridae; genus Petaurus; species Petaurus breviceps. The sequence continues at coordinate 26,853,948 of NW_027186296.1, forward strand.
TGTTGGATGGAAGGAGATTCCCAATCTAGGCAAGGCTCAGTTTTGTAACTAAGTAAACAAAATTTGCTAGAAAAGGTTTAAACTTTATTGTGCCTCACTTCTGTCTTTGACAAGGTGCTGTTAATAATGCTTCATAATTATGGGGAAAAAAAAGATGGGGAAAGGTCTCTAAGTGTTTGGTATAAAATGTGTTTTTTGTATATGACACCAATACTTCCATTTCACAAGGTAGAAACTGAAGTGTGATAAATTCAAAGAATATTCTTTTAATCCCTTTAAAGATGAAGCATTTGAAGAGAAAAACAACTTGGAATTTCTTGTTCACATACAGTTAAATGCTCATGTAGATGACTCATTAGTAAGTCTGTTCACATATAGAAGTTCATAATCATTTTGAAAGCTGGTCCAGGTGAGGAAAAATTTGACACATACTGACATATAATTTGTTTTTTATAAGAACTATGTAGAGCAAGTACCTTAAAAACTAATCCTAAAATTATCCAAGATTTTTCTTTTGTACAATTTCCTTTATCATTTTTTAAACCAATATTACTATTTGGAGAGATGATTTTATAAGCCTCTTTCTACTTTTCTGTAGAATTGTGCTTCAGATTTTACTGCTATTTGACTGGTTAATTCTGAGAGAAGTAAATTAATGAGTTAGATTTGTCCTTAACCACATACTATCCCCAGTAGGGTCAAAGCTAACATTTTAAAAGTTAGGACAGACTTGGCCTGACCTTTTGTTTCTTGGTCATCCAAGAAATCTCTAAGGAAAGGCTGCTGAAGACATTGAAGGACAAAAATTTTGCATTAGTTGGATAATTTTTTGTCTGGTCCCAATCTCTTCCTCCTCTCGCTTTATCCATTCCCTTTCCCAAAATTATAACTGACTTTAGTGAATAAACCTCAGAGAGTTTTCTTTTCTGGGTTCAACTGCCAGTATGTTGAACTACATACAGTCTCTGCTAGAAGGGTATGTTGTCAACAGTGTACTTTATTAATGTTTCAGAGTAAAGGTTGTGTTCGTTTCCATGGGCCCATGAAAACAATGAAGGAGGGGATCAGGTGCTATATTGGTGGATCTATATTTCTTAAAAATGTAGGTGGCTACGGAGTGACATTCAGTGATTTGTGCAGTATATTACCTTAGTAAACATGTGTTTGAAAGCTAGTTCCCTAGAAATTCCGTAGCTTATAAATCTCAGACTGGAAACTGAGAATACTACTGAAATAAAAGAAATTAGATTCCATAGCAGTGAGCTATGGCCATTAACACAAAATTAAAGTTAATAGTAAAAATCTGCTTGCCTTAGACTAAAAGGACATGTTTTTTCCCCACCATAAAAAATAATTACAGTATTCACTTAGATAAGGTTTGAGATATGGGCATGGCAAGAAAAAAATTACAGATTTTATTTATCTTCCTATTAAAACCAGGTTGTTCCTAGTAAAACCAAGTTGTATACTTACTATTAGAATGAAATTTAATCTGATATTGTGCTAAATATAGCATATTTAAAATTCTTGGGGAAGAATGTTGGTTCTTTTATATAGGAAATTATTATGGAGAGAAAAAGTTCAAAATACAGACATTAATATTGTTACACAGACATTCCATGAAGTTTTTTTCATGTGAATATAGTATAAAAAGTGTTTATCACATTAAACTTGTAATATCCATATGCTAAGAAGGTCCCCATCATGGTCCCTTATGTTTTTCAGGTTGATTATGTTATATTTTTTAAGTGCCTAAATAAATCTTTCCCCCATTGGGTTTAGAAAAAAGAAACTAACATTTATTGGAAAGACTTTAGTGGTAGCTTGTGACCTTTTATAATAAATTTTTAATTGTTATTGTTTTTATGACCACTTAGATTTTAAATTATTTTAGACTTTTGTTTCTTCCATTATGTTAAGAATTGTACAGTTCTCACTAGGGTTAAGTTTCTTTTTTTTACATGTTAAAAATATCTTGTTTGTGCTAGGGGGCAAGAATAGGACATAAGAATGGGGACAGAAAAAGGATGGACTCACCAGTTTTTTGAAATTGAGAATTTTGCCAGCTTTCTTAAAATTTTAAATTTCAATATAATATTTATAGAATCAATATTAATTTTAAAATTGCATACCACCCTTTCCCCAAAATTTTTGTATACTTGATAATACCTTGCTATATGAATTTATTTATGCCTTCTACTGTTTATCTTTTATATATGTATAATCTATATGACATATAGATTATACCACTAAATTAGAATTTTTCATAGTTGATTGCATGTTACATTCCTACATAGAAATGATAAAAGTTTTCAATCTTCAGTCAGCAGTAGAAAGGTGCTTATTTTATGTGTGTATATACATATATAGTCATTTCTAATATAATTTCCGTAGACTAATCAATTACTTTTTTAAAAATACTGATTTGATCAAGTAGTTGATTATAATTTTTGCTCATCGGCAGTAATTTTCAGGTACTGCTTAAAAATGAACTGTGGGAAAAAAGCATCTAGTTTGTTTTTGTTTTTTTAAGTTTTTGAGGATTGGCACATAATTGCACATTAAGACTTATGTTTTGGATTCATGATCCCAGGGCTTAATTCTAATTTATTATGTAGGATTTAATTTTGTTTTTAGTGGCTTAAATTTTGTTGTTTGGGGGTTTTTGTTTTGGTTTGGGTTTTTTTGGTTGTTGTTAGATCTCCTATACTAGTTAAATGTGTTTTATGATTCAGCAAAAAATATAAAACTGTATTATCATGATTATGCTCAGGTTTCCTGAGCACAATCAATGAAGTTTACTTTTAAAATATTATTGGCACTAAATAGATTAATAATGTTTTTTAAATTACATTGATGTGTCAATCATAAAATTCCAAAGTTCCCCTAGAGTTTCTAGTTGTTGGAAGTCAAGGTTGGTTTTTAGATAATTGGGAATGGTCACCTTATAGTAATGAATTTGCATATATTACAGTATATAATGACCTTGGAAGTTGATAAGGCCTGCTATTCCTGGCCATCCTGTTTTTGAAGATCTGGTTCAGTTCCAAATCTGAGGCTCTCTGCATAGGAAAATATTTTTAAAGCCTCAGAAACTAGTTGTGTAATAAAACCAATATGTTCAGAAAAAAAGATAAATTATCTATGGATAGCCAGTTGGAAGCCATCCTCTCTTTAGGCAGGTGAAGCTATCCAGAAAGTGTTGTTGTCTAGTCTTATGTTGATTCCTGTTTTCTTAGACCATGAAAGCTTATGGGAATGCCGTTGTTTTTCCTGAAATAAAATATATAGCCTAGAAGTTCTGGAGTACAGGAAGTAGACAGAGACTTCAAATAAACCATATGAGTCTTGAGTCATCTAAAACATCCTTCCCTTCCCCTTCTGGGAATAAGTGAGTTAACCTTTCGGGGTCTCAGTTTCTTCATCTGTAAAATAAGGGGCTGGTCCCTGAGACCCTTTCCAATTCAAAGTCTGTGATCATGTTTGGTTACTAGGGAAAATTCTCTGTTCATTTCCCATTAGTTGGAGAAACCCCTGACAGCCATTAGATTTGGATGTGAGTATTTTTGGAAATTAAGATGTCAATATCTTGCCTTATGTAGTCCTGGCTGCCCATGTAGGTAACTAGCAAAAAAAAAAAAAAATGTTTGTCCTTTTAGACAAGGGCCTCTAGGAGGTCTTTAGATCTTTCTTTCCATAGCAATTATGAAAGGATTATCATACACATAGGCCAAATACTTTGAAACCAGGAGCAGAATATGATGGTATCACCAAAGCAAAGTGGTCCACCTCTCTATTAAATCTGAGGCTGTCCACATAGTCAAGCTGGAAACTTCAGAGAGAAAAAATATTGGTCTTTGCCAAAATGGTTCAAATTGGCTGCATGAACTGACTCATTCCATGGATAATTGTGTAATCGTTGCAGAGAATAACTGTGAATATTCAGCCTGGAATTACAATATCCTTCCTGGAGCAATAACAGCTTGCAGCCTGGGAAAAACCCCAGTTTGGATATTTTTGTGGGTATGTTCTTTTTGGCTAAACCCAAGAGAGGGATTTGTCAGATTTCCAGCCTTGTCCTCTCTCTCAAGCTGGAGTTGACCCTGTGATTCAGTTCATCAGATGATATCTACATCCCCACCAACATTTTTCCCAAAGTCATTCTTACTGTTTAGAAAGAAAGTAAGCCCTATTCTAGCCCATAGTTCAGATCCTTGTTACTTTGAACCAGCCATTTTGAAATGGTGACTGTAGCCTTTTGGAAATAGGCAAGGTAATTATTAGATTTTGAACTCCTCAAGGGCAAGAACTGGCTTGTGCCCTTCTTTGTATCTCAGTGCTTAGCACCAGGCTTGTCGAACAGCAGGCACTTAATAAATGATTGACTTAATAAATTGACTAAGTATCTAACACATGCCAGGGTTGGATGGGTATCTTAAAGAGTATTGAACTTTGAATTACAGTCTCATTGGATTGGGTGTTGAGAGGGATTTCAGACATTGTCTAACTGATGCCCAATTACATGAGTTGTTGGTCTCCCATGCTGGAACATACTTCTTTACCTCCACTTCATGGAAACTAGATTCACTCAAAGCTCAGTATAGGTATCACTTCTACACAAGACTTTTCCTGATTCTCCCCCCCCCCAAAAAAAAAAACTAATTATTAATAACCTGTCCCTTTTGAAATTACTTTGTATATACTCTTTATTTACATATTTGCCTATTTTAGTAATACTCCCCATTGAATTTGAGTTCCATGCAGGCAGGGACTATTTTATTTTTGTCTTTGTTTCCTCAGTGCCTTGCACACAGTAGGTATTTTATAAATGTTTGTTGAGTTAAGAGATTACAAAGTTCACAAAGATACAGAAAGTAGCAGAGCTAGGATTTGAACCAAGATTTTTTAACTCCAAATCTAGTGCCCTTTCATTAGACTGTACTGAAGTCACATACTTGGGAGTCTGGCTTCTCATCCCTGCCACTTACTAACTGTATGATCATTGGTCTTGTCACTTTGAGTAATTAACATTTGATGTCCCTACTTCCTCCTCACCCACTCACTTCTCCACCTTCTGCAGTCTGGCTCTTGTCCCCATCATTCCGCTGAAACTGTTGCCAATTATCCATTAATTATCGAACCCATTAGCTTTTTTCTCAGGTTATATCCTCTAACCTTTATGAAGCATTTATTACAATTGACCGTTTCCTTCTTTTCTTTCCTCCCTTAGCTCCTCTTTCTCCTACTTGTCCTCCTACTTAACTGGCCTGTCCTTTTTTATTTCCTTCCTTTCCCTGATTATTTTTCTGTTAGCCCCTTCAAGGTTCTGTCATTGGTGCTCTTCATTCTCTCTTTTCCAATTTCATGGTTTCAGTGAAGACCTTTATGTAGATGCCCCTAAATCTGTATAACTGCCTTCAGTCTCTTCCCTGATCTCTAGTCCCACACTTCCATATTACTGCTGAGATGTACCACTGACAACTTAAACAAAGAATGTCCAAAAAATATTATCTTCTCCCCCAAAGACCTACTACTCATCACAACTTTCTAGATCGTTTGATGGCACCACCATCCTTCCATTCACCCAAGCTTTATACCTCAGAGCAATCTTTCATCTCTCTGCCTCATCTGCCATAACCTGTCACATTCCAAATCCTGCTGATTTCATCTCCACATTATTTCTCACATCAGTCTTCTCCCTTCCAACCTCAGACAAGTTCCTAATCACCTTCTACCTAGATTATTTTAGCCTCCTAACTGGCTTAACTATCACCAGTCTTTCATCTCACCAATCCACTCTTTGCATGACTACAAAAATATTAATCCTAATGCAGAATGTCACTGTCCTGCTTATAAACCTTAAGTGACTCCCCATTGTGACTGGGATAATATACAGACTTTACACTTTAAATTAAAGTTCTTTACATCAAGCATAAAAACTTTGAAAAGAATGTGTTGAATTATGTATATAAAACAATCAGTATATAATAAAGACCAATGTTTTCATATTCAGTCTTTGTTTTCCATTTTATTTTGTCTCTAGAAATGCTCTCTCCCCCTGTCTCTCTCTGTCACTGTCTCTCTGTCTCCTCTTCTCTTCTTTCTCTCATTTTTAGTCTAAGTTCAGAATTTATAATATTAAAGTTCTCTATGATCTTAGCTACATTTTACCTATGCAGCCTCATTTCATCTTTATACCTTATACTAGATTCTAGCCAGATTAGACCACCTTCTCCCACCTCTGTGTATGTCTGGAAAATCTTTGTGCTTTTCCCAGCCCTTCCCCAAGTCCTAGTTCAAGTTGTCCTCCCTTTTGTGAAGTCTTCCCTGGTCCTCTCTTAGAAAGCATTCTTTTCCCCCAGTTCTTGTCTAGATCTGGTTCCCTTGTATATCTTATTTGTATGTATATCTGTATGTGTATACATATATGTACACATCTTTGATTCTCCACCATTAGATTATAAACTCCTTGAGGGAAGATACAGTGTCAGTCTTTATAGTGCCTTGCTGCTGAGGGATACACAACTCTTTATTCTGTTTATTACACTGTAACGAACTTAGAATCTCTGAGCCCAATTTTTCGCAACTTTGAAATGAGCATGAATAATACAAGTTATACTTACCTCTTATAATAATTTCGAGGATCAATTGAAATAACATACACATTATTAACTCTTTTTTGACTAACTGGATCCATCTAGATAACTTAGTAAAATCTTTTGTATTTCTAAATAATGAAAATTTTCCTTTAAGTTTTAATCAGAATTTGAATTGTAGAATTTAGTCTTGTCTCAGAGGTATATGTACAAACACATGTATACTTTTTTTTCTTTTAGATTCTGTTTGTAGTAACACAAAATCAGACTTGTGATTTAAACTTATGATTAGGTCATTAACCAGGAGGAAGAAAAAAAAAACTGGCATCCATGGGCAGGTGATCAGGTGACATAAGAGGCCTGGTTTTAATTTGTGGGCAGTACTGATTGTAACCGAAAGAGACTTGCTCTTTTTGTGGAATTGGCTGACTGTTTCCCCACATCTGGAGTTAATAAAGTCCCTGAGACCACATCAGTTGTGTTTTGCCGCAAGAACTCTTTGATCTGAAAAATCTAGACGGGCACAGCTGCTGCTTCCTAACACTGCAGCTATGTTTTTGCAAGCTATAGTTAAGATACCAAAACAAGCAAAAAAACTTTACAAAGTTATGTGCCCAAGCTAGTTCTTCTCTGTCACTGTTTGATGAGACCTCTTTGAGAACCGCATATTTCATAACATTTTTTTATCGTGATAAAGTCTCAGACACATGTTTTTAGTACTTGATGGGCTTGTAGTAGCTAAAAATTTTCTGAGTTTAGTTTGTATTTAGAGACTCTGTAGAAAATGTCAGAGGTATAAAAGTTGAAAATGAAAACAGTCTTTTACATGCATGATGTATGTGGAACTAGGGTTGGAATTGGAAAGACCTGAATTCAGATCCTACTTCTGAAACTGACTGTGTGATCCTGGCATGTGACTTAACCTTTCTGGGCCTGATTTCCCTAATCTTTGAAATGAGGAATTTGGATTTGATGGTTTCTAAGGTCCCTTCCAGCTCTAAACCTATGAATTTGTGATCCTTTGATTGATAATGAGTCTCATTTACTTCTGTATATTTAATGTAGGCTTCTATATTAATTTATGCAAATTTCTATATCTCAGCTGAATACTGTTTAGCTTTATTTCCTTGTTCTCTTTGACAGTGATAGATTAACCATTAACTCAATAGCATATGCTGCTTTATTTGACCCAATAGAAAACTTGTAAACTACTAAACCCAATTTTAGCCTTTTTATGTACTATTGTAATATTTTAATACTTGATAAGTGGAGTATGTCATTTATGGAGTCTGATAAATTGAGTGTGAGTAAGGTTCTTATATAGGTCAAAAAAGTGCAAATTTACCTAACTTAATCAAACTTTGTGAGTTTTTTTCCCATACACATGAAACTTAAAACTATAAAAATTAGGTTTCTCCATAATTATGAAAACATGAATCTTTCATTTCATTCCACTGTATACCACAGATGGAGTTTAAGAATTTGGTGTATCATACTTCCAAATGAACAGGTGCATGTTTGCAATGTATAATAAGAGTAGATATTTGAGGTAAAAATGCAGATGTCTTTTTTTAGTCTTCATCAGTACATTCTGGGACAAGTTTGGTTAATATATAATTTTTTCACTCATTTTACACCTTTTAGAATTATAAAATGGGAGGGGGGCTTCAACTATAATAAAGTTTAGAGGAAGAGAGATGTAAAGAATGCTAATTCCCCAAAAATTGAACCACACATGCTAAATGTGCATTAGTAAAGCTTTTCCACTCTGGCACAGTGAGCACTGTGAAAAAGCTTTAGTGTAGGAAAGCATCCTCTGAACCACCAGAAAAGGAAACAGTGAGTGAACCAGTGGCCTTCCCAAATTCCCTTTCCTAGAATGTCTGCATTGCATAGAACTTCTCAGGCAAGAAGCTTAACCTCAGCTTTTTTAGATACCATAGGTGTATACATTTTACTCTTTGGATTCTTAAAACTTGGAAAGTTGCCATGATGAGTAGCCATTAAAAATAATATGACTATATTCAGTCTTTCAGTGTCACCAGAAAAGTGAAAATGTACTTTGAGTTCTTAGCACAGTTTTTTAAGAGTCAATTTCTATATAAGCCTATTAAAGCTTAAAAACTGCACCAAGATTTTTGGGAAACCCACTAAGAGGGTAGTTAAGGCAAAAAGACCTACAAATCATAGAACCTAAAGGCTGAATTTCAAGAGTACCTGAAGCTATACTTTCTAGTTGTTTTAGAAAGAAACTGCATTTAAATGACCAGAGATATTTTCATACTTACTTTATAGTTTTATATGCTAGTCTGGAGGCTGGAGACCTTTTATCATACTGTATATTAAAAGATTTCTGCTTGGTTTATTTTTTAATCATTTTAGGTCTTTGTTAGTGTTGTACTCCCACAACATTTTGACATGTCAGTTTTTCATTAACAATCTGATACATAATGTCCTTTACTGCTCTAAATCTCTGCTTCTGTGAAAATTCTCCTGCTAAAATGAATGTGGGTCTTTCATGTGGCAGTAAAATTTAATGTATTGTTACCAAAATAATACTTGTCGATGAAATAATTTACCCTGTTCCTTACAAATCATCTCTCTGTCTTATCGGTAACCATCTTAGGAACATCCTACTTTTTTTCTGGTTCATGTGTAGTCCATACATAATCTAAATTTTTTTTAAGGATCTATTTGTTTTCCCTGTTTGATTTCAGCAGCTGCCATAAGGATAGTTTGATTATTAAGGTTATTTGACTGCCTAAAGAGTTTCCAAAGTGATGAGAATGTTGGTCACTTGCCAGTTCAAAATGTTCATACTGTGCCACCTAGCCGCCCCTGATACTCTGAAGCAAAGGTTTACCAAGGGAAATTGGTACTCCACTGACAAATCAAAATGAATTGTTGAGTTTTTGTTTGTTTGTTTGTTTTGTTTTTTAAGCAGTATCAGACTTGAAAGATTATTGGATATTGAAGCTTTAAAATCCCACAGCTGGATATAGACTGTACTTTCTTTTTATGGAAACCCTGTCAAGTTAAGGAAGATTCTGAGTGGATTGCACAATGCCTTAGTTGTTTAATTCTCATTATTTACATGGGTCATTCACATTTTATCTGGTTTAAATTGTAATTATTTGATATTTTAATGTTTACATCAGGAATTTGAATTTTATGAATCCAGTTTATCTTTTGGGCCATATTTAGCAAGGGTTTTATACTATGAATTTTGTGCCACGAGACTGTGAGGTTTGTATTTTGTAAGCAAATTCTGCATTTATGCCTTAATCCAACCACCTGGTTTAATTGGCACACTGTTAAGTGTGTTATGGGGATGCTCATGGTGTTCTGCTCTGGCAGTTTGCTAAAAACAAACATTCAGAAAGTGAACGAATTAAACATAATTTGCCTGGACTTATGTACATGTTTTGCGTGGTTTGGGACTCGTTTTCCAAGTCCTCAATTCAGCTTTATTTAAGTGATATACAGAGAGCATTTATTCATTTTTTTAATTTTATTGGTATTTAATTTTAAGGTATATGCACCATCCCCGAATTCGGATGATTTCAACCGAGAATCTCCTAGTTACCCATCTCCCAAACCACCAACCAGTATGTTTGCTAGCACTTTCTTTATGCAAGGTAAGTACTTCTTAAAAACAAACAAACAAACAAAAAACCTCAATACATACTACTGTGATTATCTTCCACACATTGATACTTTTGGTCATAAAGTGTCAAGAAAAGAGCGGTTGCTATGTGGAAAAGAGTGGTTCCTATGCAGGAAGTTTGATATAAATTATCTAGGTGTTTCTGATTGAAATAAACTATCCTTTGATTTAAAGGTTTTCCAGTAATGTTAATTGCTGACTGCAATTTAGGTGGATTACCCGGCAGACCAGATGGGCAGTCATCCAGTCATAGATTTGTAAGGGACTTCAGAGTAGCACATTGGAGTAATTGAGAAAAATAAGGAAAGGAATTCTTGATCCTTCTGAAACCTGAATGGATAGCTTTTATTGACAACTAGTTCAATTTTTAATTACCCTTTACACAAAGGATTTTGAGTTCTATCACACCTAAAATTTCCAACATAAATGTGGTACAAAGAGGGGGGAACAGGGCAAGATTATGTAAGAGAGAAATAGGATTTTATTTCCTTTACTTCATGTCTAGCAAATAATTTTACTTGGTCTGATGTGGTTTTGAACTGTGGAAAGCACACACTACACGTGAGCAATAAATTAACTATATTCGGAGTTATTTGACTTTTATATTGGTGAGTGAAGTCACTACTGACACATTTTGGCTAGAGGCTGAATATAATATAATAATTATCAGTTATTTAAGTCTTCTTGAAAAACTTTTATTTCACTATGTTAAAATGTTTTAGATAATATAAATTGTCTATTGTGGATTAAAAATTCTTTCTGTTCTATATTTATGGTGAGTGCCACTTAACCAGTCTTGCAAGCATCAACCTTTCCCCCTATAGTCTGGAATTTTATCATTTTTCTTGATATGAATCTGAACTTTCTAAAGGTTTTTGTAATTAGTTTAAGTACTTGGTATTTTCTCAACTGCCAGATTGTATTTCAACTGTTAAGACTAATTTCTTCTTTTTAAATATTGCAATTGCAAACATGAAGAAAGAAAAGTTAAATGGAGAGTCTTATTATTGACATGAGATGACTGAGGAGAAATCTAGAGAGAAAATTAATTTTTATATCATCATTAAGGTAAAATATGTTCAATTTCTTTGCTAAGAAGAAATTTTTGTTTCTCTCTTCTTTTTAGATGGGACCCACAATTCTTCTGACCTTTGGAGTTCATCGAATGGGATGAGCCAGCCTGGTTATGGTGGAATTCTGGGGACCTCCACTTCTCACATGTCCCAATCCAGTAGTTATGGCAGTCTACATACACATGACCGCTTGGTAAGGCTATAACCTACAATTAAGACACAGTCGCTTTCTGCTTCTACTTGTACTTCTTTTAGGATTGTAATTACAAAATTAGATTCTGTCAAAATGCTTGAATTTGAAATACTTCTTCGCTTAACGCATTCTACGTGTGCTTGTAAGAAAACAGCCCTAACACAATTGGAGCTCCTCAGCTGCTAACTTGCAACGTTCTCTTTTTGACATTTTGCAGTCGTTGTTTAACCATGTGTGCATGTTTATTCAGGAAGTGTAGCTGATGAGATCTTGTCTTTTTCCCCTTTTTTCTAGAGTTATCCTCCACATTCAGTCTCACCAACAGATATAAATGCAAGTCTTCCTCCAATGTCTAGCTTCCATCGAGGCAGTACCAGCAGTTCACCTTATGTTGCTGCCTCACACACTCCTCCCATCAATGGATCAGATAACATTTTAGGTGAGCATTTTAAGGTTCAAAAATCATTAGGATCAAATTTTTGAATTATCTGTGATCCAATACATCTTTTAAGTGACGGAATTTTTTTTTAAATTTTTATTCATCAGCCCTATACAGTTCAAAAGGAATCTATAAAAACACCATATTAAATAAACCACAGACAGAATGTTTGTTGTATTAGTGTGACAGATACAGAATTACTAAACAGCATACCTCTGAAATAACTAGACATTTACCTTGTTTATAAACATCAGGGGCACATAAACTTACTTCTTAATCTGAAAGTAACTCTTGATTCATTTTCCTACTCTTAATGTCCAGGAACCAGAGGGAATGCTGCTGGAAGCTCACAGACAGGTGATGCACTTGGCAAGGCTTTGGCATCTGTGAGTATGAACACTGTATTCAGTAGTGATTAAGGTTGGGGCAGGAGGTACTTTTCTGGACTGTATATATCATATAGAAAATGTGGTCTTTATTCTCTAGAATTCCATATTATAATTTCCACATTACAATTACACAACTCTTTGTTAATCACTAGACTCCATATTGAATCTACAGTTGACATGTAAACTTAAATTATTCAAAAGTGTTTCTCTCCCTCCCTATCTCTCTCCCTCCCCTCCTCCTCTCTTCTTTCTGTATGTATATATTCACTCATATATATGTATACACGTATAGAAAGATATATACACATGTATGTACATACATGTATATATGTATATATCAGATAAAGCAAGTTGCAATTTTTTTCCTTCATGAGAATTAGCCTTCTGACTTCATTTGAAAAATTTGCTTTCTTTATATGTGGATCATCTGAAAGTAGATGGAGAATGAATTTGGACATTTTGCATCTAAGACATAAATGACAAAGATTAGCAGATCAGTTCATTCATAAAGGTTTAAAGTACATGTTCAGTGACCCATTAAAATAGGTCGAATGGAACCAAGAAGGGCAATACAGCTACTCCCTTTAGATCCAAAGAATAAAATGGATTTATAAGGATTTTTTTTAAAGAGGCAAAGTATTTTTGCATATAAAAGAAAGGAAAAAACCAAGAAATGAAAGACTATTTATCATTTCAGCTGCAGTTGATCCAATCAGGAGATAAGGAAATGAGAGAACAACATTGCAGATGCCAGATCATTTTAGGAATTGATGCTAAAATGAGTAAAACCATGTTTTGGGAAATTCATAATAAAATTACCATAGTATTATCCGGAAGAATTACTTTACATCATACTGTTATCAGCATATTAATAATAACTCACTGATTATGTTTTAGTGTCTGATTCATAGACAATCAACTTGAAACTCTCCCTTTTCACACTGCCAACTGGAAGGCAAGGCAGTCATCACTAACCCACAAGAAGCCATAACTTGATTCTTTTAGTAATAGACTTGTACTTCCCAGCTCAGAAGATTCTCCCCAGGCTGCTTCCTGTTCTCGTTTCCTTTTTCTAGCAAATATGCTCTTACAAATCTTATAGACTTCTTTCTGACACCGATGCTCCTGATGCCACGTGAATCTGTTGATTCTTAGCAGGTAGAGTGTTTCTTAATAGGAAAGTTTATGGAGATAAACCATCTGTAGAAAGTCTCTGTAATCAGAGTTGTGAAAACAAGACAGAGCCAAACTCTAGTAGCTGTATCCTTAGATCTCTTCTTACTAGTAAAATGAGATTTTTGAGAACAATTCCTAATACATTTTATTAACTCACAGGTTCCTTCTCAAAGGGGTGGAGTACTTAGGGGAAGTGGAATCTGGTAGCAAGTATTTTAGATGCTGCAGGACCAATAAGCATTGAAGTTGTGAGATCCTTCAGGCTTTTTAAAATACTGTATTGCTGGTTATAAGGAATAGCTCTTTGAAAAGAATATTTTTGGGAAATATACATGATTTGAAAACAAAAGATATCAATTAAAATGTATCTCTACATAATATCACATACTTAGTAGAGAAATCTATACTTTTCAAACTGCTTCCATATACTTTATCTCACTTGAACCACACAGTAGCACTATGAGGTAGAGATATATAATTAGGGAATACAAAGTTTCATAGTGTATTTAAGTTTTCAGCAGAAATCTTGACTTGTAAGCAGGCAAAAGTTCCTTACATCCTCAGTGGTCCTCCAAGTGCATTTTCAGGTACCTCTAAGTCCTTGAGTACTTTCCCTTACTATGACTAGCATACTGGCCAAACCAGGTTGGCATTTGGAAAGAATTCCAAATTTACTATGAGTGGAAGCCAGGGAAGAAATGTTTAATCTAGTTAGTGGGTGGGCTTTGGTTGTCATGGAAACTTAGCTCTGTCATCCTATGTTGTTGCTTGGCAGGAGCAGCCAGGTCATTCCATAAATCATTTCTGTCATAGCTGATGGTGATGCATTCCATCTGCTCTATCACCGCATGCCATAGTCTGCACACTTCAAATCCCTTGCTTCAATCCATCTGCTGCCCTCCCTCTCAGTACCCCCACCCCAAGAACACATTCTTTCCCAACCCCCACTACAGACTTACTTTTACAGCAAATAGATATGTTCTTAAAAAAATAAAACATTAAATTGTCAAGGGAGAGTGTGAGTAGATAGTTAAGCATGTGAAGGATGGGGAGAAGAAGCTTAATGATTGTTACAATGGAGAATCTGGTAATATACATTTCAAAATTTCCATCTTGAGTATTACATTTTATTTGGAAAAAGTGAATTGTAGTAAGTCCATAATGACATAATCTTAAAATTTTAAACTCTTCAGATTTTTAAATATTTAAAATGAACATATGATTTCAAACATAGAAACTCCCATGCTATTGTTAAAAATCGTTTCTAATTCCCAAATTGTCTGTTGATGTACGTCTTAGAAAGGCCTTTCATGTGTGAAACATCAGAGGGTACAACCTTTGTTCTTCAGTTTAGGTATTAAAGCTCATGCAGAATACTGTGTGATTAAACATGTAAGGCCAGATAATACATTTGCAAAGGTTCTTTTATTTTAGGTTTAAGCCAGGATAATTGTGGTCTTAATCTCAGGGTAGCAAGAAAGAGAATTGTACATGAAAGTATTTACACAAAGTTCCCAAAGCCCTGTGGATTATGCATTAGTTTAGATAATGAACTAGTGTAGATAGAAAGAAAAGAAAATCTGGGTATTCGTGCCATTTCTAATGTGTTTCCCTGAACATTTGCCAGACAATAACCCTTTAAGATTGTGCCCATGGAGGGTTATATGGAGGAAGAAACATCTGGTTTATTTCAGTGCCTAATACCAAATCAAAACACTTGGTCTTTAATTTAGAGGAGATCAAACAGGAGGACTGTTTAACTTTGTTGATTATATCAGACCTCTTTGTGATAATTTATGTTTTGATTCCTACCTCAGAGCAAGAATAAATGTGTTTTTTGTGATCTTGATGGTTAAATGGCCAGTAGTCTCTAACAAAAGAAAGGAAAATTCAGGGAAGTTGACTTTTAAAAGTAATTCACGAAATAAGTTTCTTTGTTGCCTTTGACTCAATAACATTAGCATAACAAAGATTAACTGAAATGTGCACTGCAGTGTTTAAAAAATTGGGCTAACAGCTCGGAGGTTTGGCTCTGTGGGCTCTCCATTGTGTCCTTTTTGTCTAAGGCCCTTTTCATTAGACCCTGGCTTATTGGCACCCTGCTGATTGGAATGGACCATGACTGATAGAAGGAGGAGTCTCATTTGTTGCAGTAAAATGAGTCATGTTACCGTTTAAGCCTGGCAGAAGGTATCAGAGTTATTCATCATTGGTCATTTAACAGTACAGCAACCATGGATTGCATGCAGAATGAGCTCTTACTTTGTGTTTACGCCCTGGTTTCTAAATGACTTCTTTCCTCCCCCACCCCCATTTTTAAAGTGCATGACTTTTTTTTCCCCTTTTCATTTAACTCCACTGTGAGATCTCTTTAAGACTAGAGATTCCAACAGAAAATGTATTGTTGATTTAGTCAAATTGGATGAATGCTGTATTCCAAATGAAGCATTGTGTGTGTTGAGTTTTTCAAAGTAACACAAGTTTTACAAACTTGGGAAATCTTTGTCTGACATGGTGATAGCAGAGTATGGTGTGTAAAACCAAAGCTGAAGCAAATGATCTGTAGGGTTTTAGAGTAAGCATGCTTGTTTTACATATTGTGTCATTACAGTCGCATACAAATTTATTTCTGTACATTTATAGAAACAACATGGAACAAAAGAAGGTAATGCATCTTGCCAAGTTGTCAGTAATCTCAAGAAACACATTGCTAATAAACCTGTATGTATCATCACCTCAGTCTTGGGGTGGGGGGAATGGCAAAGAAGATGATGATTGGGGGAAAGCATTTGTTGTGGAAGTGGAGAAGCTAGGTTACAAACACAACGGAAATGCTTTCCCCCCCCCCTTAATGATAAATTTGTGTTACCCTTTTCCTCCTCATCAAATGCAGTTTTTTTTGTTTGTTTAAAAAGGGGAGCAGAGGTTTTATACATATTTTGCATAGAACAGAGAAATAGTTTTGCTCAGTCACTGAAAGGTAGTAATCCTCATTGTCACTCCCAGTTTTGCCTGTTCCTCTGAAGTGTAACCTCTTCCTTCTTTGAGATAAAGGAGCTGTCACCAGCTGTTGACATGCTTAGGGAATCATTTGGTTGCAGTAGAGAGGAAATCAAGGAAATTGAGGGTTGACAGTCCACTTCCACCCTTGAAGGCCCATATCTGCCAAATAGAGTGATATTGGCAGCTTAATGTGTTAGGAACAATTCCTGAATATAGTCAAACCTCACTCTAACACTGTTCTCAAGGTTTATGTCATGGAACTTGCCTTAAAACCATCTTATTCCACAATCCTCCTGGTTTTTCAGTGATTAACTCCTAACTGTGTGGTTTACATGATCGGATCACCATATACTGAATTATACTTTTTATCAAAGTGTGTTATAGCAAAAGTCTAATGTATTTGTCTAACATATTACATAGGTTGGATTTAGATGAGTCCAAGGGTTGAAGCTCAATACCTGCTACCAGCTAGCTACCTTTTTCTTCCAATACTTAAGGAACTACATAGGTGATACTGGTCTTTTTTGTCTGGGATTCTGTTTTGGTTGCTGTTGTCATGAATTGTCGTTGTCGTTGTTTTGGGTTTTTTTGTTTGCTTGGGTTGGTTTTTTTGGTTGTTTCCAAAATCTCTTTAAGGGGGCTGTGAAATGAAGAGGGAATTTGTTATTGATCCATTTTACACATAAGCATATTAAAGCTTTAATAAATTGGTCAAATTTTTAACAGTGGCAGAATTAAGTGGGCCTCAAGTTTTTCTCTCACATCATTCAGTTGGCATGCCACCAAATCAGCCATTCACATAACTTCAAGAATGCCAGCATCCTAAAAACAGTTTTGGATCCTAGTCATATGGCATCTTATATAAGTAAGCATCAATCAGTAAACATTTATTAAGTGCCTACTATATGCCAGGCACTGGGGATACAAAAAAAAAGGTGTCAGAGACATAGAAGAAATGTTAGCTGACATTCATCTTTCTTTAAAGCTTTGTCTAGTTTTACTTAAACCATAAGCCCATGTTGATTTGCATAGTTGAACTAGATCACATATGCACAAAAACCACTAGGAATCAGAGTGTGACCAACAGCTAATTTTCACAGATGTCACCCAATAACTCTCAGAGGGCAACAACTTGAAGTTAATTCTAGGCAACAATGGAGTCGTAATAGTGACCATGGAGAAAACTTCTACCTCTCCATTACCCATTTGCCTATATTAGTCATCTCAGCTCCTGCTCTTAACATGCTTTCCAACTTGATTTTCCACTTTCTAGTTTGTAGTCATTTGGTAATGATCTTTAAAAACCATGTAGTTGTAATGACAATTTAGTAGCATCTTATAAATATTTGGTGCCTTTTAATTGAGTTAGATGTACTTTTATAAACTGTTCGAAAGTTGCACCATGTTTTGTTTTCTACAGAAGTCTTCAGGTTTGTTGGTAGTGGCTTGTGAAATTACTGAGTTGAGTATGCATTTCTTTACAGAAAACTGCATTATCTTAAGCCTGTATTGATTAGTTTGAGGATTCTCTCCCCCGCCCTTTAGACAACATACCAGTTCCAAAACTGACTCTTCTAGAACTTACTATTTTCATAGAAGTTTTGAGGGTGACATCATTCAAAACTGAGTCCTTTCTATGGGGAACAACTTTATAAACACAAAGAGTAGTTCACCGAAGACATTCAGGGAATAGCAACTTGCTCCCAGCAGTTGGCCAATTTGCAATAAGCTGGTTACATGCACACTTGTGAGAGTAATTTGTTGTATCCATTATGGGCACAGGATTGGCCCAGAAGAGGCCCTTGGTGCCTCAATTGGGAGAATTTGTGAAATGTCTGTGGTTGATTAGGTAACCTTTAAGGAAGTGGTACAACTATTTCTATTGGCATACAAAGTCACTATAATGTAATATAACTGCTTTTTTTTTCTTAATAAATATTCCAGAATTAAACATCCAGAGGCATGTTGTTAACCTCAAAATAGTCACCTTATGAAGCCATTTCAGTAATGATACCATTGCTCAAAACATTTTTAGAACATCTTTTGTAGATCTGCCTTCTGAACCTTTTATCTATCCACAAAGATAACTTTTTTTTTTTTCCTTCCAAGGATAGATTTGATTTTTGGAAAATTGCCCAAAGCCATTTGGAACCAAGGCTAGTGAACGCTGTTGGTGATCAAATTGGATACTGTCATTTCTAGTCAAAAAAAGCTTTTTAGCTATAAAGTAATGAGTCTGGTTTTCTTGTGGTAGATTTTATATGATCTCTGAAGAAGGAAAGGGATTCTGAAAATATTTTGAGCATTATCAGCTTCATAAGCTGACTACTTTAAAGGACAACAGTCATTCACATGTATATATTCATGTTCTGGCATATTTTCCCTTTCTGTCTTCTTAATTTCATTACTAAACATTCACATCTTGTATTTTAATAATTTCAAAAATTATTCATTATTTTCACATCATTTGAAATAACAAAAAAGCATACAAGGTTCTCCAAGCTCACCTTACAATAGGAATTATATGATACTTTTTGAATGTTAGTATAAAAAACCGAGGCTCCATAAACCCTGAGTGTTTCTAAGGTCTTTGACGAAATAAAGCCATGCTAGGATTGATCATCTATTTTTTTTTACATTAAGTTAACTTCCAAGATGGCAACTGAAGATTTAAAAATTTAATCCAGTCAGTAGTTTTAATTTTTTTCCCTTTTTTGTCAAATGTCGATAAGTAAATTTAATTATTTTCATTTTGTTAGATTTATTCTCCTGACCATACCAGCAGTAGTTTCCCCTCAAATCCATCAACGCCAGTTGGATCACCATCACCTCTTACAGGTATGCTAGATTTTACTTTATTAGTTAATGTGAGTGTTGCTGTAATTTTATTTTGAGTGGTCGTCTTTTTTTTCTTGCCTGAAATCTGTGATTAAAGTGTGAAAAAGTACACTGAAATACCTATAAGAGCAGAAGAAAAAAAAAAGAAACATTTTACTGACTTCTAGCTAATTTAATTTTTTTTTATTTCTTGTAGAAATTCAATAAATGTTAATTGACAACAAAGCAAATCATTGTTTGGAAAGAGAACCTATGAAGAGTAAAATCTCTTGTTTTAAGAGTTAAGATGTAGCTCATGGTTTTCCTCACAGTCCAGATTTACATTGTATTTTTATGAGCCCCCATGAATTTGACCATAGCTAGTTTTATTTCTTTTAATGGTATATGTTATTTGTATCCCCTCTGAATCTTTATGTTAACATGTATTCTACAGACTTAAGAAAGATACTTTTCTCTGTTTAACTTTGGTTTTATGAAAGAGCTCTTGTATGAATTTCTTACGTGTGGTTAAACTTTAAAATATTTGGAGTAGAAAAAATTGGAGATAACAATGTAGTTTTTTCCTTTTTTTAAACAACACCACATATTGCTAGTGGAGATATATAAGCTGTTGAGATTTGCTTTTGTGTGTTGCAAAGTCATTAAGACTTTAATTAAAAGTATAAGTAAAAATTTCTGAAGACATTCATTATTGTTGTAAATGGGGATTTTTTACTTTTTTAATGAATTATCAGACTAACATGAACATATTTATTGTAAGTGAGGGTAAGTTGTGAAATTTGAACTGTGCTTGATTTCTTGATCAATTTCTTGATCAATACTGTAAGAAAGTAAACAACAGTGGAGAAGCAAGAGTAGTTGAGTATGATTTCAGAGAAGTAGCTAGGCAACTTGGGAATCAGGGCCACTATCCCCAGTACTTCCTCCTGTAACAGTTGGACTGCAAATCCATTCATTCGTTCTGATCAAGCAGTTAGTTGGGTCCATGTGGCTTTTCAAGCCTCCTGCTTTGCCTGGTCTTCCTGAAAACCAAGGCTCTTGGGTTTAGGCATCTCCCATCACCTGTGCTTTGTGTGTGAGTGTGGCATGTCTGCTAAGAAGCATTCCAACGTGGAGATGATGAACTACTGGCAGCTGTTTACAGCTCTTAGCGGGTACTGCAGCTTTCTCAGACACTGTGGCCTCAGCTGTCTAGTAAAAGTTGAACAGCTGTTCCCCACATAGACAGAACTATGAAAGCCCCATTGACTTAAAGTTGTTGTTTAAAGGGAGCTGGAATTACAGGCAGAATGATGTAACTTTAACCCTGTTCAGCCCCCGTGGCACAGTTTTGCTAAATTATCAATGTCATTTTTACCACAGCCTGTTTCCCTTTCTCATCTGATATACCCACATTAACTCCTACTAAATATGTTCATTTCCCCCATACGCACACCATACACCCCACCCCCCTTTCTTGGCCAGTCATCTACAAAAGCTGCCTTTTTGTTTTAATTAGCACTGAGTGGAAAGCCAGGCAGCAGAAAAAGCTGGCCTTGCTTCTGAAAGTCTGGGATCAAAGGGCCTATCAATGAAATGAGAGAATCATGCCCTCTATTTACATTTCTTAAAATAATGGTTCAAAATAAAAACTTGAGTCATTTTCCCCCCTCCATATTTCTTTCATATTTAATGAGTGTTACTTTCTTTTCCCCTCTGATTTGACTGATTAATGAATATCTGTGGACTGAGAGAGAATACCTGAGCAGCTGCTTTTAAGTAGTTGTTTTATTTTCTATAATAGCTGAAGAATTCACGTTGAATTCTGTAATGAAGGGATTAATAGGTTTCTTCTTTGATTCAGCAGTCACATTGAAAGAAAAAATTATCTTGTATATCCTTGTTCTGCTGAGATAGCAAATCAGAGACTCTAGGTTTATGCAGGTGCATATCCCCCTCCCATTCTCTGTCCCTTTCCCTTGAGCATCACTCTACACGCCTCCCCCCAAGAACAACAAAGCAAAAATAGAAAGGCGAGGAAAAGAAGTAAAAGCAGTTTGTCACAAAGCATTTCCAACAGGAAAAAAAAAGGCAAATCAGAGTTCTTTATCAGTGTGACACCACACAAAATGTGAAAACTGTGCTCTGTGGAAGGGTCTCTTATATCATCAGGGGTGTGGAGTGGGGCAACAGGGAATCCTTCTCTTTTAGTCTCTCTCTGTGGTGCTTCATCTCTAGACCAGCTTCCATAAACAACAGAGGAATATGAGGGAGTATAGACAGGGACAGAGGTATACATACACCTTTCAAAGCTGGTTTTCTTGTTTAAGCCCAGAAAGCCAAGCTTTTGCTCTCTCTTCCTTCTTTGCATGTTCCTTGGGAAATTTCCAAATTATGGCAGTTTCTTCCACCTGGAAAGAGTCCTAACCAAGAGGCTCCTTGGAGGTAATTTTGTATTTGGGAAAAGACAGTGAAGAAAGTAAAGAAAGCAGGTGTTTTCTTATGTGACTTGGAAGTCAGGCAAGTAGGGATGTGTGTGGGTGCGTGCGTGTGTGTCTGTGTGTTTTACCATCCTCTATGCCCTAAAACTTTTCAGTTAGTTTTACACCAAATAAACTCAACTCTCCTAGTAAGACAGTGTCAGAGAAGGGAACATAATCAGATTCTTAGAGGTAGTTAGGTAGATAACTATACTTGGGGGTCAGGGGAGGGGGAGCAAGGTTTCCCCTCCTAGTCTTCCCTTTGATGTCATGTGAGAACAGGGATATGAAGGAGACAGACTGTAGTGGAAAGAGCTTAGACTTGGCATTTGACGATCTGAGGTCAAATCTAGTCTCAGCTTCTTACTCCCTTTGTCACCATACACTTTAAATTATCTGTAAAATGAGGAGTTTGAACTAGCTCTCTCAACGACCCTTCTAGCTCCAATCTGATAAAAAATGACAAATCTCCAATAATCCTAGTGCCCCGCATCATCCTTCAAAGTAATCACAGCATTTAATACCAATACATGAATGCAACCTGAAGTCATTCACCAGATATTTATGGAGAACCTACTGTGTGCAAAGTACTGTGCATAATGCCCATGAGAGTTACAGAGAGGACATGGGTCACTGTCCCCAGGTTTGAGGCACTGACAGTCCAGCAAAAGTATGAAATGCAAAGCCATGAGTTCCAAGTACCAACAGATTAGTGTAGACAATAATGTTAGCAACAAATAGAGAGATGAGAAATCACTTTGGACCAGGATAGTCAGGGCTGGAAGTATCTAGTAGGTACTATTTGAAGTAGACTTTGAAGAATGGCTAGTATTTAAGTGGAGAGAAAAGAGTAAGGAAGGTATTTTAAACGAGGAGAATGGCATGAACCAAGGCACAGAGGTGGGAAACATTGAAATCAGTTTGACTAGAACAGTGTTCATATAGAGAAATGG
The DNA here is from genome assembly GCF_028583685.1 of Petaurus breviceps papuanus. Lineage (NCBI taxonomy): Eukaryota > Metazoa > Chordata > Mammalia > Diprotodontia > Petauridae > Petaurus > Petaurus breviceps. The sequence continues at coordinate 26,876,734 of NW_027186296.1, forward strand.
TGGAAGATTGTATCAGGGAGATTGTATAAGACCTTGACTACCAGGCTAAAGAGTTTGGACTTTATTGTGTAGGCAGTGAGGTACAATTAAAGGTCTTGATTAAGCATGAGAGAATCACAGAAATGTAGAAATTCAAGCACTGAATTTCTCTCTGACACATAAAATATTGGATTTAGTTCTCTTAATTAATTAACCAGCCACAGTAGGTAAGATTCCTGCTAAATCCCACCCAGAGTGAACTATGCTTTGTAAATCAGATCAGTAGCACAGAATGATATGATGATCAAAGCTTTTCCAGATTTTCTTGTCAAGCAGCTCTCACTGTTCTTATCCCAGCTATCTTGGTTTCTGAAAAAAAAGTTGTTTAATGTATCTTAATATCTGGTACGTTTACTACAAGTCTTCCTGAACAGAAGCCAGTTTTCTTGGGTGCTCTGCAAAGAGCCGAAGGCACTTTCAAAAATAATTTACTAAGTTTCTATTCTTAATAACCAAAGAACTAGGAGTATTTTCTACCGAGTAATAACATAGTAAAAGTGAGACCTCTTATTCATCTTATATAATGTGGTCTAAGCCTGGAATTGTCTTTAGTATGTTACAGGATCACAAAATATTAGAGCTTCCAAGGGCCATAGAGATCTTCTAGTTCAAACTCCTGATTTTACAGAGAAGGATACTAAGAGCCTGAGTTTTAAGAGACTTTCTCAAGGTTACATATAACAGAGCCAGAAATTGAACCAGGGCCTCTGAATACAATTCCAGTGCTCTGTCAGTGACATTATCAATAAGTTAATCAGGAAGCATATTGAACACTTACTATATGCTAAGCACTGGGCATACAAAGATTAATGAAAACAGTCCTTTCCTTCAAGCAGTTTACATCCTAGCCAGGGGACATAACAGGTATGTGTGTGCATATGTGCATGTATACATATATATACACACACGTGTGTATACATACCTGTATGTACATACATACATAGAAAATGGATACAAAATAGATGACAGGTGACTTATTTGGGAAGATACTAGCAGCTCAGTGAATCAGAAATGACTTCATCTAAAAGGAGGTGCTTGAACCAAACATTGAAGGAAACTAGCGATTCTAAGCAAATCATTGCTCATTTGTTGCTTTTCATAGTAGTGTGAAGAGAGTGTTTCTAGACATGGACATGGGAGATATCTGGGGCAAAAGCATAAAGGTAGGAGATGGGATGGCAAGTATGAAGAATGGCAAGGAGGCCAGTTTAACTAGACCACAATGAATGTACAGGGGAGTGATGTTCATTAAAGCTGAAAAAGGTAGATTGGGACCAGGTTATGAAGAGTTTTAAATGTCAAACAGTTTATATTTGACCCTGGAAATAATAGACAGCTACTGGAGATTTTTTGTGTGTGTGGAGGAGAGTTATGTGGTCAAGTTTGTGCCTTACAAAAATAAGGTTGGCGGCTATTGAAGGATGGATAAGGAAGCGATTCGAGACCACTTCATGGGGTGATTGCAATTGTCCAGGCAAAAGATAATGAGGACCTTACCTGTGGTGGTGGTGGTTGTGTGAATGGAGAGAAAGGGATAGGCACTTTTGGACTACTTGATTGATTTTCTATATTTCTGTATTGATGCCGCAATTGGTAATTGCAGGTTTGAGTTGATTTGGAGAAGAGTTGTTACTAATGTAGTTATTTACAAATTTCTTTAAGGAGTCAAGGGCAGAAGCAAGACTATAATGATAGACTTCAGCACCAATGTTTGAGAGTGTAGAGATGGGATGGAATGTAGTAGGCTACCCACTCCAGAGTTGGGTGGAATTTTCCTCCCTGGAGTTCATGTTGTTGTTTAGTCATTTTCAGTCATCACCAACTCTCCATGACATCATTTGGGGTTTTCTTAGCAAAGGTACTGGAATGGTTTGCCATTTCCTTCTCCAGCTCATTTTACAATTGAGGAAACTGAGGCAAATAGGCTTAAGTCACACAGTGTCTGAGGCTGGATTTGACTTCAGTTCTTCCTGATTCCAGGCTCAGTTTATGTATAGTCATTTAAATCCCCAGTTACCTGGAAAAACAGGAGTTACAGAATATGTGCTGTCTCTTGCATATAAAGATTGCATTATTCAGCCATCTTCATTGATAGACTTTCATAGTACTACTGTACTCATGTGCAAAGTACTTTTTTGTCTGTTATTTCATTTGATCCTCAAAACAACCTTGTGAAATAGTAGAGAAAGCATTCTCTCCATTTTACAGATGAGGCAATTAAGACCTGGAGAGGTCAAGTAACAAAGTCCAGTATCACATAGTTAATTGTTGGTAGCAGAACTAGAACCCAGGGTTCTTTACTCCTACCATGTTTCCCCGATAATAAGACACTGTCTTATTATTTTTTTTTTTTGGAAAGAAAAACACCAGAGGGCTTATTTTCAGGGGAGGGCTTATGTTGTCCTGCCTCAGCTCTCCTCTGCAGCACTGCTCTCAATGGCGCCAGCAAGCAAATCACTGGGAAAGAACAGAATGACACGCTCACTGCTGCAGCTCTGATTGGATGCAGCTTGGAGCGCGGCGTGCGTTTCACGGGGGGGGGGGGGAGGGGGCATACAGGGGGTACCCTCCAGTAGCAATCTCAATAGGGCTTATTTTCGGGGGAGGGCTTATGTTTAGAGGAATCTTACACAGTAAGGGAGGGCTTATTTTCGGGATAGGTCTTATTATCAGGGAAACACAGTAGTGAAGTATTTGGCCTCCCATTCTAGTCAGCCTCCTCCTTGAGGTGTTTCTTCATGAGTAAAGATGAACCATCCATATATACTTTCTCACCTTGTTCCCTCAGTAACCAGCACCTTGCACCTTGAGATGGCTAATCTGTCTGGTTTATGAACTTCACACAAATGAATTGAATTGGTCATTTGTATTGAAACTCACATAGGGTGTGACCTTACTCTTCTTGCTCCTACTCTAATTGATTGAGTAGTAAAAGACCAGCTTAGTCCGGAGTAAGTCCAATAACCACGCTCTGTGCTGTTTTATAGGTTATGTTGTTTTTACACTAGCATTCAATTCCCTCAAGTCCTTATTGAACTCTGAGTCTGATGATCATTTTATCTGAATAAACCACCTCTTCACCTTGTGACACTTGGAGACAAAGAGTAACAAAGACACTCCCCTAAGACTTGTTTGGCATGATTAATTCAGAAACTGTTGCTAATAATTTGAGATGTTTAAATTTCATGTGTTTAGTTAGAATTTGATGTAAGTAAATTAAAACCCAAAGTTCATCCAAGAACAGATTGTCTGAGAAAGGGACAGCGGACTGGCTGGGGAGGTAGCGGGGGGGCAGGTAGAGGGGCAGGCAGAGAGACATATGAAAATAAGAATAATTGCAAAAGTGAAAAGAAAAGATTTACAAAGTTTAGCCCTGCACTTCCCACTCCTACCTCCCAAAGCCCTATACACAATATATGTCTGAAGGGCCTGCAGTTCCAGTGTCTGCCTTAGGTTGGATTAAACAAAACTCAATTCCATTCCTTGAAAGCCAATGGAAAGGGGGTGGGATGTAACAGAATGAGCCCTAGATTTGGACTCTGAAAACCTGAGTCCTGGCCCTAGATCTGCTGCTCATTAGCTGTATTAAGTAGGTGTCTTGTTTGAAACTCCATGTCCTCATTTAGAATAAATAGGGATAACAGTCTTGCTTTATCTATTTCACAGATCTATTGGGAAATAAGGTGTAGAAAGTGCCCTGCAGATCTTCAAAAATCACATTAATATAAGCTAGGATTGTTAGTCACAGTTGCTAGAGCTGCAAGGGACCTTGGGAGTCATCTAGTTCAGCTTCCTCGTATTACCAATGAGGAAACCCAAGGTGAGAGAGGAGGAGAAAGCTGACCAACATCACACTGCTTTAAAGAGGAAAGCCAGGGTTTGGCTAGGTGGTGCAGTAAATAGAGCACTGGCCCTGGAGTCAGGAGGATCTGAGTTCAAATCCAGCCTCAGACACTTAACACTAACTAGCTGTGTGACCTTGGGCAAATCACTTAACCCCAATTGCCCTGCCCTCCCCCCTCCAAAAAAAATTTTTTTTTAAAAGCCAGGATTGGGAATTCTTTGTACTCCATGACAGTGACACCTTATATACATTGCAAGGAATCACAGTAGATCATTATTGATTACTGTTTGTATAGAATCTTAGAGCCTCCGTTTACCAGACCAGATTTTCAGGAAAAAAAATTTTTTTAATGATTCCATTTTCTTAAGAGAATCTCTTATTTTAGAGAGCAGCTACTTGAAATCATGTCATTAAACTTCATCTCAGTTTTCTGACTGCAAAGCTCTCATTGTTACTTTAAATATAAGTCCATAGTCCTTTCCTTTAATGAGCTATTTGGGATTGCATGTCCATAATTTATTACTGCAATTGCTTTTTGATCATGTTTGTAAGTCAAATAGGAATGCTCAAATGGACACAGAAATAGTTTATGTCTATATTCTGTTTTTAAAAGATACTTTGTTAATTGATAAAGAAAAATACATTTTATATCTTACCTCAAGTTTTATATTTAAAATTTCCTTACTCAGCTACCAAAGTGTACACATAATTAATTATGAAATGTTATCTGGTCATTAGGAATATCTCTCTTCTTTCAACTTGCAACAAATATATGGATGATGTGAATATAATGGCCACTTTGCTATCCAGCTCATGAATGTTTTGTTCAACTGAAATGAAATACAATGTCTTCTAATTTACCTTAGTATGTCTGAGATAACAAATATATGCTAGTATTCTGTTTATCTTTTGCTTTCTTAAATGTGACTAGATTAACCTGTAACAAGGTTATAGTTAGAACAATTATTTTAAAAATGAATAAATTAGGCATAATTTATTATTCTCTTTAATTATACTCTCAGTATCCTCTTTATTATACTCTTTAATTATAATCTCAGATTATTAGAATAATTGGTTTTGCCTTTTTAGATCTTTTCAAAAGAGAAATTTAGTTAAGTGCTTTTTTTATTTACTATATATGATATATTTTCTAAATCAGAATTGTAGTAAGTTTGCGAGGATTTTAGAACAGTGTGTTTTTATTATAATGAGATATTGGGATTATTCAAAGGCTTTAAAATCTGGCATTTATCCCAAAGATATGAATAATATATTCCTTCCTTTCAGTCCTTTTTTTCTTTCACTTTTGTGTGCTTTTCCTCTGTATATCTTTCACCTTTTTTCTGATTTTGTAATTTTTCTCCTTTTTTTCAGTCCTTCCTTAATTTTTCTTTCATTTTGCTAGAGTTGGAGAACAAATTACCACTTAGCAGAGAGTTGAATTTTTGCAGTGACATTTTTTAAAAATCAGCCAGTATATTTTTGGGTAGAATATTTTAGATCTGTCAACAACCAATACAATGCAAAACATCTACCACTTTTTAAAGCTTTTTTGCATCCAACTTTTCACACTACTTTATTAATATTTATTGAGCTTAGTAATATATCCTTGTTTCCTTTCAGTGCATCATAAAGATCTCTGAGTTAATTTGGTGTTTTGGGGATTTTTTTGTTTGTTTCTGTTTTTTTCTTTAAACAGGTGCTAGCCAGTGGTCCAGACCTGGAGGCCAACCCCCCTCATCTCCAAACTATGAAAATTCTCTCCACTCCCTGGTAAGAGCCACTTTAAAAAAAAAAAACAGCACTTTTATCTAAAAGTTTGGAGTTCATTTTAGTTAGTATAAACCTTGCATATCAATGAAGAAAACAGTAGGGTAGCATTACAAGTGAATTCTTTGCTAACAAATGGTCTAGTTCAGTTAAACAACATAAGAAACACTGGGTGTGTCTTTTGCCATCTGTTCTTTGGACATCAGACTTCTGGGCTTAAGACATCTGGTGTTAAAATACTGTTATGAGATTCCCATATCTTTGACAAACCCAGAGCTGAGTCCTGGGTGCACTTCCATGTCTACAAATAAGAGAAGGGGATGCAACAAAGAACAATCCACAATTTTGAATCTTACTGGTTTTTTTTAAAATATGTTTGTACATGTGAGGAAACCATGTGCTTTGTGCATTGCATTCCATTCCTATTCCAGTATCAAACTATATAAATGTTTCCTATGTGATGTTAACTTTTTGTCATAGGAACATATTCTTGCACACTTCCCAGAAAAGAATATATAATATATTTATGTTACAAGTAAAATATAAAGCAACACGGAAGAATTCAGGATTATTCTTGTATGCACTGAATGTATAGAGCTGGTGGTAGGTTGTTAAGAACATTTGTTTTTTCTATGTGTATATTCATTATATAGGATTAGAAAAAGAAACATGTAATGTAATATTGAGCTAGGCTTTGGGTATCTGTTGATATTTCTAGTTTCCAAATATAAAATTTCTTTTTTCTGTGACTAACAGAAATTTTTAACCAAACAAAAAATTTCATCTTTTCCCACATTTTGTAATCAAATGTAAACAATATGAACAATTTATAATTCTAACCTTATAACTCAGAATTAAGCATTTAGCCTTCTCATACCTTAATACAAGCAGATCTCTATATTAACTTAACTAACATTTTATGCTGACACGCACATCAGCTATTTCCTCATCTCTTTTTGGAATTAATCTTAACCTGTGCTTTGCTTCCTGTTCTGTCTTGACTTTGCCAGAAAAATCGAGTTGAGCAGCAACTTCACGAGCATTTGCAAGATGCAATGTCCTTCTTAAAGGATGTCTGTGAGGTACTATTTCTCTTTAGATGGTGCCTTTTTGTGTTACAGTTAATTCCACTCACCAATACCACTTTAAATCTTCAATTCGTACAAATTACAAAGTCTTTTAAGCTCAAACATTTTACCATTTCATTTTCTATAGATTTACAAGAGTAGCCTTTTTCTTTTGTGTTCAAGAGAATGATTTTTTTTAAGTGGGACCTACTGACATATGCTTTTGATTTTGAATTTTCTAATGTGTGAATCTATATACAGACACACCAATGCATTTGTTTCCTCTGGTTTGTCAAACACCCAAGCTTGGATGTGTGTACAATGCTATGTATGCATTATTCATTTCCAACTAAACAACTAGACCTTGGTTGATTTGGGGATCCTCCGCTTGTGCTTCTTCCCCAAATTACCACCTTTCCAAAGGGTCAACATTTAGAAGTTATCCCTCCCCCCCACTCTTTCTTTTATCAGTAAGACTATAATTAAGTATCTGATACAGTAATCTGTGATATGCCATAGTGCTGAAAGCATTAACCTTACAGTAGATTCATTTTGAGAAGCCACTGTTCCTGATGTGGCATTCAGTTAACATCATCTCCAGATAGCTTTTCTTTTCCTGTTGATTTATAGTGCCAGTAGCTGCTTTTGAAGCCACCCTGATATTGCATTTCACTTGCTGTTTTCCATGTATCCCAAAGTAGAGAACATAGTGGTATAATGAATTTAACAGATGGACCAACAGTGACCTCCATGTTCCTTTTCAATCTCCACAGCAGTCTCGAATGGAGGATCGCTTAGACAGACTGGATGATGCTATCCATGTGCTACGGAATCATGCTGTGGGACCTTCTACCAGCCTTCCTGCTGGCCATGGAGATATACATAGTTTATTGGGACCATCCCATAATGCATCACTTGGAAGCCTCAATTCTAACTATGGAGGATCAAGCCTTGTCACAAGCAGTAGATCAGCATCAATGGTAACTGTCTCCATAGTTTTTTGAAATACTAAAACACAAAATGCTCAGTGTCTTTCATTATTGTATCAATATAATAGAGCCTTGTGATGGACTCAAATTTAAGTGCATTTCTGGTAACCCCAAGCTTTTACATAATGATCATTTTTCTCCAAATTTTTGCCAAAGGTTAAGGAAAAGCAGCAGGTGCAGTTATTGGCCATCAGTTGGTATCCAGTTGAAGGGATTTTTCCCCTTTTCCTTTCTGAAAGGTAGTTGAGGAGTGCCTTGAAGGGCAACCTTTATAGACTTTGGCTTGGTCATTGGCCCATAAAATCCTGCTGTGACCATGTGCAGAAAGCAGAGAGTTTCTGCACAGAGCATTTTAGCTTATACATGCATTTTTTCCAGATGTGTAATAATTGGCAGAATAGTTTTTCTCCTTGAAATAGCGGATAGGGAGTCTGAATAGGAAAAGCAGTCAAGAAAGACTGAATTTCAAGTGTTCTGGTCTGGAAAAGCTGTTTATTATAATTTGGAACTAGTCTTCAATAGCAGATGCTGACTGAAGCCTGGAAGAAAGCGACTGGAATGTGAAACCCTCGTTTGTGCAGGCCCAAATTTAAACTTTTTTTTCCAAATGAAAAAAAACAAAGGGGCGGGGTGAAAGGGGAGGTGGGTTGAACACAGCTGTAGTGTAAGTAACAATGGAGAGGAAACAATTTTAAATTAATCCCCAAGAAGAATAAAATAATTCAATCCATCTTTTCAAAAACATGGGAATTGTTCTGAGAGGGAAAGACATGGGATTATAGGGCTGTGCACATCAAAAATGTATGCTCAATGTCTTATATTACTCTTTCTCCAAAATATTTTTTAAAGAAAAGAAGCTCTTTTTGAACCTGCTTACTTAACTATTGCCATGTGTTTGCATGTTTATGGCATGGTTTTTAAGGTTCATTGCATGCTGTGAAATATTCGCTTATAAAACAGATTCCTAGCTGCAAGCCATGTGATCAAGGCTAAAACTCACCTATCATCAAAATAATTAGGTGCCCCAATTGCTGAAGGCTTGTGTTCTGTAAAATAGGATTGGTTCCAGATTTTCACATCCACATGTAAGATATTCGTTTATATTCCTTTCAGAGCCACTGTAGTAAACATCAAACAAGGCTGCTAGGTTTCCTATGAACAGCATTTTCAGCAACATAGCCAACTTTGGGTACTTGAATAACTTTGTACCCATTTTTAAAAGTGAATCAGGTTGTAAAAAAAAAAAAATCTCCAGAATAGTTAGGTGCTTTAAAAAAAAAATGTGTTGATACTACTATTCAGGAATGCTATTTAAACATTCTCTTAGGGAGCTGTATAGTGATATTGATAATCAGACATAGAGAATGCTAAATTGATTATTATAATGGGAAACTATTGCTTCTTCCCTTGAAAGATAGACAAGAAGAAAACACATTCTACAGAAGTCATGAGACTGAGTCTGCACCAGACCTTGTGCCAGTATATCAGTGGGATCTGTGCATCAACTCTTTTCTTAACCTCTTAATCACTTCTTTCTCTCCTCCATCTCAGTTTAAATTGCAAGTCTACTTCTATTTTGACTTCACTGTTATTTGCATTTTGAATCTAGGAGTGTTTCTACATCTCAGGTTCCTCCCTCCTGACTTGTTGCTGAGGTGCCTCTTGTCCACTATCTTTGTATCTTTGGATTATCTCTGCCTGATCAGGTAGACATGCTTTAACAGGAAAAAGAATTTCTCAAAGATCCTAATATGCAGGAACCCTTTGAAGAACCTGATACATCCTCCAGAAATCCTCATTAGCTACTTTGTAACACTAAAAGTTACTGGTAAAAAGAGTAGCTTTCAAGTCATCTTGAACAGTCAATGGACTTCTAAAACCTGAAGTGAGCCAGGATTAGATTGTGGAACAGCACAAGACAAAAGAACCTATAGGCTCTGCAGTGGTTGGAAGCAATTCAGAATTCAGTCTTATGCCACTGAGTATAATTCTTAGAGCACAGAAGGATGGGGAAAATAAGTGAACTAACTTTCATGTTACCCTACTGGGACTCAAACCATACCAAATCTCGAAGGTCCTGTGATAGATATTTTCATTGCCTGGCTTTCACCAAAGAGATCAAAGCTCCAAGATGAAAAGTTGACAACATCCAGGTAGTGGCCATGACTCAAGGCCCCAACAGGGAAATTAACTTCATAACCTTGGGTCTTTTTGGTGCACGGTCTCAGTTGAAAAAGGACTAGAGTGAAATTAAGATCAAATTCTGCCTGATGTTCTCTGAGAGCAGGCTGAGGCATGCTTCTGGGAAAGATCTGGAGGCTAGGAAGACTGCTGCCTTGGCGCTCTCTCATCCATGATAGAGGACTTCCGTCAGCACAGCTGGGAATCCTGCACTTTGCATACACACTTGGTACCCACCCATATGGAATAAACTCTTTCCAAATGTTTGGAGCAATGTCTGTGTGTATGTGTGTGTTTAATGCTTGGAGTGTATCACTATAACCACTGCCAGCCATCCCCAAAAGTAGCCTTCCTGGTTTGTTTCTTTCCATCCTCCAACTTCCAAACACTACAACTGTATTGGGAATAAGTTAATATGTTGATTCTACATTGTAGAATTAGTCTTCATTATCAGCTGGACCCTGACTTGTCTCATGTTAAAGTTTTCTCTGTTTCTAATTTCTCAGCACAGGTGAGATAGAAGGAAGAGTTGTTTTGTTTCCCTTCCACTCCCCACCCCCAATAGTACAAAAAAATATATATATTAAATAAGAGAGATTATGGTCTAGCCTTAATTTACTAACAGTTTGTTTGTGACATAGAGCCTGTGCAAGAAGCTTCTTAAGGAACATTTGGTTTTTATTATTTCATTCATTTATTTTCTAAACCAAGTAGAGTCATTTTGATTGAGTTAAAATACCATTTGTACAATGTCACAGAACATCCAAACCATTCTTTGCCGTTGCTGTAGTTTTGTTTACATGAATACATTGTTGGAAATCTCATTCACTGTAATTTCTACATTTTCCATAACCTAAAGCTGATATAAAACTGATTCATAGCATCTTACTAGTGAATTAAGAAGTAAGTGAAGTGCTTCAAACCCATTTTTGGGAAAGGCAGAGGTATCAAACACACATTATCCCTGTCTCTTACTTCCTCCACAATCTTTTTGTCTCCTTAATTTTGATAGATAATTTGAAGGTTTAAGTGACTTTGTTTGGGGTAGACTGGAATGATAGGGGGGTGGAATTAAATGATACTTGATGTCATTACAAAAGAACTATAAACAGCTTGCCATCTCGAACTTAAATTATTTCTGATGTTTTTATTGTAGAGCAATATTTTTATGTGAACAGGAACTTGTTTGTTATACAAGGTCATTTGTTGAATCAAATTCTTTGTCGTTTGTAGACTAAGGATTGTTTCAGTGGTCATAGGAATAGCTACTTTACAGTTCTATTAACTTGTGAAGTGTAGAGTGGAAATAGTCCTAGATTTGGAGTGAGAGGACCTAGACTGTAGTCATTTCAGTTCACTGGACCTCAAGTTTCATGTAGATCATGAGGGACGACAGAATGTCTAGTCAGAATTTGTGTTCAAATCTCAGCTCTTCTGATTTACTAGTTATGTGACTGAGAGAATCTTTCCTCTCTCTGGGCCTCAGTTTCCTCCTTTGAGAAATGTTTGGGCTGGATTAGATAATTTCTGAGGTCCCTTCCAGTTCTATTATCTTATGATCTCTTTAAGGTCTGTTCTGTATAATCGACTAAAGCAAATATTCTTGGCATTTGGAAATGCTGTCTCCCTGTTTGGGGAAATAATTATTTGGTATCTAAAAGCGGAGATCTTTCAGTCGTTCAAAAATATATATTTAAGTAGTCTAGCATCAGAATACTTGAAATTTTTTGCTATTGTTTCAAGATTCTTGGGCGTTATAGTTTAGCAATAAATGAAGCTTCATGCGCTGAAGAGTTTTAATCTGAGATGCCTTATTCACTTAACAGACACTTGAACAAAAATTAAATTTCCCTGAAAGCTGATGCTTTTGGAAAAAGAAACTAGGAAATGAGTAATTTTAACTCCTTTTTTTAGATGATTAGTGTAACCATCCATGGTTTAATTTTTAATATTTGCTCAATTTTTGAGCCAGGTTTTAAAATCCCAGTTTACTTCATTTCCTTTCTCCTTTGGAATTTTATGGTCTTGTGTTTCTCAATATTTGCTTCAGGAAAATGTTATAAAAATCCAAGACTTATCAAATTAGTATTTGGCATTGAAAGACTATTGTGTTTAATATGGCATTTAAAGCTTTAAATTGGCAAAAAAAAATGCTTTGGGAAAACATTGAAATAAATTAGACTGGGTTCCTTTTTCTTGCTTATTTATTTTAATGATAAAGACTTAAAATGAGCTGCTTGAAAAGGAAGTTTGAGGTTAAAGGCAAAACTGGAGATTAGTAATAACCTTATTTGATCTAGTCCATTCCAGAGGTCCCAGAAATACTAGGTGTTTGCCTGCAACATGTGCTTGATGCCTTGGTTCAAGTCTTTCTTTAGTTTAAAGATAGACTACTACTCTGTCTTCAACATGAAGTCCTCTGACATCTGTCACTTGTTCCCAACAGTGGTATGATTTCATTTTCAATATGGTGTGTAGGAGATTAAGAGCGTTTATATTTATAGGAGCTTAGTTCTTATTTTCTTCCATATTCTTTTTTTTTTTATGGTTGTTAATGATACTGGATAACATTTCTTCCTGAGTTCTTTTTTGCTTTCGATGTTCACTGTACTAGGGGGAATTTAACCCATATTCATTCCTGTGGACTCTTTTTTTGTTTTTTACTTTTGCTTTTTGTCCCTTAGAGCAATGGATAGAAACACAATATTCCCACATAGAAGCAAAATGGTCCCAGGTTATCTCTTATTATTTAAAAGTACCTCACTTAGTCATTGAAAAATGCAAGCCAAAGCTAATTGATCTAAATCTGTTAGAAAACTGCCTTTTTCTTAACTTTAGATCAAGTTGCATAAGGGTCAATGTGAATAAACATTTTTAAACAAGATAGACTGTATAAGTCTCAGATATATTATCTCTTATGGGGAAAAAAAACCTGAAAGCAGTTTTTACTCTGTATCCTTAGAATGGTCTTTTAGTAATGCATATTGGCTTTGTATACTACAGAAATTCTTTCCACACAGTTTATGCAACTTCTGAGAATACCTCTACAAGTTTACTTTTCCTAGGCAATATCTATAAGCAGAAAAATTGTGGTTTATTTTCATTAAGCTTACATAATTTTTAAATGATTTTTAAAGTTTGTTCCTACTTTTAAAAAAGTTTTACCTTTTTTGTAATTTAAAACCATCTTATGATTTGAAAACATTTTTATGTTGCTGCCAAGAAATTGCTAAGAAAACATGATTAAAGTGATTTTTAAGGTAGGAGTTATATATTCATAGTAATCAACAGAATGTAGATAAGAGTCCTAACCAAAAAAAAAAAAAAACAACCCTCTTCAGATAAAGCAGAATAGTTTTAAAGTGAACAATACAAACTATTCTTTAATCAATATATGGATTAATACTAATTAATTAAAATAAGTATTCAGTATGTAGTATAATTTGGACAAATGGGCTTCATGGGATTCAGAATCTGAAGGGGATTCACACAGTACTTTTGGGTTTGTACCCTAATCCACCATCCTCTAATTCATCAGCTAATTAGATTTAACATTTTCCATTGTGGATACTAAAGCCATTGGTCAAATTAAATGAAAACAAGTCCCTCTGTGAGTGCTCCAGCAAAAGTATGGCAGTGGATGGGGGTGGGGACAGAAGAGTAATGAGAATTTTAGAATGCAAGATGATGTCATTTTCTAGGATGGAGCTTTTATTCTGAAATGAGGACCTCCATGATTATTGAAATTTGGAGGATGGCAGGGGGAGCAGTTCACCCTCCCCAGCTACTCTCCCAATAGCAGCTTGTCAGCTGTATGCTAACAAGATGAACAATTAAAACTCCATCCTATCTGGCTGGCCCCAGGGCCCCTGACTCAGACAAAGGACTGTTTGTACACCTGTTGTGTATGTGGACAGAGCCATTTGAATGCAGCTCTGCAGATTAAAGGGAGGACTTCGGAATAGAGAGTGAGCAAGGGTTAAAAAGGGATTGTAAGGACTGTGAAAGTTATATTCTCCAGAAAACATAAGAGGGCCATTTGCAAGGGGAATCAGGTTACAAAGAGAAAGTTTCTGCTAACTTCATTAAGATGAGAAACTCCAGACTTCAAACTCTGAAACTAGTCTGAGGATTTTATAGAAAGTTTATATTTTTGCTCTATGTGCCAATAAATGAAAATGCCTTCATTTGGAAGTCAATAATTTATATTAGCATGATAAAATACTTAGTTAAAATATGCAGTGGAGAGGTCCTTGTTTGTTGGCTAGATTTTTTTTAAAAGCCTTAGAAGCTGAAGACAAATCTCCGGTTAGGATGATCATCATCTGCTGGCCGTCCTAGGGCTCAACCACTTTAAAAAGCAAAAGAACACCACGTTTATAAGTCTAGCTTCAGAAAAGCAATGAAAATTGAAATCAATAGCGTGAGGAATTTGGCAGATGAAGCTTGACTTGGTAGGCAAAATATAAGTTGTTGCTTTCCATTGTTCTCTTAATTTATCCAGTTTAAATAGCTAACAACTAAAATCACATGTATGAGATTAAAAATGGAAATGCTAAAAAGATTGAAAAGTTAACTGAAATTTGATATTACCATCATGTGCAGCTTTTAAATTAACATATATTGCTAAAAATGCAGGAAAACTTGTAGTTTTAATCTCATATTAGCTTAATTCATGCTACTTTATTTGCAGAAGAGTAAAAAAACTATATTTTAGTTCACTTGCCATTAATTATTTTAACGTGAAGATTCAACATTATTTCAGTAACTAAAATGATTTAACTTATAATTAAGTAAGCATTAACATGAGAAGAAAGTCAGACTCAAGATTGATTTTATTTGCAGCCTATTTTCTGAATCATTCAAAACTGCCGTGTTGTTCCTTAGATCTAAGCCTAAGGTTTGTTACTGAAGAAGTGGAAAATTGTGTGGTCTTTTCCCTGTTTTTTTTTTTTAATTAATGTATGGACATCTTCTGGTTTATATCACCTTTGTTTCCCACTATATCTTTCTCTCCCTTTCTCAGTGAACTGTCCCTTATAACATGGAAGAAAAAAGAAGAAAAAAAAAGTTTAGCAAAATTAACCATTACCTCAGATAAGTCTAGCATTATACACAGTGTTCTATACCCAAAGCCCCTCCCTATACAAAAGGTGGGAAATACATTCTTAGGTCTTTTCTTTGGAGCCAAGTTGGTACCATAGGTTTTTAAGCATGGTGTTTTGAGTCAACTTGCCCCTGAAGAGATCGGTTCTCTTTGTCTCTAATTTGCAAGAAGTTACCCTATTTTAAGAACAAGCATAATCAATATACCTTCTAAGGCAGAGTTCTGTGAATCATGCAAAAATATCTCTTCCTTCCTCCTTATAAATTTCACAAATAGTTTTTCATTTTTAAGCTTTACTTCCCCACTCACTCAATTTTGGTCATGTAAAGCCTATATGTCAATTTCATAAGATTTATGAGGAAAGAAGGGCAGATTTGGGAGCTCTTTCAGAAGAGAAGTTTACTGTAGAGTTATGAAATTATGTACTAGTTTAGAAAATATATGTAATTAACTCTTGGTTATCTACTCCCAATAAAAAAGAGTAGTAACACAAGCAATCCTGAACCAGGTATAATCTTGAAATCATCTGAATCTAGTTATGAGAGATATTAAATGATTGGGAATGAGATGAAGATGCACAGCAACATATTTAAAAAATAAATAACTTAGAGGTGGGAGAAGGATGTTTGCTTCTCTTAAGTGCAATAGAATGTTTAGTGTAATATTCACCAAGTATTTAGGTAGCTGGACCTAAACTCAGGAAGTGCTGGACCTAGAGTTAGAAAGATCTGACTTAAACTCCAGTCTTAGACACTTTATGGCCCTAGGCAAATCACATGACTGCTACCTGCCTCAGTTTCCTCATATTTAAAATGGGAAATAATACCTCCTCTTAGGTTTGATGTGGAGCTGGCATGAGATAATATTTGTAAAACACTCTGCAAACTTTAAAGCACTATATAATTGTTATTAATGCAATATATCTAGTCCTCTGCAGAATGCTCAGTGACTGGCCTAAAACCTTGCTTTTAGTTCCTTTCTTACTTCTGTTTTGGCTCATGGGAAACCATGTATATTAAACAAAGGATAAACTTGCATAAGGGCATTTATCTCTCTCTGGGTAAAACCCATACTAAGACATGAAAGATAAAAGCTATATTAATTACTCAAGAGGGATTCAAAGCTCAGCAGTTTACTAGGATTGAAGGATTTATTGAAAAACAGTGGTTCTCATGTGTAACTCTGGGCAATAAACCTATTTAATTAAAGGCTTAATCTTCTAGTTGACATGTTTGCTACTGTTCCACTAAAAAGCTTCATCTGTAGCCAGTTTTAATAAGAATACAATAATAGACAATTGCATGGGCTTGGCTAGCCTGACTTTGATGGCCATTTTTGGTCAACTTCTACTTGCATTCTTTTGATTAAAGATCAGAATTAACAGTTTGGTATTTTATGTATTCTAAAACCTTTTGCACTAAATTATCTGCAATTATTGATTAGTCTTTGCCGTTCTTTTAAAAAAAATTGAAGGACAATCTGGGGAAAATATGAGAAACAATGAAAATATGTACATTTAGCAAAAGTTTATACATATTTATGCTTCAGGGTAGGCACATATGTTATAAATTATTTTAAATGCCATAGCTTTCTAAGGAATTAAATGTATTAATTAAAATCAGCATAATTTTGAATTTACTTGTGGAGAAAAACCCTAGACTAAGAATTGGAAGTACTATAGAAATGTGAGCCATCATTATTCAATACTGAATTTGCAGTCAGAAGTACTAGGTTCAAATCCTGGCTCTTTACCATGGGCAAGTCACCAAACCTCTCTGGGCCTCAGCCTCCTTCTCTATAAAATGAAGAGGTTGGACTAGATGACCTGTAAAGTCCCTCTAAGATCTTATGATTTATTATTATTTTCTACTGAGTATTGTTTTTTGCTTTTTGGAGGGGGGAAGGCAGGGCAGTTGGGGTTAAGTGACTTGCCCAAGGTCACATGGCTAGTAAATGTTAAGTGTCTGAAGTGGGATTTGAGCTCAGGCCCTCCTGACTCCAAGGCCAGTTCTCTATTCTCTGTGCCACCTAGCTGACCCTATTGGGGATTTTTTAATTAAGGTTTTATTTTTGAATTAACAGAAATCTATTTTCTATTTCCCTACCCATCCCTACTCTATTTGGGTACAAGTAGGGGGAAATCCCTTGTAACAAAAATTCATAGTCAGCAAAAACAGATTCCCTTGATATACATTTGAAAAATACATGTCTTATTTCTTCCCCTATGTTCATCACCTCTTTTAAGAAGTGGGTCATTTTGATCATATTTCTTAAAATTTCAAAAAATTTTTCATCTTTATAGCATTTTTGTTACTGTATAAATTGTTCTGAAGACTTATATGAGCTTATGCAAAGTGAATTGAGCAAAACCAGGAGAACGTTGTTCACAGTAACAGCAATATTGTACGATGTGTATGGTGTGAATGACTTCGCTATTCTCAGCAATACAGAGATCCAAGAAAATTCTGAAGGCCTTTTTATGAAAAATGCTATCCATCTCCAGAGAAAGAACTGATGGAGATAGAAGCATACTTTTTTTAAACCTTCTTTTTCGCTCTGTTTTCTTTCACAACATGGCTAATATGAACATTTTTTTTTGTACAACTGTACATATATAATCTGTATCAAATTACTTGCCTTCTCCAAGAGCAGGGAAGGGAAAGAATTTGGAATTCAGAATTTAGAAAAACTAATGTTAAAAATTGTTGTTACATGTAATTGGAAAAAAATATTAAAATGTTTAAAGTTTTCTCTGCTTCTGCTTATTTCCGTTTATAAAAGTTTTTAAAAATGTTCTTTTTTATAACTGATGTAGTTATTCTTCTGGTTCTGCTCACTTCAGTTGGCATCAGTTCATACAGATTTTTCCTTATCTCTTTGAAATCATCTATTTGCTCATTTCTTACAGCTCTTAGTTTTCTATAACATTCATATAACACAGTTTTTTCAGCCACTTCCTGTTGGTGGGCATCCCTAAGTTTCTAGTTTGCCACTATAAAAGAGCTGCTATAAATTTTTTTTTATACCTAGAACCTGTTCCTCAATCTATTTTAGATATAGACTTATTAAAAGCCAGGTTCATTCAGGTCTTGAGTTATTTTATTTATTCCTAAATCACCTATGTTTTTGTGTTTTGATACCATACAAAGTATTGGGTTCTCCAAGTTAAAATACATAGTAACAGAGCAGGGTATTTGGGTTAAAGAGGTCTGGAGAAATGAGAATTATTAAAGGTAGGAATTTCCCTCTCTGTGTTAAAAAGTTGCAGAGTGTGTTAGTCCTTCAAGGCTTGATACAGTTATATAAGATAGCTTCCAGTGGAAATGGGTCCTAGATATTTCCAAACCACTTGCCATTAGTAGAGAACATGAGCTTATACCCAGAAATGATACACTTCAACTGAGCAAAAAGAGGAAACATTCTAATGGAATACTATTCTGCTATAAGAAATGATGAACAACAGGTGGACTTCAGCAAAGTCTGGAAAGACTTATATGAACTGATACTGAGTGAAGTGAGCAGAACCAGGAGAACATTGTACACAGTAATAGTCACCGTGTTTGATGACTGACTTTGATAGACTTAGCTCTTCTCAGCATTGCAAGGACCTAAAACTGTTCCAAAAGGCTCATGATGGAAAATGCCACCTACATCCAGAAAAAGAAATATGGAGTCTGAATGGAGATCAAAGCAGACCATTTTCTTTTTTTGTTTTGTTTTATATTTTTTCTTTCTCACGGTTACTCCCATCAGTTCTAACTCTTCTATACAATATAACTAATGTGAAAATATGTTTAATAATAAGGTATATGTAGAGCCTATATTGGATTGCATGCCATCTTAGGGAGGGGGAGAAAATGTAAAACTTATGGACATGAATGTTGAAAACTAAAAATAAACCAAAAAATGGAAATATTCATAAAATTCATGGGAATTTATTGCCTCCTCCCCCTCCCCCCAAAAAAAGTTGAGTTGGGATTTAAATATTTTGCTCATTTTTTGTGTTGTCATGGGAAAAAAAAAAGTCTATTGGCCAGTATTTTGGTGTTGACCCTTTCTAAACTTAGCTAGACTGGTTCTTGCAATGCAGATATAGTTTCTGAATTGCCAGTTCTGAACTGAAATCCTTTCCAGCTTCTCCATAGGACTTGCCAAGAGATGCACATCATGGACATATCTTTTAAGAATTTAGGGTTACTTCACCACAGCAAGGCATCAGATTTGAAATGTTTTGGAAGTAGAAAAGTCACATAGAAGAATTCATTAAAGATATGAACACCCAGAAAAGGCATGAATTATCTAAACACTGTCTTGGTATCTCAAAAGTATTAAAGGAGTCAGTGGAAGGTCTCCTGTGTGTCAGGTGGATTCCCTAAAGAGGATTAATGGAAGAAGGGGATAAGCATTGCATAGAATGTAGAAGTCATGGAGGACCTGTGAACCACATCAGTGGAGGAAGTCACAAGGAAATAGATGCATCAGTGTTTCAAAGCAAGGTTGACTTTAATGAGATTTTATTTGGATTAGCCACAAGTCACATAAGTAAAAACAGAATAAAATGGAGAACTACTTTATTCTTCAAGGCATGTAATAGAGACCTGATTAGGATTATGCCATTAGATTTGATTCTCTTTTCTCTAGAACTCAAAGTGCTACCCATCAAATAAATGAATCCAGAATGGGCCAGCAGATTAATCCATTGGGAGAAACCCCTTTGCCCTCGGAAGGGCATGATAGTAATATCTCCTGTATCTGATTGAATGATTTAGGTAAAAAATTTTGTTTTAGTTCAATTTAAAAGGCAACATAACTATGAGGACACATTTAATACACCCACAAAACAGAAAATATTGCTTTAAAATGTCTAGTTTTATGTGACTCATACCTGCCTCTCTGCTAAATGGAATTAAAGTGTTTTGGTCCTGAATCTACTGATAGAAATTTCTTTCTTTGCTCTAGGTTGGAACTCATCGGGAAGACTCCGTCAACCTTAATGGCAATCATTCAGTCCTGTCCAGTACCGTCCCTGCTTCAAGCACAGACTTGAATCACAAAACACAAGAAAATTACAGGGGTAAAAATTTGATCCACTGTTATGTTTTCATTAATAATGTAGCCAGAGTGCTTGCAATATTTGTCTTTAGTGGTCTCCAAATCAAAGTCCTTTCTGGGTTGTACCCTAGGAAATCAGGAAAGTGAAGAGCAGACCCACAAGGCACTGATTTGGATGTGCCAAGCACTAATGTCCAGTTTATAAGGTTGTAGTGTATTCTCAATGGCCAAGAGAGCCATGTTTAATATCCCCTCAGCCAAGCAACCACTTCCTTGTCCACTCTCAATCTCACCACACCTTTCTCTCCTTTACTTATACCCTTGACTGAAGCTGAAAATACAAGTCCCTTAGGAACAAAGAGGAGGATTTTCCTGAATGTGTTGGATGACATCAGTATGAGTGGGAACCTTCTAGCATCTGAATGATGATAATTGACGTACAAGCAGTTAGAATTAAAACCTAAACAAGTAAAATGGTAGTGTTCTCAGGTACACTGAGCACTCTGCTGTCTACTTTAGTGTATTAGTCTTACTTTCCTTTCCCTAGCAGGACTCAGCTAAGCACTTTGTGGAAATACATTACTTTTTCATCCTCACCTCCAATTGCAATTTAGCATGCTCGACTTTATTTTTTATTGAGTGAAGCCTGAAATTATCTGTTTACTTATAATAATAGAAAAACTCCTTTCTTACTATCAGGGTCAGGTGTATTCTTTTTAACATGAATGTAATAGAATTTTCTCTGGAGCTGATGGACAGGGATGGTCAAAAAAAAAAGACTAGTGTGATTTTGGTGTGTGTTTTTAGACTTATCCTGCTGTGAGCATGATCTTTCCCACCCCCACCATTTCTCCATGATGAACAGTACTCAGAACTAGGAAAGGTCATTAAGCACTAAGAGAGATCTCCTTGTGGTTTTTAGTTCTAATTCAGAACTGAGACAACCCATTTATAGTGGAGTAGCTCTTAGTATTATTTTCTGTCTCTTTTAAATCATCAGGTGGCCTGCAGACTCAGTCTGGAGCTGTTGGTCCAACAGAAATCAAGTCTGAAAACAAGGAAAAGGATGAAAATCTCCATGAACCTCCCTCATCTGATGACATGAAATCAGATGATGAATCCTCTCAAAAAGATATAAAGGTTTCATCTCGAGGCAGAACAAGGTATTTGTCAGCAACCTGATATTAAATCTTAGAACCATTGACTGTTTTAGTTTGGCCACAAGTAAAAGTAATGGCAAAATTAAATACTGTCATCATTCAGTAAGTACTTACTCTGTGCCTACTACAAGGATAGGGAAACTGTGGCTCAAGGCCACATGTGGCTTTCTAAGTCCTTGGGTTTAGCCTTTTGCCAGAGTCCAAGTTTTACAGAACAAATCCTTTTATTAATGTGATTAGTTCTGTGAATTTTAGATTCAGTCAAAGGGCCATACTTAAGGACCTAGAGAGCCGCATGTGACCTTGAGGCCATAGGTTCCCCATCCTTGCCTGGCCTACTATATCCCTAGTACTGTGCTCTGTTAGACACTATGGAGGGAAGAATGTTGTGTTGGTATGAAAGAGTTATGTCACAATCCTAACCTTCAAGAAGCTTCTGGTCTGATTAGAGAGATACTTAACATTGCTGAAGCAGAGAAGATAACCTAGTTCCTTGCACAAGTAGGTGCTTACTAAATTTTTTTTTAATTGAATGACATATCCTTAAGTACTAAATCGCATCATATAGACTGTTTTTTTAAAGGGTCTATAATAAAGGCTAGGTAAGAGCTCAGTGTATACTTGATTTATCAGAAATAGTTTCA
The DNA here is from genome assembly GCF_028583685.1 of Petaurus breviceps papuanus. Taxonomy (NCBI): domain Eukaryota; kingdom Metazoa; phylum Chordata; class Mammalia; order Diprotodontia; family Petauridae; genus Petaurus; species Petaurus breviceps. The sequence goes on from NW_027186296.1 coordinate 26,898,587, forward strand.
CAAAGCTTTAAAGTACAGGTAAGAATTTGAATGGTTAAAGAATAATTACTGACTCCTTTGCAGATTCTATGTAATACACACATTCATAGTACACACACATATTTACGTGTGTGTATTATTTTCCTTTGTTTTACAAGAATGTGGTACTGAGAATTATTATAATCCATGTATATGTTGTGGCTGGAAAAGCAAATGTATCTTTTCCATGTTCCAGACATTCATAGACTTCCCTTTGGTTTGTTATGGCAGTTGCTGTTTATAAAACTTGGCATTATTTGTACTGGCACTTGTCACTTCTGCTAAAGGAAGAATGGGATAATAAAACATCACACTATCATTTCACTTCATAGAAGAGGTTCATCTGTTGTTGGGTTGGACCAATTGACCTTTCTAATCAAGATCTCTCACAACCCTGGTACTTTACTCTTCTGTGCCATTTTGATTCTTTTTTTATTATCTCTTTGGGAATGACACTTTTAGTCAAGTAAAGGAAATTTGGATTCCATGCTGATTCCAAAAATATTAAAGAAATTTCCATGATTTGTGAATTAACAAGAATTGAGTCCCCTCTCTGTAGCTGGCACCACAGATATCAGTAGATGCTTAAAGGGCAGGTGGGAAATCCCAGTTCCTTGAAGATGGGATTTCTGTATCCCAAGGACAAGTTGTGTATAGCATTTGATTTTTCTAACAAGTCAGTCAGATGTTCAAAGTAGGCTATCCAGAAGAATGACACTGAAGATTTATAGGTCATACACTAATGATAAATCATTTTTTTTCTGCAGTACAAAAAAAAAGCACAATAGCCTGTCAACCTTCTCCATCTATACCTTCACTCTGCTCCCCACCCCCACCATGTAGTAAACAAAATGAGATAACTGGGTTAGTTATTTCTCTTTTGATTTTGTAGCAGTACTAATGAAGATGAAGATTTGAACCCAGAGCAGAAGGTGGAGAGGGAGAAGGAAAGGAGGATGGCTAACAATGCCAGGGAACGCTTGCGTGTGCGGGATATTAATGAGGCATTCAAAGAACTAGGAAGAATGTGTCAGCTTCACTTAAAGAGTGAAAAACCCCAAACAAAGCTCCTTATTCTTCACCAGGCCGTGGCAGTCATCCTCAGTCTAGAACAGCAAGTCCGAGGTAAGTGGCTTCCCCACTGGCAAAAAATATAGCTGTTCTAACTCATGAAGGAAGATTTGTTTTTGTTTGTTTGTTTGCTGTGTCTCCTTAGACACAAGATTTAGGCAGTGTTCACCTTAAGAACTCTGTTGACTTTCTGGCACTCAGTAGATGCTTAATGATGGATGATTGCTTTCTAAATAGAGTCACTACCTATGGATGTGCAGCCTCATTCACAGGGAATGAACATCCTCACTTAGCTCACTTTTCTTGCTCTTTGTTGACTCTCGTCTGACCCCCCTAGATACTAGCCTGCCTAGATTTGTTGCCTTCCAGTACTTCCCTGTCTTAGATGACATCTCTGGACTTAAATTCACTCCAACAAGACCTACAATAAATACCTGATACTTCCATTCCTCTCCACTGTTTTGATACCCAACCTGTTTCCTGACCAAGCCAGATCTCATCAGGCTACTTAGACCCCTAGTTTTGCTTGGTCTTCCAACTACCTTGAATTTGCTTGGCTAATGTGCCAAGCACACATTTCCTTCTCATGGTCAGAAGTACACATTCTTCAGGTATGCTTGCTGCCCATTAATTGTTTTCCCACCCCAGACTTACTCTACGCCCTTAAGTTATACAACTCCATCAATCAGTACAACATTTTTTTTTAGTATCTGTCCATATGCCTTCATCCTAACACAATTGGGTGCACATGACCTTTTATATAAGACTTCCTTTAATGGGCCTTTCTGAAAAACTACTGAACTTGACTTGAATTAACTAGGCATGGTATTTTATTGTAGCTTGCACCTGTGGGAGGGGAAGATACACTTCACCAAATGAGGTAGATTGCCAATAATGAATCATGGGAGGTTTTCCATGACCCCAATGTGCCACAAGTATCTGATATTTGTCTTTAACGCCATATGGAACAAACCAAGTGCCCTCATTTCGGGCTTTGCAGAGGTTGGACCAGATAATCTGTTATCTCTTACCTTTCTAGCTCTAAAATTCTGTGATTCTGAGAGTACTCTCAATTCCGATCAATAGTTAGAGGACAAGGCAAATGATCTTTGAAGAGAAGAAACCCCATTTGGGAAGGACTTAGTATCTGGTTCAAGTCACCACTGGTTATCAAAGCCTTAAACATATCTGCTTCATTCAACAAAAAAAATGTTTTTGAAGACCTGCTATGGGAAGAGCCCTGTTGTAAGTGGTAGGAAGCTATATAATTTTGATAAGATACAGTCTTTGCCCTCTTGGAGTTTATAGTCTAGTAGAAAAAAATTGACTAAAATCCCATTAGACTTAGGAAACCCTGTTTTTTTACATGACTTCATGATGACATGTTATCCAGAAATTAAAAACAGAAGAGCAAATTCCCTGTTTAAAAGAAAAAAAAGCGAACAAGAAGACAGAAGGGCCCTCTGCTAAGTTCTCATTTCTATGCAGGGTGCTGGTCATTTCACAGAAATCTCCAAAGTCCTATCAACAAGGTTAATTGCATTAGGCTTGCAGTGAGTGGCTAAGAGATCTGGAAAAGACCAACTCCATGGGGTTGTTGCCATTGTATCAGAGAAGAATCCTGAGTACTATGATTTTAAGCCCTGCCCCTTTACCACAACAGCACTGTGTGGGGCCAATTATAAAACATCCACCATACCCACCCTCCAAAAGTCATAGGAAAACTGGTCCATGCATGATCTTTGTTATTGACCTTTTGCCAACAAATGGTTATTTTGGCGGTATTCAGCTTGTTTACCACAGTAGACCACTTCATCTGTGGTAAACATTCAACTTTCTGTTGCATCATCTGGTTGGTTTGCTTTTGCTTTGCCCAAGTCCTCTCCTTCAACACAGTGACTTCTTGGCCCAGAATTTGCTTGGAATAACTGAGACCTATTAGATCAAGGCTTCTTAATCTTTTTTGCTTCATGGACCCCTTCCCAGAAAAAAAAAAAGTTTATAAATGCATAAAAGAAAAGACATAAGATTGCAAAGGTAACCAATTCTATTGAGATATGATTCTGAAAATATTTTTTAATTAATTCATGTATCCCAGGTTAAGAATCCCTGTGTTAGTTAGAGGTTTATATCAAGCTAGCCACAAGATTTCATTTCTAAAATAGAAGCCGAATTTTTTGGGTGAGCCTGACCACAGCTTAATTCACATGGGTTTTTTTCATACTCTGGAGTTTTCACATATGGGGTTCTCTTAAAATGAGGCACATTTGCATGTACTTCTGCAGTTAACATCCCTGTCAAAAAAAAAATCCCCAAGAGAACTAATTTCCTATTTTGATTTAGTTTTTCTTCTTTCTCTTTGTAAATCAGTCACTTTCCCTTCCTTCTCCTCCTTCGCTCATATATACACACTATATTTCCTAGTTATTCAATCCTCCTTAACTATTCATAGCCACTTTGTGTGTTAGAAACATGAGAAAATGCTACTCATCTCCCTCCTTTGCCTCCAGTTCAAGAACAGCAATTGAAGTAGTTCTTTCCACAGTTATATCAAAGAAAAGTCACAGGGTATGCCCCAGCTCCCTGCCTCCCTTGAGAGCATGTCGCTTAACTTCGAGGGTTAAAATCCTCAGGATTTTTTTCATCGCCTTGGGGCTGGCTGAGTGGTCTGTCTGTTACTATAAAGCATTTTCTAAGCTGATGGAATTCCAGGCTGAGCCCAGATGTCTCCCAGGTACAGATGGTGTCAGCACTCATATCAATTCAGTGCACTACATCTCTGCAGGACGCTCAGGGGGTTACAGCCACTCACAGTGGCAGCTCAGACATTCATTCCCAGAGTAGTAGGGTGGATTAGGTTTGAGGTGTTGGTACAGATCAAAGCAATCCCTAGAAGACTCTCTTTTTCAGAAGTAACAGAATAGAGACTAGACAAAATATTTGGACAGTGGGAGGCATGGATCTAGCTTTTCATTTGAACTCACATTTTGGGGATAGAGCTGGTGTTCACTGGGATCTACATTTGTGATTTTGTTCAAAGTGATGTACAGTTACATGAACATCAAGAACTCCAGTAAAGAATGGCGGTTTTGTGTCCAAGAATTATGGCATATGGTTTGTCGTTTTTTGTTTAATAATGAAGGCTCTTCCTTCCCCCCCTCTCCCCTGCCCTGTTACAGAGAGGAACCTGAACCCCAAAGCAGCCTGCCTTAAGAGAAGGGAAGAAGAAAAAGTTTCTGCCGTATCGGCAGAGCCACCAACCACACTGCCAGGAACCCATCCTGGGCTTAGTGAAACTACCAACCCTATGGGTCATATGTAAACACCGGCCAGGTAGGTGTGAGGTAGAAGCTTGCAAAGGGGTTTGATGGGGAGAAGAGCAGGGAAGTAAAGGGTTATGCTGCCTGGGCAAACAAACTGATTTACTTCTCCCTAGGTGAGAACCTAAGAATGGAATTATGATGAGTCTGGTTATTTTAAAGTTAAAATCCAATTTGAAAACCTTCAGTGTTGTCTTTTCTGTTCTAAAAGTTGACATGGGGAGCAAATCTTATTTAAGACCCAACTATTTACTATCCTCAAGATAGCATATGAGTCTTAGAGGGTTTTTGCTCCCTTTGCACTGATGCGAATAGTTACCAAAAGTCACATTCTGGTACTCAGGTGAATTTTCTTCTGATCTAGGAAGCAAATAGAGATATGGCCCATCCATCCAGGAATATGCTGCCACCATTTACACTTCACATTTTCCTGCTTAGAAATACTTGACTGCCTCAATCTATCTAAAAGTTTTGTCATCCACTTCCACTTGGATTTGTAGGAAGTATTGCCTCAGCTCATCCCACACTAGGTGTGCTGACAGAGCCAAAGGCATTCTCAAAGTGCTGGCAAGTGGACCTACATTTTAATGGATGGAACCTTAAGAAATAAAAAGGGGAAAAGAAATTATGGCATGGGAGGGGGGTCAATATTCTTTTCTTTATCTTGACTCATCTTCAAAGAATTAATTAAAAAACACAGTTATTTGGTAACGATGCTTTTGCCCTTCATAAAATGTTACAAACCTGTTGCTTATGTTATAAAAGGCTAACCCCAAAATCTGATTTATTTGAAGAATTTTTCCCCCGCTTTATTCATATCAGGTATGTTCCTGTTACAAAAGTTAATTTCTACAACAAAAAAATAAGACCAAATAATATAATACTTACTAAATTCCTTTCAAGTAAGGAGTGTTTTTATTCATTATATTTGTATTCCTTTTATTTGGCTTAGCAGTCAGACTCAAGAGACTGTACCAGACTAGAATGTAATTAAGAAATGTTTAACAAAATACAGCATTAATAATGTCAATTTATGGTTTGCTGAGATCTATTTCTATCTTGAGTTTGACACCCCTGGCTTAACCCTTAGTAGGTACTTAATAAATGCTTGCTGATTGATTGATTTAATTTTTAAAGCAATTGCATTTTAGCCGGATTGATAATGAAATTGTTAAACAGATTATTTGGTTTTTTTTTCTTCCATAGTATTTCTTTGTTTCATTTGTGTAGCCCTAGAACATGAATCTCCTACCCATTCATCCTTGTTAGACTTTGCTAGGACTATCTCATTTAAAGCTGAGCCTCTAAAATTTTGATGAATAGCAAATAAGTAGTCGTTTTCTCCCATGAGACCTTTTTGTGATGGTTCCCACTATGCATTATAAACATTAACCCTGATATAAACAGACACCAAAAAAAAACTAAGTCCTGCCTTCACGGAGCTTATGTTCTTTCTGAGAGAAAAACATAGACTTACAAATAAATACAGAGTAATTTCATTGTGACAGAGAACACTAAGGGAATCATGAATGGTCCTGACACCTCGTTCAACTTTGGGCAGTCCAAGAGTTAGAGGTGAGGAAAAAGAATTCAAGACATACGGGTCGTGTCTATAAAAATGTGGAGGTTGGAGCTGGAGGGCCTTGTACAGTGAACATCAAGGAGATCAGTTTGACTGGAATGTCTATTGAATGTAGATAAAAATTGTGGTGTAGCCACGCAGTCATCACTAAAGGCTATCACTATATTATATCCTACACAGTTTCTATTCCTAGTGATGATCCTCAGCCATAAAGAAAACATTGTCGTATTTAGCATATTCTATTGAATGAGGCATAGAAGTGTAGGTGACTGCATAGAAAAACTTCCATCTAAAATGATTAAAATAAAAATAGACTTGGGCACTTTCTAGAGTAAGCGTACATTATTTGGAACATTCAGTATTCTGACAAAACCAAGTAAATGATGAACTGCTATAATCTTTTCTTCATTATTTAATGTTCTATTTGCTGAATAAAGAGTGAGGTTCCCTTTCTTCATTCGAAAACTAGGTGAGTTGAATTACAGGGTCCAGGAATAGCCAGGTGAGAAAATCAGCCAGGTCCCTTTTCCCCAACATCCCCATAACTGTCATTTAGCCTCTACTACTCTATTAATGTGATATATGTCATATCTGAAAATAGAAGCAAATATAGAACACGTGATGAACTTGTTTCTGCTTTTAGATCAAAATGGGGCATAAATGAGATTTACCATGCCAGTAAAATAATTCTCTAACAGATATGTACAATTCTCATGCTAACCCATCTTCTTCTTCCCTAATTTCCATACCAGAGTTCCAGAATGATTGGTAGGCTAGATAGAAGGTGACCTCTCCTCACAAGGACACAGACAACTCAGATTATCTGAAGACACAAATCTGACAGGAGGAAAAAACAAAGCAAAAACACTTGAAGCAAGAAATTCAAATGCAATCTTAATGATCAAAGCAACTGGTCAACACCTGCATCAGAAGAAGTGAAGATAGAAAGCTCATCAGATAGAACTTCAGCCCGTCAAATGTTCGGAACATATCATTCTGTCGCAAGCAGTGTGTCGCTTCTGCACAATCAGAGACTGTCTCGATCTCTCCACTCACCGTGGAAGTTGCCTTGTGCCTAAACTGAATTGACAAATGCATTGTAACTACAAATTTTATTTATTGTTATGGAACTGTAAAGGTCTACATATAAAGGGAAAAGTTGATATGGAAAGCTGATCTGCACTCAGCTGATGCCAGCATTTATAAAAGCCGTTCCCATGCAGAGAACAAAGCAGTGACAACCATTGACCCTTAGCATTCCCAGTATACCTATTAGTGTCTTAAAAAAGGGAGGGAAAAGGCTTCTATTGCCCTCTCCATTCCTTTTGCCATATGAATAGTGTTTTCCATGAAACAGGAAAATATTCTTCAATAGTTTTTTTTTTCTTTTTCCCTGTCTTTTTTTCCCTTGTTATTTTCATCCCTCTATGGGCATTGTGTTTGGTCTCTGGTAATCTGAACAGTTATAGTCACAGTCCAAACCCCTCCCTGCCAAGATCTGAGCATTTCACATTAGAGTAGAGAGCAGAGACCAACTCTGACCCTTGCCTTTGCTTAGGTTTTAGACAGGATGTTTTATCCCTGACACTTTCCTTAGGTGAATTGCTTTATTTCTAATGATAAAACCTTTCAGGCTTCTAGGTTTCATAGTAAAGCTTGTAATAAAGTGAAGTGTAAATTCCGGGGAAAGAATCTGCTTTGTTAGAATTTGCTTTGTTTTCCAAGCAGTAAGTACTACGCATATAGTACATGTAAAGTGTTAGCTGTAAGTAAGCACAAAATGCATTTCAATACAAAGGAGATTGTCAGGCTGTGACTATGGTGAACTCAAGGAAGCCCAGGAATCAGCATGGCAGGTAGCATGATGAAGGAACACACCACTCTGAGCTAATTACCCAATGGAACATGAGAGCAGTGGTCACTGGTGTTTGTTTCCATATCGTAGCCTTTACTTTCTCTGTCATTTGGATGGCTGGTTTAGTCGGGAGGAGTTCAGTGGGTGACTCAGTCAACTGCAGACCAACTGCCCCTATCCCAAGGAGATGAGCCAGATTTAGAATTAAACTATTACATATTAGTACATCTTAATAGCATACATTAAGGTGCCCCCCCAACCCCACCCCATCACTGATCTATGGAGATTCCCCCCCCAATAATAATCCCTTTGAACTTCCACAAAACCTGTCTTCCACTGCAACAACCCTGGGAGAAAAAAAAAACAATGCTAAACAAGGTTGTCTTGGCAAATAATTTTTTATTGCCAATACCAACAGTGGCAGTCAGCTCACAGAAGAAATGAACTAAATCACTTTGCAATTCAGAGATTTCAGTTCATTTGAAAGAACAAAAATAATTGTTTAAAAAAAAAAACAACAGGCAAACAGAGAACTTTAGATCCTCCATTTAGGATGGTTCCTAACAAATCAGTCATTTGTGGACTTAGTGAACTCTTTGGTTACTTTAATTTGCAAATACTGTCAAATAACACCTGACTCTCTATCTGTGGCCTTGTTCTTCATTTCAGTGTTAATCAGCTAAACAGAAGTTGTTGCTTATGATGTGTGAGTGACCACATGCCACTGCCTGGCCTTTTTTCTTCGAAGCTTGTTGTCTTTTTGGCTATATTAGACTTTGCAGTATGCCCAGAAGCTTTCCTTCATAAAATAGAAAGAAAAAAACATTTGGCTTATTTTTCACTGTAGCTAGTCTTTTATACAATAATCTTGTAAGAAAATTTCTTGAATTCTAAATATTACTCTTTCTAGATTTTTGAAATCGAAAAAGTTTTCAGTAAAAAGTTTCTTACTTTATTTTACTATATTAGGTAGTAAAAAATGTAGGGTTATTTACCATAACCTGTTCATTAATATCAGAAATTTACAATAGCATTTTAAGACCATAGTAGGGTTCTAGCATACCGTGTAGTACCTATGGAGTATTGTAAGAGCTAATTGTCCGAGATGAATTGCTTCTCATCTTGTTCTCCAGTTTCCATTGTTGGTTTATTGCAGATTTGTACCCTGTGTCAAATTTCAAGGTATTATTGATAAACCTTTTCAACCAGCAGCAAGAAGTTCAAAAACTTTTCTGTCACTGTAACAGAAAACACAATATGTATATAACATTTATGTAGCAATAAATGTGCCATCTTTTTTTTAACATGGTAAATCAGTGAGTTTTTTACATTCCTCTTTCATAATGAAATGATGCTTTTAATCTTCCTGGTCCTTTCCCTGAATGTCTTGAAGCTGTTCTACTATAGTAATAGTGGTGATGATGATGATAGCTGGCATTTATGTTGCACTTTAAATTTTTAAGGATGCTTTTCATATCTTCTCATTGGATTTCCTTACTGGAATTGGGGGCCAACTTTGCTAGCACACTAGTACATTGCCAGAGTGTTGAATATTATTATTTTGCATGCACGTTCTCCATTATTTAGGAGTTAATGCCATAGTCTTTGAATTTTCTAATCCCTTTGTTTTGTTTCTTCCTCTGCCTTTTTGTCATCAGAAAGATGGCAAGGGAGAAAGGAGGGAGTTGATGTCATTGGTGCTCTGTTAACAGGTGTGGGAAGCAGGAAAGAATAGAAGATTCAGGGTGGGGGATTAAGTTTTCCCCCCAAGCATTTCAGACTGTGGCTGTCAATATCTACATTTAGCTTTCTTTCCATTTTCATGACCTCTTGAATTTAGAGACCAAAAACTGATGGATTGTGGAAGCAGCTTGATGCAAAAGGGTAAAAAAGTATTGTAAAATGAAGAACTTTAGACATTGTCTAGTCCAACCTTCCCCACCCTACGAATGAGAAAAAAGTCTCAAAGAGACTGTTTTTCGGAGGTTCACAACAAGTTAGTAACGACGATGGGGATACTTTAGATTTTTTCCTCTTCTGAGAGGCTTCATGCCTGTTGTCTTCAACAGATTTCTGTTCCTTACCTTTATAACCAGGCTGTGAACTGGTCCTTCTTCAGCAGCTATTGACTGGGGAAGACTGGCATAAAAGGTAAGTGGCAGCACAATGAATTCCTAAAGGGATCTCAATGCATTGTTAGCCCTAGCCCAAGGCCTGTTCTCATTTTAAAAATCTATATTTCTAGAGGCAGAACTTGACCTGTAAACATCTTGAGTTTTGGTTCCTCCTCTCCTTTTCAGTATCCCTCATCTTTCTTTTTAAGTGCTCTCTTCTTAGGCTATTTGCATTTTAATAAGGAGCTCTAGAACATCAACAACAAGAACAAAATAAACAAAGGAATGAACCCCTAAGCATAGAATTTTAGGTCCTGTGAGGAGGGAAGGAGGAGGGCTTTAGATAGAGTGGCCACCTACTCCTAAGAATTCCACAGGAAAAATAGACGATTTGAGACAGAGTGTGAAGAAAACGCAGTTCTCACCCTCCAAGCATGGTGTTTTCTCTGACCCTTGAGGAAGAAAGTTAACTGATAACCTGTCTGGAAAACAACCAGTTTTCTAGAAATTGTTCTCACTTCCTTTTTTTATCTTTCTATTGTCACACTGAACAGTTTAAGAAAATCTGGACACATTTCATCTAGGAACAATGTCCTGGAGAGAAGGAGCATGTCTCCACATTCTCTTTTATTGAGTGTGTGTGTTTTGGGCACATTACCAAACACGTACCTTATGTTTGATGTTATGGCTTTGTCCAAAGAAGGATAAAAACTCACCTCTAGCTGATGGTACAGTTGCTGAACTTTTATCAGCATCCACAGTATTAACTATACCTTTTTTGGATTTCTGTGGAATCATGACCTAATCAGAAACAAATAGGAATTAGAGCTATAATTTCATTGGGATAGGGAACTCCCTATACCAGTACAATTTATAGGGCTTGGGGCCCTGAGAGATAAAGTAACTTTACCCAGACCTACACAGCTAGTTTGTATCAGAGGCAAGACTTTAACCTGGGTCTTCCTGACCACAAGCCAGCTCTCTCTCCATTATAGCAGGGCTTGCTATTTCTAGCACAAAAAGTGCTTACCCTGAGGAACATTTTATAATTTCCTGTTTTTGCTCTCAAACATAGAGTGGTAGACCTGCCTGCCCTGGAATTGAGGTAAGTACTTGAAGAAAAGGGAAATGGCCGTCCAGCCTCTCTAGTCTTTGCTCCAGCCTAACTTTGGTCTCTCTTTATTAAATAGTCTTCCTGAGACTTTCCATCAACCCTTTAGTCCAGACTCCAGTCACTCCATAAGAAGAGATGATGTTTGCTACTTTTAGACCCCGTTGTTTAGAAATTCAAGCTTTTTTCTTTCATTCAAAAACTTTAAAGGTTTCTAATATATAGGTTCTCTTGGTTGTTAAAATATGTGTATGATCTCCTTTTCTCTTCTGTCTCTACACACACACCCAGGCTTTCTGGGCTACAGTTTTTTTTCATCAGGCTCAAAAAGAAGAACTCTTTCAAGATTTCACCAGATCAGTTCCTTGCATCCCCAATGGTTTCTAGACTTCCCCTAAAGAAGTTACTTGCTATTCTTTCCTAACCACTTTCCCTGCAAGGCCAGTTCCCTATCTGTTAGGATCTTTAATAAGATAGTTTCATTTCAGGAGGACACCCACAAAAGTTGACTCATCCATGAAATAAGAGCTATTGTCCTAAGTAATGCTGATTTGTGTGTGTATACACATGCACACACTGACTCATCCATGAGAGAAGAGCTCTTGTCCCAAGCAGTGCATGTGTACACACACACACAGAGATTTAGAGTTGGCAGAAAACTTGGATATCATCTAATCTATCCCCTACTTTCCTACATATGCACACATTGAACAGAGAAACTGAGGTCCAAAAAGGTGACCTGATAGACCAAATGTTACACAGGTAGTGAATGTTAGGGTCAGAATTTGACCAAGGAATTCTGGCTACAAAGTCAATAACTCCATGGCACTGGCTACATCTCAAAGAGGGAGATTAAGAGAGCACTGACCACTCCCCTTCCTAAAGACTCCTCCCTGGGTTTTTGTGATATTAGCAGGCTCTTCCCATATGTCTAGCTATTTCTCAGGGTCCTTTTCCTTGTGTCCTTATCCCACACTCTAGGAATAGGTGTGCCCAAAGCTCTGTCTTAGACCCTCCCCTCTACACTTTCTTCTGTGATCTTAACAGGGTTCATGGGTTCAGCTGTTATCTTGACATGGACAGCTCCCAGATCCTGAACTCCAGCCCTGTATCAACCAACTGCCCATTGGACATTCTCTTCATCTGGATGTCCTTTAGGCAACTCAAACTCAATGGGGCCAAACAGAACTCATTATCCTCCTACAAAAATCTCTAATACTTCCTAAATGTCCTGTTGTTGAGAGTATGATCTCTCCTTCCAAGTCAACCAGGTTTCAAAGCTCAGTATCATCCTTGACCCCTTACTCTCCCCTTATAAGATGCCCAGTCTTGTTGTTTCTACCTCCACACTATTTCTTGCTTTTGCCTCCTTCTCTCTATTCAGACAGTCATCAGCCTAGTTTAGGCCCTCATTACCACTAGGCTGGACTATCGCAGTAGCCTCCTTATTGGTCTCTCCATTTCTAGCCTCTTCCCTCTTCAATTCATCATCCACACAGTCACCAAAAATTCGTATTTCAAAAGCACAGGTGTGTCTGGCCATGTAACTCCCATTCTTAAGAAGCTTCAGTGGCTCCCTCTTCCTTCTGGAATAAAACATTTAAAGTCTTTCTGGGCCCAGCCTATCTTTCCAAGATTATATTGCACGTTACTCTCTTTCATGCACTTTACATTCCAAACAAACTGGCCTACTTACACACACACTCCATCTCCTCTCCCTGTGCCTTTGCATAGCTTGTAATCCATGCTTGGAATGCACTTTTTCCCCTCCACCTCATAGAATCCTTATTTTCCTTAAGGACCCGATTCAGGTGCCGCCTCCTACAGGAAGCCTGACCTCATTTCCTATCTCACCTATCCCAGTTGCCATTGTCCTTCCCTAACCCTGCAACCACATGAAATTCCTTTGTATCAACTTTGTAAATATTTGGTATTTGCTTTGCTGTGTGAATGTTGTTTTCCCCTATTAGAATGTAAGCTCTAGGGCAGGGAATGTTTCATTATTGTCTTTGTATCTCTAAGCCCAGTGCCTGGCACATCGTAGGTGCTAAATAAATGCTTGTTGAATGAATCTAGTCCAATCTGCTCTTTTTATAGATGAAGAAATTGAGGGTCAAGGAGGTTAAGTGGCTCAAAGTCACGCAGGTCATAGTGGCAGAGTAGGGATTCAAAACCACATCCCATAATTCAAAATACAGTGTTCTTTCCCCTACACCATAGAACAAGCCCAACGATTCCAAAGGTCATCTCACCTAAAGGTGTGAAATAATACCCCCCAAGGCAGCATCCTCCTCACCTACAACATTTCCAAATGCATCCAAAATAAGCTTAAAATGTATTCGGGAAATATTTAATACCATAAAGCATAGATAATATTAATGTATGATTTTCTAAGTCAATATGCATTATGCAAGGATCCTTATGGGTGTTACAGTGCCCTCCATTTCTATCTTGAGTTTGGCAACAGTAATCTAGCCCAACCTATTGATGAAAAGATGGCCTGGACAGGTTGACTTGCCCAAGGTAACACAAGCAATAAGTAGTAGAACAGAAGTTCAAACCTAGATCCCTAGATTCTCTTACTCCAGATCTAGTTTTCTTAATAATTGTTGCATAAAGCTTATCATAATTCTATGTATATATTTAAATGTATTATGCATATGTATTATACATGTTAGCTTTCTACTCAGTTCACAGTAGGTTTTTCCACCTCCCTTAGATAAACTGAAGGCTTGTTCTTAGGTTCTAAGAACTTCCTGACTTCCCAAGCTCCCAGGAGTACTAGAGAACAAGCACAGGTCTAGGGTAAAAGGGATCACCTCATTTAACAAATAAAGAAATGAGATTGGAGAGGTGAAGTGATCTACCCAATGTCACACAGGTAGTGTCAGAGTCAGGTGCTCTGACCTTTCCTCTACACTTTTCTACACCCATGCTACCAAAGCCATCTTCTCTGGTCCCAAAGAACAACAAAGCACAACTACCCAACCTCCCAAAGTGGGTTTTATTTTTAGCAAATACCCTGGACTTCACAGCAGGGATATCCATCACTACCGCAACACAGCACATTCACTTTACCTAAAGTAACAGTGTAAATAAGACACATTTTCAGATTGTGATAAAATTTCAAGAAGCTTGCTAGTCCTGCTGCCATCTACTGGTTACTTTTATTCATTTCCATTGAGGCATCATGAAATATCCATGGTGTTCTGCCAGGCTAAACCTTACCCTTGTCTCTGCTAGAATGGCTGCCTTAAGAGCGCCAACCACCAAGAGCAAATTTTCCATATGCTAAATGACACTTCTTTAGGGGGTGGGGTCAGGGTGGGGGGCTACTCTGAGTGTCCACATCATTGCTCAAATCCTAGGAGCCAATCTTCTAAGATCACTCTGGGGACCAAATTCCTTAGGAAGGGGAATGGAGAACAATTGTTCCCCAACCCCAGAGTTTCATCTGGTGGATTCTAAAGCCATTACCTAATCCATACCCTAACATGGGGGAATCAGGTGATCTGTTCTTAACACAGTCAAACTTCTCTTTGAGACAGTGGAACACATTAGACTTTGTTCACCTGACTAGAAATTTAACCCTTTCCCCCATTTCAACTCCTTCAATTCCTTTCTTCTTCCTCTACTTCTGCCACAACCATGGACTCCCCTGGTTTTCCATTACTTCCACTTGAGTCTTCACTTGCAGTCAGGACAAAGGTCTTTTTTTTTTTTAACTTGTTCTTTACTGTGGGAGAACATTGGAGTAGTAGACTTTGGAAATGCCACTAGAGATGTCCCTTTGTTTTCTAGATGAGGAAACTTAGACCCAGAGATATTATGTGACTTGACTAAGGTCAAAAATCTAATCATTGACAGAACCAGAACTCGAAATCAGATCTTCTTACTACCCATAGTCCACCTATTCCTTCAGTACTATGCTCTCTCGATGTTTCCCATTCAAATTGTTTCTTTCAAACCAATCTAAACCCTAACAATTATTAAGGTACCCCACCCCTTTGAGCCAGCTCTGAATGATATAGTTTAGGAGGTTCTGACATGAAAAAGATGGCATCTTATCTCTTTTTGCTTTGCTAGATGGTCCTCCTGAGATTCCTTACTTCAATAGAACAAGGATTTGAAGTCTGGAAGACTTGGGTTCCTGTTCTAGCTATGCATATGTGGGGAAATTATTTAACTTTTCTGAGCCTTAGTTGGCTTATCTGTAAAATGGGGATAATACTAGCATATACTTCACAAAGCAGCTATATCAAATGAGATCAAATGTAAAACATTTTGCCAATGATAAAGTGTTATATAAGTGTAAGATGCCTTACCCACCTATTGGGTATCCAGCCTCCCACATTAAGGACAAACTACGCTGTACAATCTGATTCCTGCATTTTTATCTCTCATCCCATAGCTGTGGCCTTCTTTAAAATGTTGCTATTAATATTTAATTAATGCCAAGAGATTCAGACCCTGAGTTTACTATTTCCTGTAGCCAGAGATTATATCAGATGGGTTTCATTGTATTCTGAACCCTCAGTTACTCCTTATATGTCAGTCATTAACAGAGATCCATGTAATTGTCCCTTTTAACTAGAGGCTTCCAGATGCCTTGAGAAATCATCTAAGAATTAGGCCCTTGAGATGGTATGAACCAGTCACTAGAAGCATATGTTTGACTGTATTCCCTAAGTAATATTCCTGTCTTCATTTATGTATAATATGACCTTATAAAAGCCTAGACAAAACCAATGGAAAGGACTCTGTCTCTAAAGGATGTGTGTTCAAATCCTGGTTCTATGTGACTGTGTGACCTTGGGCAAGTCACTTAACTTTTCTAGGCATCAGTTTTCTTTGTATAATGAAGAGGTTGGATCAAGTGGCCTATGAGGTCTAGATTTATGATATTCTTTGCTCCATGAGATGAAGGAGCAGGCCTTAGTGTTTATTTAATGATGTGATTCTCCCCCTTTGCTTCATTTCTACAGTCATCATTCTAAAACAGAGAGTAGGCATAGGGGATAGGACCAGACCTGGAATTTCATTGTAAGAGTAACTTTGGGTAAGGAAACTCCCTGTTGGTACCTTCTCTGCAATTTATGATCTTAGTTACCTTTGTGCTGTTCAATTGTTTTTCAGTCACATCTAACTCATTATGACTCCATTTGGGGTTTTCTTGGCAAAGATACTAGAGTGGTTTGCCATTTCCTTCTCCAGCTCATTTTACAGATGAGGAAACTGAGGCAAATAAGGTTAATTGACACCAAAAAGTTAAGTGTCTTGTTCCCATATGGCCAATATTTGTCAGAGGCAAGACTTCAACCCTGGTCCTTTAGCCTCTCACAAAACAGGGAATGGTACAGGATTATATCAGCATCTAGGTCTTGGTCTGTCACTGTCCTTACTAATTATTTAGGTCCTTGAGACTCATCTGTATTTACTAAGTAACAATAATGTAGCCAGAGCTATCAAGCAATCAATGATAAATTTAACCAAAGCCCAGATAGGACATTCTTCCTATCCTTCATCAATTCCTCACATCTCTTGAAAGGTGATGCTTGTAATGAAGTTTTGCTGTAATGCAGGCGTTTTCAATTTTTTTTTTATCTCAAGACCCCTTTATACTCAAAGTATTGAGGCCCCTGAAGAGCTTTTGTTTATATGGGTTATACCTATTGATATTTAGTATATAGGAAACTGAAACATCCTAACATTATTATGAAAAGAGTTTTGACCTTGTCAACCCACTGAAAGGGTCTCAAGGACCTGCAGGAGCCCCCAGATTACTCTTTGAGAACCATTGCTTTGGGTAAAGCAGCCTCTGATTGGGGGGACAAAAGGTTGGGGTGAGCAAAGGGTTGGGGAGAAGAGAAAAGTGATTAAAAGGTAGTGTTTGCATTGAGGATGTCCTTTCTCTTGAACATGTTCAGGACTTATGTATCTTCGGTCCAAGAAAATAAGGACCAACGGTTTGGTGGCTAAAACCCCTGCATTTTTTCACAGGGAGATATATGTGTTTACTTCCTAATTAGGTAGTTTAGATTGTTTCCCAAATTGTAGATTTTTCCCAAAGTACTGCCCTTGACTCTCTGCTCTAGAATCATAGCATCTGGATCTGGAAAGGTCCTCGGAGGTCATCTGGCTAAATGCCCTCCCTACAATATACCTGACAATAGTTACCTAGCTTCATTCGAAGACCTCTAGTCTGGAGAAACTCATTACACCACCCAGTTAAAGCAGGAGAAGATCAGATTCATTTATTTTGGACTGCCATGTTACACTATTGCACTATTGACCATACCGAGCTTCTAACCTACCCAACTCTCCAGGTCTTTTTCACTTGAACTTGTCTATTCATTCTCTCATATTATACTTGGTTATATAGAAAACAGGGAACCCGAGGAGTACAAAATCCAACTCAGATGTTCTCCACCTCAAGTCCAGTACTCTTTTCCCTACACCCTGCTGATTTAGCAAGGAAAGATTGCTTTTGCCTCTAGACTCTGGGTACAGAGGCCTCCACATTCCCCACCATCCAGAATTCAAGAAACTGCTCCAACTTCCAGGGGAGAAAAAGTCACTAATCCTGGTTTCAAGTACTCCCCCTGATGTTGTCTTATGACCAAGGGTTCATTATGAAGGGTCTTGAAAACAGATCCAAAGGAGCCTCATTAACTCTCTCTTCCACCTCACAACCTTTCTGCTACCACTGTTTTTAGATGATAGAGCATTTATTGTGCTCACTATGTGATAGGCACTTGTGCAGTGAGGATTCAAATAAAAGTGTGCTAGGTAGTGCCTGCCCTCCAGCAGCTTACATTCAAATACAGAAGAAGCTGGAAATTTGGGAGATGGCAGAAAGGGAGGGTTACAGAAGCAAGACTATAAATGTCTAGGGTATGCTATGGAGGCCTGGAACTGACTAAAATAAGGTCAAAGGAGGTTCAAGGGGGGTGGAAACCAATTTTCAGTGTGGGGAGAGAGAGAAGCCATACCCCGAATGGAGACAACGGGCTGGAGATACTCTTTTTTTTTTAATGCTTTGTTAACTTCTGATTTACATCATTCCTTTCCTCCAGATTTTGAGTTACAAATTTTCTCCACGTTTTTCCCCCACACATGCCCCCAAAATAGCAGTCCCACAGGATATCCCCTCCTCCAATCTGCTCTCTTCCATATTTTCTCCCATACCCCTTTCGACTTTTCCAGTGGATCTCTATGCCTCAGTGCCTGTATATCTTATTTCCCAATTACATGTAAAATAGTATTAATAATAGTTTATATATATTTAAACATTTGATTTTAAAACTTTGAATTGCAGATTCATTCCCTTCCTCCCTTGTCACCCACCCTTACAGCCTGCCCTCCCTTCCACCATCCCCCCTCTCATCCCCTGTCCCCCTACTCTCCTGTAGGGTGTATTCATTCCCTCCCCAAGCCAAATTCAATGGGAATAGGGTTTACCCATTCCCTTTTGCCTTCCTATTCTTCCCCTCCATTGTAACCATTTTCTCTTGCCTCTTCTATATGAGATAGTTTACCCCATTCTGTCTCTCCCCATCTCCTCTCATTATATTTCTCTCTCACCTCTTAATTTCACCTTTTAAGTATCATCCCTTCCTGTTAAATTTGTCCTGTGCCCTCTATCTATGTATACCTGTAAACATATATACACACATTTACATATGTATTCATATGCCCATATATCCTCATATGTAGACATATATATATATATATATATTCCCTTCAACTATTTTCATACTGAGAAAGGTTTCATAAGTTACAATTATTGTTTTTCCATGTAGGAATGTTAATAGTTGAACTTTGATAAGTTCTTTATGATTTCTTTTCCCTGTTTACCTTCTCATGCTTCTCTTGCTTCTTGTATCTGAATGTCAAATTTTTGATTCAACTCTGGTTTTTTCAGCAAGAATGCTTGAAAGTCATCTATTCCACTGAATGAGCATATTTTCCCCTGAAACATGATACTCAGTTTTGCTGGGTAGGTGATTCTTGGTTTTAATCCCAGCTCCTTTGATCTCCGGAATATCATATTCCAAGCCCTTTGATCCCTCAGTGTAGAAGCTGCCAGATCCTGGATTATCCTGATTGTGTTTCCACAATATTCAAATTGTTTCTTCCTGGCTGCTTGTAATATTCTCTCCTTAATCTGGGAATTCTAGAACCTGGCTATAACATTCCTAGGAGTTTTCTTTTTGGGATCTTTTTCAGGAGGTGATCAGTGGATTCTTTCAACCTCTATTTTGCCCTCTGGTTCTAAAACATCAGGTCAGTTTTCTTTGAGAACTTCCTGGAGGATGATTTCTAGGTTTTTACTTTGATCATGGCTTTCAGGTAGTCCAATAATTTTTAAATTCTCTCTCCTGGATCTATTTTTCCCATGAGATATTTCACATTGCCTTCTATTTTTTCATGTGTTTGTATCTGTTTAACAGCATCTTGATTTCTTATAAAGTCATTAGCTTCCATTTGCTCCAATCTAATTCTTTTTTGTGATAATACAATTTTCTTTATTAAAAATAATTTACAACATCGGTAACATTTATATGCACAATTGTCATCAATTGAACTTTGCCTCCAGATATATTTCTATACAATACTTAACATTGTTGAACTTAAAACTGTTATACTGTTTTGTTGGCTTTAAACAGTAGACATTGATTTGCAATTATTCAAATGTGATTACTATACATATGGTTCTATAGCCATATATACTAGATGTCAAATGGATAGAAACAGCAACATTATCACAATTTGGGGAATAAACATTTCAAAAGCCCAAATAATATTTTTTTTTGTTTTGTTCTCCCAAATCAAACAAACCAAGGAAGGCTCAGGGTGTCCATTTTGTTCTCCCTGCAGTCCTTGGTCAAAAGAAAAAGGTTGTCTTTAACTGGGACCACGCCCATACAGTGGCCAAATGACTTCTCTCTACCCTACTACAGGCAGGTGCAAAACGATGCTGGCAACACTGGTACTGAAAAGGTGGGAAATCCTCCAAGTGGCTTAAGCAGCTGCTGGACTATCTGGGCCGCATTTCCATAGGAATATGCCCCCTCCCCCCACGTACACAGCCAAGTGAGGCCTTGGGGACCACATTCCTGCCCTCGAAAGCACAGGCCTGCAGCTCCTTCCCTTCCCTTCAGAAGCCAGTCAGAGTCACAGAATAAACAACTACAACTATCAGGGAGTCAGTGTGGTTACTCATGGCAGAACAAGAGAGCCTTTTCACTGATTTCATATGAAAGAGCAGCAGACCTGTAAGTAATGAAATTGGGCATTCCACTTAGCATAATTTACTGTTAAAGTAAAAAGCCCCACCATTCCAGGTGACAATGCTCCAATCTAATTCTGAAGCCATGATTCTCCTCATTGAGCTTTTGAGATTCTTTTTCCATCTGGCAAATTCAGCTTTTTAAGGCATTCTTCTCCTCATTGGCTTTTTGAGCCTCTTTTGCCATTTGAGTTAGTCTGTTTTTTAAGGTGTGATTTTCCTCAGTCAGGCTGTTGACTCTCATTTCATAATTTTCTTGCATCATTCTCATTTCTCTTCCCAGTTTTTCCTCCACTTCTCTTACCTGTTTCTTAAGGTCTTCTATGGCCTGTAACCAGCTCATATTTTCCTTTGAAGCTTTTAGTGCAGGAGTTCTGACTTCACTGTCTTCCTCCTGTTCCATGCTTTGCTCCTTTTTGTCCCCAAAAATAGGAGTCTAATATTGGAATCTTCCGTCTGCTTTATTTCCTTTGCCTGGTCATATCGCCCCTCAGTCACTTGACCCCTGGGCTTTTTGCCGCAGTAGGACTCTGCCACCAGACAGGGGAGCTTTCATCCCAAATGCTGGGGTTTTCTCAGCTGCCTGAGGTATTAGATGGGTGTCCTCTCTGAGGTTTCCACAAGCTCTGGCAAGCTGGACACACCCCCCAGCACCTCCATCCTAGACTGCAATCCAGATCCAAGCAGGTTAAAGCAAGAGCAATTACCCCTCAGACTGGTGCTTGGTCCCCCTACACTCTGCAGGCCAGGAGCTGAAGCTGTTATGTGGCGCTGGCTGGCTGTGCCCGTGTCTCAGCGTGGGGCAAAAGCCACACACTCCCACTTACTGGGTCCCAAAGTCCAGACTGCACTGACCTCTCACTTTGTCCTTCACATCTATGTGTTGATAAATCTGGAAATGGCCACAGCTGCTGCTGACCTGGAGTCACTCCTGCTGGAAGCTGGTTAGGCCCGCCCTGGGGCTAAAACCTTGGGGTGGAGCTGGGCTTGGCTCCCAGAGCACTGAGCTGGCCGATTCCTGCCAGCCTGCTGGGCTGTCCTCAGTGGGAGATTAGCTTTTCTGTGTCATTTTGTGGGTTCTGCAACTCCAAAGTTTGTTTAGAGTACCCTTTTTATATTGATTGGGGAAGATGGAAGCCAGAGTCGCAGGGAGGTCCTGCTTCTATTCCGCCATCTTGACTCTGCCCCCACACTCAGTGACTCTTATAACAGTAACTGAGCCACATACTCTGATATTTCCACCTTCCTATCTCTGCTTACAAATTTCATGAAGCAGCTCTGAGCAGTAGACACTTCTGAAACACTACGTACAAGTATACCCGTGTTTAGCTTTCTGAAATGAAAGAGACTGGAAATATATCCCCACATGTGGGGGGCTATTGATATCCCGTCCTCTCACTTACCCATAGTAAGTCTTCGGTCGTCACCGGCCTCCTAGGAGGAATTACCAGACAGAGCACCCAAGGTTTGCAGGAGTTGTTTATTCAGGCTCAGCTACATCGCGAAAAAAAGATCTGACTTCCGTATCAGAGCAATTTATAGATGTACATAGCCAATCATCTTTTACAATTCTATTCATTACCTTTTAAGGTCATACAGCAAACAAGCAGGCACTAGCCCACATACCATTACTTCCTGGCCCCCAACACCCACAGAGCTGAGAAGCTTTCACTGAATGCCCTTGGACCCAAAGCAACTGATATTACAAGACAAGAGTTCTTCCATAGTAATCAACCAAACTCATTCTCTAGAAAGAATCCTAGCAAACAAAAGGGGCCTTATCAACACAGACAATGCAAGTGACCAATAGTATATTCTCTTCTTCCCTCTCCATGAACAAAGACACCAACAAAATTTGGCACTAAGGATTATGTTCTCTATCAGGGCAAAATGCCACTGGCAGGTACTCTCCCACAATGGTGTACCGCGGCCAGGGCCAGAAGGTGCAGAAGGTGATGGCGCAGCCCATCAACCTCATCTTCAGGTATCTCTAAAATCGGTCCCGAATTCAGGTGTAGCTATATGAGCAAGTAAATATGTGAATAGAGGGCTGCATTTTTGATGAGTATATGAATCTTGTATTGGATGATGCAGAGGAGATTCACTCTAAAGCAAAGTCAAGGAAACAACTTGGTTGGATCATGCTAAAAGGAGACAATGTTACTTTACCACAAAGTGTCTCTAACTAGAAGTATATTGTCAGTAAAATTAGAAGACACTTGGAAGGCAATATTTTTTTTTCTTAGTTACATTCTGTGGGCTTCAAAAGCCAGCGTCACATTTTTCCATGTTATTTTGATCTTTCTTTTATGGTTTTATAACAATAAATGGGTTGCTCTGAGGAAATAAAAAATGCCACTGGCAGTTGACAATGGAGAAGCATGAATCCCTAGATTGCCCTGGTTCACACGAGTGGATTCCAAAGCCATAAGGCAACAAATGACACCTTTCAGAAATGAGGGTGCTGGAAAGAAATCTTTTAACATTTTTAGCAAACCAAAAGCCACCTAACTCCTGGTTCTCATGCTCAATAGGAGGCCTAGGATGTCCTTAGCCTCAACTGATCTTGAACAGCAGGATTAAAACTTTCCTAATTTCTCCTTGAATATCACAGGGTCTGGCAAGAATCCAGATACACGGAAATCAATTGACAGCCTCAGAGGATCACAGATTTGGGACTAGAATTATATTAATAATAATAATAACTTACTCTATGCCACCCACTGTGCTAAATTCTTTACAATTATTATCTCCTTTGATCCTCACAACCACCTTGGAAGCTAGGTGCCCTTTAGTATATCCATTTTTACAGATGAGGAAACTGAGGTTAAGTAATTTAAGTTGCCCAGGGTCATATAGGAACAGCTAGGTGGCACAGTGGATAGAGCACTGGGCCTGCAGTCAGGAAGACTCATCTTCCTGAGTTCAAATCTGGCCTCATACACTTCCTAGCTGTGTGACCCTGGGCAAGTCACTTAACACTGTTGCCTCAGTTTCCTCAACTGTAAAATGAACTGAAGAAGGAAATGGTAAGCTACGCCAACATCTGTGCCAAGAAAACCCCAAAAGGGGTCACAAGGAGTCAGACATGACTGAACAACAACAAAGGGTCACACAGCTAGTATCTGAATCTGAATTTGAACTCACATTAGACAGGACTTTAAAAACCAGAGAGCAACCCCTTCATTTTACAGATGAGGATACTGAAACATAGAGAGGTTAAGTGATTTGCCCATAATCACACAGCTGCTAAGTGTCTCTGGTAAGATCTGAACTCAGTTCTTCTGGCTCTCAGCCTGGCACTTTATCCACTCTAATACCAGCTCCCTCTCCTTTTGCCTCTCCACAGTGTTTCTCCAGACTGATCCTAGCTGTAGAAAATCATTGGGAAAAACCCTCCTCATCTTCTATTCACACCTTCATCAAAGCTGCTTCTGAACCATTGGCCCCCTTAATGCAGGGTTCCACCCCACACCTTCATATTTACCACTGAGGTCACATCTTTTACTCCAATCACACAATCCTCTTCTCTCTCATTTGGATTTCCAGGATGCGGGTGGGGGTGGAGGTGGTATAGAAGTTGGGAAGGAGGGAGCAGCTCTTCAAGGACTTCCTCCTTATAGTGGTACAGTACACACAAGCATATTGACTTTTTTTTCCTCTCTTTTTTTAATTTTTAGTTTACATCATTCATTTCCACAAGATTTTGAGTTACAAATTTTCTCACCACTTTTCCCCTACCCAGCACCCCAAAAGAGTGTTCCCACTGAATATCCCCTTGCCCAATCTGCTCTCTCCCATATCTTCCCCCATCCCCCCTACAACTTTCCAGTAGGGCACAGTGAATCTCTATGCCCCAGTGCCTATCTAATTTCCCAGTTGCATGTAAAATAATAATTATATGTATAACATATATCATATTCGATATTATTATATATTATATTATATATATATTTTAAACATTGATTTTAAAACTTTGAATTCCAGATTCTTTCCTTTTCTCCCTTGTCACCCACACTTACTGGGAAGATAAGCAATTTAATATGGATTGTACATGTGTAGCTATGCAAAACATTTCCATAGTGGATATATTGTGAAAGACTGACTATATTTCCTTCCATCCTATCCCAACCCCCACTAGTTCTATTCTTCACTTTGATCCTTTCCCTTTTCAAAATGGGTGCTTCCAACTTCCCTCCCCTCCAGCCTGCCCTCCCTTCTCATCATCCCCCCTCTCATCCCCTTACCCCCTACTCTCCTGTAGGGTGAAATACCCTATTTAGAGTGTATGTCATTCCCTCCCTAAGCCAAATTCAATGAGAATAAGGTTGACTCATTCCCTTTTGCCTTCCTGTTCTTCCCCTCCATTGTAACAATTTTCCCTTGCCTCTTCTTTATGAGATAATTTACCCCATTCTGTCTCTCCCCATCTCCTCTCATTATATTACTCTCTCACCTCTTAAATTCACCTTTTAAGTATCATCCCTTCCTATTAAATTGGTCCTATGCCCTCTGTCTATGTATACCTGTACACATATATACATACACTCACATATGTATTCATACACCCATATACCTTCCTATATAGACATATATATGTATGTATACACACACACATCTCTATTCCCTTCAACTATTCTCATACTGAGAAAAGTTTCATAAGTTACAATTATCATTATTCCATGTAGGAATGTAATTAATTCAACTCTGATAAGTTCCTTATGATTTCTTTTCCCTGTTCTCCTTCTCATGCTTCTCTTGTTTCTTGTATCTGAATGTCAAATTTTCTATTTAATTCTGGTTTTTTCATCAGGAATGCTTGAAAGTCCTCTATTCCGTTGAATAACAATATTTTCCCCTAAAACATGATACTCGGTTTTGCAGGGTAGGTGATTCTTGGTTTTAATCTCAGCTCCTTTACCCTCTGGAATATCATATTCCAAGCCCTTTGATCCCTCAATGTGGAAGCTGCCAGATCTTTTGTTATCCTGATTGTGTTTCCACAATATTAAAATTATTTCTTCCTGGCTGCTTGTAATAGTTTCTCCTTGATCTGGGAATTCCAGAACCTGACTATAATATTCCTAGGAAATTTCTTTTGGGGATCTTTTTCTGGAGGTGATCAGTAGATTCTTTCAACCTCTATTTTGCCCTCTGGTTCTAAAACATCAGGGCAATTTTCCTTGAGAATTTCTTGAAGGATGATTTCTAGGTTCTTTTTCGGATCATGCCTTTCAGGTAGTCAAATAATTTTTTAATTATCTCTCCTGGATCTATTTTCCCGGTCAGTGGTTTTCCCAATGAGATATTTCACATTGCCTTCTATTTTTTCATTTGTTTGGATCTGTTTAATAGTGTCTTCATTTCTCATAAAGTCACTAGCTTCCATTTGCTGCAATCTAATTCTGAAGGAATGATTCTCTTCCGTGAGCTTTTGAGATTCTTCTTCCAATTGTCAAATTTGGCTTTTTAAGGCATTCTTCTCCTCATTGCCTTTTTGAGCCTCTTTTGCCATTTGAGTTAGTCTATTATTTAGGTATTATTTTTAGGTATTGTTGTTAGGTATTATTTTCTTCAGTCAGGTTGTTGACTCTCATTTCATAATTTTCTTGCATCATTCTCATTTCTCTTCCCAATTTTTCCTCCACTTCTCTTATTTGGCTTTCAAAATCCTTCTTAAGCTCCTCTATGGCCTGTAAGCAGTTCATATTTTTCTTGGAAGTTTTTGTTGCAGGAGTTCTGACTTCACTGTCTTCCTTCCGTTCCATGCTTTGGTCCTTTTTGTCCCCCAAATAGGAGTCTAATGTCAGATTTCTCTCCTTCCTTTGCTTGCTCATGTTGCCACTCAATTACTTGACTTTTGAGCTTTTTGCCACAGTAGAACTCTGCTACCAGAGAGGGGAGCTTTGTCCAAAACTTTTGGGGTTTTCACAGCTGCTGGAGCTATTAGTTGTGTGCTCTCTCAGAAGCCTCCACTGGCTCTGGCACATTGTTCATGTACCCCAGAACCTCCACCCTAGACAACAATCCAGATCCAAGCAGGTTAAAGCAAGAGTGATTACCCCTCAGACTGGTTGCTTGGTCCCCCTACAATCTGCGGGCCAGGAGCTCTGAAGCAGCCATGTGGCAGCAGCTACACAGCCAAGGCACCTCAGCCACTTCTCCCTCCAGGGGGTAAAGGCTGGGCCACACTCCCAAATTCTCGGTTCCCAAAGTCCACACTGCACTGACCTCTCACTTTATCCTTAGCATGTATGGGTTGATAATTCTGGAAAATGCCACAGCTGCTAGTGATCTGAAGTCCCTCCAGCCAGCAGCTGGTTGTGGCCCCTCTGAGGCTAAAACCTCTGGCCCCCACAGGGCTGGGCTCAGCTCCCAGCCGGCTGTGCTGGCCCCTTCCTATCAGCCTGCCAGACTGTCTTCAGCAGGAAGTTAGCTTCTCTCTGTCATTTTGTGGGTTCTGTAGCTCCAAAGTTTGTTTAGAGTCATTTTTTACATGAATTGAAGGAGGTAGAAGAGGGAGCCATGTGGGAGTCCAGTTTCTACTCTGCCATCTTGACTCCACACACCCCCTCCCCCCGCATATTGACTTTTAACAGAAAAGAAATGATTGGCCACTGTCATGGAAATATCTTATAAATACACTATGTACAGTAAGACCATCAAACTATTAATGTAAATATCCAAATCAACACTAAATTAGAAATATAAAAATGAGAAACTCTGACATGCAATTAAACAGCTCCTACAGTACCAATTTTGAACAAGATGTTGATAATGAAAATGGGAAACGGAAAAAGGAACAAAGACATATTACCATTTTCCCCACAATGTTTTAATCATTTCAAAACAAATGTAATTTCATTCCCACTCTCTGATTTTTCTTTCTCCTCAAAAGCCTAGAACTCAGAAGTATGACAAAATTTACTCTTCCATTTTTTCTGGAGTTGGGTAGGTTTGTCTGCTCCCTAATAGTCCCACTCACCATTCCTGCCCACCTATTATGTGTGTTGTCTCTCTTACTTCAGGATATAAGCATCCTGAGGGCAGGGACTATCTTTGACTTTGTACTTGTATCTCCAGCACTTAGTAGAGTGCTTGGTTATAAGTGCTTAGCAAATTTTTTTTTCTTCATTCATTCAAAAAATCCTTGAAACCACTTCAGTCAGAAACACTTTGATCTCTGTCAAGCAGAGAAATATGGCATCCAAAGACATCTTTTATTTAGAATATAATGATTTAGAATATAAACTCACTTTTAAAATCTTTTGGTGAAGGATTATGAGTAGTTGTTGTTAAGTCAAGTTCAATTCTTCATGACCCCATTTTATGTTTTTTGGCAAAGAGAGTAGAGTGGTTTGCCAGTTTCTTCTCTAGCTCATTTTATAGATGAGGAACTAAGGCAAACAGGGTTGACTGACTTACCCAGGGTCACTCAGCTAGCAAGTATCTGAGGCCAAATTTGAACTCAGGAAGATGAGCCCTCCTGATTCCAGTCTCAGTGCTCTATCCACAACATCACCAAACTACACCTTTTGAGTAGTATGAACTCTTAAAATGGTACTGGGAAAACAGCTTAACAATGAGTCTAGATCATCCAAACAGCATCTAAAATGAAACCGTGAGGGGAAAATAGAAGAAAAACAGAAAAGACCTGTCTGTATTTCAATGGATAAATTTTTTTCTGTCAGTGAAAGTAGAGTCACCACATTTGGATTCTATCATAATGCTTGCCATCATGAAGAAATATATGAGGAAATAAAAATGAAAATAAAAATATATGAGGAAATAGAAATAGTCCTAAAGGAAGCAAAGAAGAGAAGAGTAGCCAGACCCAACTAAATGTATACAGAGAATAGCACTGTATGTGGCAGAGTTTTGAGGGCAATAAGAAACCATTCTTTAAAAATATGTAAGTGGGTGGGATACTAAACACTATGGGAAAAGGTATCAGTCATTATTACTCCTGGAAAATATGATCAAGAAAATATCAATAATTGTTGATGTATATGCTTCCCTAATTTTACTAAATCATCATGAGAGTAATATACACATTGATCAAGGGACTACTTGGTAAAGAGTGAGTAGGTAGGGGTGGCTAGGTGGCACAGTGAATAAAGCACCAGCCCTGGAGTCAGGAGGACCTGAGTTCAAATCTGGCCTCAGACACTTAACACTTACTAGCCCTGTGACCTTGGGCAAGTCACTTAACCCCAATTGCCCTGCCTTCCCCCCTCCAAAAAGCAAAACAAAAAAGAGTGAGCAGGTCATGATTAGGCTTTCTCAAGGTATACTCTTATAATGAACAATGTTTTTACAGTCACACAATTTACTGAAAGGTGCTAAAAATATAAGATCCCACTGGGCCTATCATTGACTACACAGAAAAATTTTGATATTTAATAAAGGAGAATGTTACCTCACCTTGAAGACTCACCTTCAAAGATGAGGGTCCCCAGAATATCTTAGGATTGTTTAAGATTCCTTGAAAGATATTAGATAACTTTGTTTGATGGCCGCCTTATTATTATCATGTGAAACATAAAAAAGGGAGATATATGCTCACCAAATACAATTGCCTGTTAAGACAAGGATGTCCAGGCCAAGAATACAAATGCAAATAGCATGAGTATAGATGATGAAGCTCTCTACATGCCCTTGTTTGTGTATGATATTTCATCAGGTCCCAGAATATTGAAGTCTCCTAAAAAAAGACCCGTCGTCACTGAAAAGAGTTTAACCTAATTACTCACACAGGGAAAACTAAGTAGCTATAGAAAGTCTATTGTCTGAATTTTGGTATTCTGTTGGATGGATAGCCCATAGAGAGATGGTAGCATTTATCAGATATTGAAGATGGATAAAAAATTGCTATAGAATAGAAGGAAAAAAGCAGGTTAAATGGTATTTAGGAAATTGTATTATACTTTAAATGACCCCAAACTTCTCCCAGAAACCTACAACTAGTTAATACAGTGGATAGAGCACTGGGGCTAGGGTCAGGAAGACCTGACTTCAATTCTAGCCTTAGACATTTATTAGCTGTCACCCTGGGCAAGTCACTCGACCTCTGTTTGCCTCAGTGTCCTCATCTGTAAAATAGAGATAATAATAACACCTGCTAGGGTTATTGTGAAGATAAAATAAGATGGCACTTAGCAAATGTTTCTTTCTATAAAACAATGAAAAATGAAGTGAGAAGAGCCAAGAGATCATTGTGTACAGTAATGTAATGATGATCAACTACGAAAGACTTGGCTACTCTGATCAATACAGTGATCTAAGACAATTTCAAAGGACTCATGATAGAAAAAAAATGCTATTGACCTCCAGAGAGAGAACTGATCAACTCAATGCAGATTGAAGCATAATTTTCTCACATTATTTTTCTTGCCTTTTGCTAGATTTCACATATATAATTGATATCTTCCTTGCTGCCTCAATGGGTAGAGTGTAGGGTGGAAGGAAGGGAGAGAATTTGGAACTCAAATTTTTTTTTTGCTGTTTTTTTGGAGGGCAGTTGGGGTTAAGTGACTTGCCCAAGGTCACACGGCTAGTGAGTGTTAAGTATCTGAGGCCGGATTTGAACTCAGGTCCTCCTGACTCCAGGGCTGGTGCTCTATTCACTGCTCCACCTAGCCACCCCTGGAACTCAAGTTTTTAAAGACAAGAATGTCATTAACTAATTAAGATGAAAATAAATGTTTCATTCCTTTCAGAAACAAAAACCTGTCTTTCCAAAACCGGTATTCTTTCTAGAGATGCAAATCTCCAAAGAATCAAAATAGTGGCTATACCAAAGGGCAGTGGAGATACATGGCTAATATGTGGTTATTCCATGAGCAGGCTAAAATGTATCCCCAATGAAGAATGGTATGTCAGCAGCATAAAAATAGAGTACAAGAGATGCCTGAATGATAAAGGAGATAAGCCAGTCATATAAAAGGAGTTAGGAGTAGTCTAGTAGCCATGTAATATGAAGAAGTCTAATAGAAGGCCCCTAGAACATGGCATCAACCCCTCTTGGAGCAGACATAGACAAAAGCTATAGGCTGAGATGGTACGAACCCTCTGGGAACTGAGTCATTGGAAAGGTTACCAGGAAACAGAAAAGAATATTGATTCTGAAGTCAGAGGTCCTGGGTTCAAATACTGCCTCTGATATTTACCACCTGGGTGCTTAATGCTTAGTGAACTAAATTGAACTGTGCAACCTCAACCATCCCAGTCATTGACCCCCATCAGAGAGCTAAGTGACTAGCCAGGTTCCCCCTCAACTGATAAAGTTCTTTTGTCAAACTCCAATGAATAAACCATTTGATGGTCCTCCTCGCTGTGAGTTTCCTAGCTACATCTGGCAGGATGTTCAGGGTCCAAGACAGACTGACAGAGGAGGCCTTGGCCGCACGGCCATGTGCCTTTATTCTTTCTAGTTTCTCATCATGGCCCCTGCCTCCTATCTCTTCTCCCAGGCTAGAAGAGCACCTCCTCTTTATTCTGTCTCTTTCCTCTGGGGCTGTCTCATCTTGTCCTAATTAAAGGCTGTGCTGAAGGAGTAGGAGTTGGTTTCCCAGACTCTTTCGGCAGCAGGTTATCGATCAAACTCGATACTCCCTGGTGTTTGATCTCACCCTTGCTGGCTAAGATTAATGAATTTGATCACCAAACATAATTCCTAATTAGGAGGGAAAAGAAAGCAGAGGAAATACAAAGGAGGCATTCTTCCAAAAGAAAAACCTTCCGCTGCTATGTCCTAGGGGTTTGGGAAGGCATGGAAAAAAAATAAGTAAACATGTCTTAACATCTGACTGCCTTCCTTCCTCTGGCCCCTCCTGCTTCCCACCCCCTCCCCCCACCTATCGCTAGCTCAGCACTGCTGGCCTAATTAGAACTAACAATGTTCATGATGGGTCAGGTTTCTGCTTAGGGGCAGGCTCTATCTTAAAGGGATCACATATTAAAATGTCCATTTAATTTGTTTGCTTTGCTACATGACTAATTATCACAACGGAAAACATAATTAAATTGGATGCTTTGAAGTGTTGGCTCTTTGCTTGCTTGGTGACCAGGAACTTGGAGTGACAGCAATAGAAAAATCTCACATCCATGGCAGGGAGAAAGGGAAGAAAGGCATCATGGGGAAGTGGAAGGTTCTGGGCGCAGTCACAAATTGAAATACAGTGTCTTGTACAAGTGATTGTCTCTGTTCATCTAGCATGTGGGGCTATCTTAGCATGTTACCAGAATCCATGGAAATAATTCAAAGACTTGGTCTGTGAGAAAGAACATGGGATTTAGAGAGATAAGGCATAGCTATATGACCTTGGGAAAGCCAAGTCTTGTTCTCTGGGCCTCCCTTGGCTCATCTGTCACATGAGGGTCTTTGACTGGGCTCTCTCCAAGGTGTCTTCTAGGGATGATCTCAAAGGGCCACATGGGCTCATGAAGCACTGAATTTTCACAGACATAGCTGGGATCTTCCATTAGTCCTGCTTCATGAGGAGGCCAGACCCAAGACAAGTGAGAAGTACAGCACTCCTACAGGTGGACCTTAGGGGGCTAGAACATCTAGCCCTTGAGTGATAGACTTGAAATTGAAACACACACACACACACACACACACACACACACACACACACACACACACACATACAGAGTTCAGATCCCAGTTTGAACATTTATTAGCCATTTGACCCTGAGCTAATCATTTAAGCTCATCACAAGATTGTTGTGAGGAAAGTGCTTTTTCATCCTTAAAATTATATACAAATATAACATGGGGGGTTTTGTTTCTGCTTGGGAGAGGTTCATTTTTTATCATTGCCACATTGTCTAATGGAAGAAAGCCAAGTGAATATTCCATCAAGAATTGCTCAATGGGCTGTCATCATTTCAAGGGGAGGTGCTTTTATGTCTATCTTTCTATCTCTAGCACTTAGCATATGTTCAGTCGCTTTTCAGCCCTGTCCAACTCTTTGTGACTCCATTTGGGGTTTTCTGGGCAAAGATGCTAGAGTGGTTTGCCATTTCCTTCTCCAGCTCATTTTGGAAACTGAGGAAAACAAGGCTAAATGACGTGACCAGGGGTCACAGAGCTAGCAAGTGTCTGAGGTCAGATTTGAACTCAAGAAGATGAGTCTTCCTGACTTCAGGCTGGTGCTTAACTACTATACAGCCTAACTGCCCCTCGCACTTAGTATATAGCAGGCACTTAATAAATACTTGTCAATTGATGTCACTGACTAGCAATGTCTACCTTTCTGTTCCCCTCCATCATCAAAGTGGCTGGAGACTTTAATCTATTTCTAGATTAGGGATGACACTTACACAGTTTGTGCTCAGATGTGAGAAAATCCCTGATCCAAAATTATTCCCTCTTTCCACTTCCCCATTTGTGCCCACATCAGCTGCTATGGTTTCTGAAATTCCAAGACTAGATTCATTGCTTTAGGTTCTTGCTTCCCAGGGTCCTCTTTTAAAATACAAACACTCTTGTATGCTGGGGAGGCGGGGAAGGAAACATTTGAAACCAATATATATCTATCATCAGATCACCTTCTTCTAAAACAGAAAGTGACCTAGGGCAGCTAATGAAGGTGGGGAGGGGGCAAGAGGAAGAAGGAGGCAATACTGAGGATTCTGATTCAAAAGCATCCAAAAAGGCCTTGGTCAGCATTGTCTAACCTAAAGGGGAGCTTTTGAATCATCAATCTAATGCTCTACTCTCACAACTGAGGAAATGAAAGGCCAGAAGTTTGGGTGACTTCCTCAAAATCTAGTAGTAGAACCTGGAACTCATGGCGCCAGCCTCCAGCTCACACATTCTTTCCACCAGACTACACAGGCACTTTTATGTCTATCTTTGTCTATCTATCTATGCCTATCTTTGTCTCTCTATATCTATCTTATGTCTATCTATGTCTATATATTACCTAAAGATCTATTACCCTTTTTCCCCAATCCCTTTACCAGTTTTTGTCTTAGACCAGCCCACTAAGTGAGCTAGTTTAAGTTAGATATTTGAAAGAAGGCAATGATTGTATAATCTGGTCAGTGGGTTCTGTTTCAGGGTATCAGTCATTGGCTAAATAGCATTTCCTGAACAAGGAAGGGTTAAAGCATCCCCTAATATATCGAACTTTCCCCATGTAGTACCTCATTCATCAATGTGAATGGTGTGTAATGAACTGAACTCCCTTGTAGTATAGTTTCCTCTGAGGCCCAGAGGATAAGTCATTTCCCAACTGAGTTTGGGGTACAGAGAATATTCAGGAGAGTGGTCAAGGGCTTTCCCTCCTCTTCTCAGTGCAGAAATGTGTCCAGAAAGCAAGAATATAGGGGAAAGCATGCCTAGATTTGTCCTGTAGAAAGGATACTAGGAATGGGGAGAGAAGGTTTTTTTTTCTCATCAACTGATTTGGGGAAAATTGAATTTTGCAATAAGCTAGATGAAGTCAGAATGCTTCAGGGGTTGGTGAGGCAGGAGGTAAGCCTGGGAAGACCAAATGTTTAATATTTGGATAATAGGCTGCCTAAGCAAAGTAATTAGGAGGCTCTATTGTAGAGATATGAAAGAGATGAATTAGGCTTATCAGACATCAAAGGGCAGGAGATACAATGGGTAATGAAGCCCAAGGGGAAAGGATGGGGGGAAGGGAGTTCTTACAGATGGGTATATTTCAGGCCCTGAATGGAAAATGTCCAGCATGGAAGAGGGGCTGTCACAATCACAGGTGGGTGTGATTTGAAGAACGCAAAAAGACAATATTTACCCCCTCCACAGCTCCCCACCCCTCCCAAAGTCCTCCCCTCTTCTGCCTCCAATGAAACATGATAGAATAGGAAGGGACCTGGCTTTGAAGTGAGAGAACCTGGGTTAAAAATCTTGACTCTAGCTACCTCCTATCTATATGATGCTAAGCAAGATATTTTCCTCTCTCAGACTCAGTTTCCACATTCATCAAATTAGGCTACATATTCCCTAAAAGTGCTTTTAAATCTTAATCTGTGATTCTATGCTTATCTTCCTGCCCACCCCCTAAATGTCTTCCTTTGGATTAAGGCTTTGCCTTTTCACCCTTGGACGTACTGTATTTCACAGTATAATTGTCACAGATTTTATGCCAAATTTTTTTCAAAAACAGTGGGGTGTAACCATTATGTGAACCTTTTAAAAATTGTGCCAGTATTACTTAAAAATCATTTATTATTAAACCTAAACTGTCTCTGATGCAAGATTAAGATGCATGGGATACTCATAAATATACGTTAAAATTGGGAAGATGCAAGTCTCACTACATCATATGACTTACTCATGGCAGCTTCCCCTGCCTACCCACTCCTCTAGCACCTACAGCTCTTCATTGAGTTAAGTAACAATATCATTAGCACTACAGCACTCTAAACAAACCCCACAAGTCACTTTTGAAATATACTGACAATATGCATGCACTGAGAATTCTAGGGTTCTGTTGCAGGGTATCAGTCATTGTGTGAGAGACCAGTGCATATCCATATGCCACTGGTGAATACATTACTGCTCTGTTTATTTTTTAAGCAGCATGATGAACAGAATTATACCATGCAATGATTACTCGATGAAAGGTTATAAAACAATTTTTGGACTGAAAAAACAGGGTGCGACAATTATAGGGTGGTGACAATTATGGGGTAAAATACTGTAACTGGGATATTTCTTTCAATATGGTAGCTCTTTTGGAAGGAGTATAGTCATTTATACCCAAGAAAAGGATCAAAGTTCTAGAGATTGAAGAAGCTTTAGCCCCCTCATTTTGCAAATGAGGAAACTGGTCCATAGAAGTTGTAACTTGCCCATAGTAATGCCAGATAGTGGTTATTATAATGAATGAGTATAGCAGATCTTGGCCTTCTTCTATAACATATAGCTGAGAAATGGAGACTGTTATTAAGAAGACAGAGGAAGGGGAAGAAAGGAGTAGTTTGAGGAAGGCCAGACAAATGTGGTACCAATGTGAGCAGCTGATGGCATTGGGTCCTTGGTTCAGAGGCATACCATGAGGAAGAGGAGGGGCATAGGAAAGACCATAGCATCTCAGGACTAGGAGGAATCTTAGAAATTATCAAGTCTAATTTCTGAATTTACTGTTGAAAAAAATGAAACCCCACAGAGGTGAAATGACATTCTATAAGATGTCTTTCTAGGTTCCTCCCATTGCTACTGCCTTTCCTCTGAGATTACCTTGTACTTACACTGTAAATTTAGACCAAGACATGATACATTTGCATGTGCACAATCACTTGCATATTATCTCACAAATAGAATGTGAGTTCCTTGAAGGTAAGGATGCTATCTTTGCCTTTCTTTGTGTTCCCAACACTTAATATAGGGCCTGGCACATAGTAGGTGCTTAATTAATGCTAGATTAGAACCCAAGGTCTCCTGACTCACCTACCATTTTTGGTTCTAATATAACATATGCTGAAGACAAGTTTTACCCACTTTGTTACCATTTTGCCTAGAACTGACCTGATACAGAGCACCAGCCCTGAAGTTAGAAGGCTGAGTTCAAATCTAGCCTCAGACACTCAACACTTACAAGCTGTGTGACTTTGGGCAAGTTACTTAACCCCAATTGCCCTGCCTTCCCCTTTCAAAAAAAAAAAAAGAACTGAC
Organism: Petaurus breviceps papuanus; assembly: GCF_028583685.1. Taxonomy (NCBI): domain Eukaryota; kingdom Metazoa; phylum Chordata; class Mammalia; order Diprotodontia; family Petauridae; genus Petaurus; species Petaurus breviceps. Next base: position 26,934,605 of record NW_027186296.1, read on the forward strand.
CTGATGGAGTGGGGCATATGGACACACTCCATTATCTCACAATACCTTTATTAACATAGCCAAAACCAGAACTGGACACACAAGGGGAAACACAACTGACACTTTTTAATAATATATTTTCTAAATGCTTACATTTTGGGGACCAGAGAATTCTGCTTTCTATGGTCCTTGGATACTTATCATGAAAAGATTTTAGTGTCAGGATTTACCCAGAAGGCTCAGAGCTTGCAATGGACACTAGCATACAGAACAATTTCCAAATCTCATGTAGGAAAGAGAAATTCTCTGTTCACGGACATCTGAAATCTGCATGTCATGGGGGTCATTCATGCTTCATGGCCTACAGGCTTGGCTTTCAAGACTACAGGCAAGACTCTCTCCTTACCCACTGCTCGTCTATCTGGGACCATCCAACCCAGTGTCCTCTGCCCTGCCAGTGTACTGAGTTTGTCCCACTATTTCTATTCCCTATTTTCAATTTCTGATCTCAATCTGAGCCTCTCGGGAACATATTTCCTATTTATGTTATTCCTGTAGAACAGCTTTCTATAACCTTGCTTCACCTACCATGTTTTTCCCCCATAGAACCAATCTTTGCTAGTTAGGAGGGCACAACTAAGGGCACAGAAGCTCTACAAGTCACTGCCTGTGATGAGAGGAAGGAAGGGGAGGAAGAGATAAAGATGGGTGTGCAGGGACCAGTTCAGATCTGAGCTATTCCTAGCTGTTTGACGACATGACTAATAGACAATCCAACCTGCTAGGCTGAGGCCTCCCCTAACCTAATACTTCTCTTTTAACCTCAGTGAGAATACCCAAAGGCCCAGGAGATGAGATTTGTACCAGGACCTGGGAACTGATGCCGTGGCCTTTCCAGAGGCTTTTTCTAACATTATACTTTTGGCATATCTGTCTCTCTCCATTCCATACCTCTCCTTAGGAAAGTCTCAGTATCAAGTCTCTACGACAAGTTACCATGTAATAACAAGTTCTTCAAAATGCTGTTGGAAGATTAGTCATACTTGTGATTCATTTATAGTTTTCTTCAGGTAGTGGGAGCTCTAGGACACACCTTGTGCCCTTGACATGATCCAGGAGCTTCTGCCATCCTTTCAGGGGGAGCCAGGTTGGGTTAGGCTCAAAAAGGCCATGGTCATACCTGGAGACATTATTCAAAGTTATGGTAAAGTGAACACAATACTATCATGAAGTTAGGAAGACCTAGGTTTGAATCCCATCTCAGATACTTAGTAGTTATGTGACTCTGGGAGTCTTAACTTTTCTGGCCCCTAGTTTCCTCACCTATAAAAAGGGTGAGGGGGGAGATCATCTTAGTGAACTTTCCAAACAAGGAAAACCCCAGGCTACAAATTGGTTCCAGTATCCTCTCATGAGATTGAATTTCTAGGGTTGTGAGTAGCAGGTTGACCCTGTGTGGTGCACACAATGCAGAGTTCCATATTAGATAATTAGGTATGCCTGCATTGGCATTCCTTCCTCTTTTCTCCCTCTCTCCCACCCAAACCTTTTAGGTTTAGGTCTCATCTGAGTCTAGGAGCCTAAGAAATTGTTATGAGAATTAAAATCACCAAAAATATCATCAGAAACCTATACCTAGCTGACCAGCCCCAGGGTTGGGGGGAGAGGGATGGGACGATTATACTAACAACTAATTCTTACATAGAATTTTATTTTTTCAAACTATTTTCTTACATCCTATTTGATCCTTAAAAACGAGTCTGCAGAATAGGACAGATATTATACTTGGCTTATATATAAAGAACTTGTGTGACATCCTTGATCACTCAAGGTAGTCAGTGCCAGAGTCTAGGCTAGCACCCAGGCCCCCTCATACCGGTTCATCACATCATCTCAGGAGGCTATCTGGATGTCATGGTGTATTGGGAGGAGCTCAGCACTTTGAGTCTTGGGTTCATGTCTTGATTCTACCATCCACTCTTGGGCAAATTCCTTAAGCTTCAGTTTCCTCATTGGTAAAACAGGGATAAGAACACTTTTAGTATCTGCCTCATAAGTTTATCTAATCAGATCTTTCCCCTCATTTCCCACATCACTTTGTATTTAGACCTGGACCTTTGTTTAGGAAGTTGCAGTCAGGAAAAGCCCTCTACCAATGCATGTCATTGTACCTACGTGTGTATATTCATATATATCTTAAACTTATATCTACACATTTTGGTGCTTTCCAATAGATTGTAAACTCCTTGAGGGCAGGGTCTGTTTAGAGTTTTGTTTTTGTATCCCAAGTGCCTAGCACATAATAGACATTTAACAAATGTTTGCCAATTGATCAGCAACTCTTTAGAGAGCCTTCTGGGACACTGAAAGGCTAAGGAATTTGCTTGGGATCCCAAAGCCAATGCATGACAAAGACAGAATCCAAATCTTCCGGCATTCAAGGCCATCTCTCTATTGCTACCTTATTGCTTCTGGGTATATTTCGAATGGGGCAGTTAGGTGGCTCAGTGGATCGAACTCTGGGCCTGGAGGCAGGAATCTGGCCTCAGACACTTCAAGAAAATCCCAAATGGAGTCAGAAAACAGTTGTACACAACAGAAAAATGACTCAACAACAACAAAAATATATTTTGTTTTCCTTGCTTGCGTGCATGGCTCTACTCTCTGCCCCCTCCCAACCCCCCCACCTCCACCCCCCAGCACATTCTCCTTGAGGGCAGGAACTGTTTTCTATTTTTTCTTTGTAGCCCCAGCACCTTGCACAGGCCACTTGGCACATAATGAATGCTTGTTGAATTGAATTAAATAATGTCCATGAAAATGCTCTGTAATTATAAGGTGCTATGTGGATAGCAGATATCATTGTTATTGTCAGAGCCTTCTGGGTTATGGCACCTTGAGTGGGACCCCAGGGGACAGGAGCCACTCTTAATGATCTTTCATTCCATCTGGAAGCTTCCCATGCCTGCACATTTGATTTCCCTGGGATGCTGTCTTGAAGCGTTCGGTTATCACTCTGCCTGTTGAAATGAGTAATTGACAAACTGTTATCTCAGAGAGCTTGTCAAATTCAGATTAGTTCCATCAGATCCTGATTAAATTTATGCTGAGCAAGGATGCTATTGAGTTTCCTAGGCTTGTGCCTAATTTGGTGACAATCCTTTCTCTCTCTTTTTGTTCTCTTCCTGGCTTAGAAAAAGGCTAACCATGGGGTGGCTCTTTCTTTATTGTTCTGTCTTTCATAAGCAAAGAACATCCTAATTCTGACTCACCATATCTAAAGGTGATTGGGAAGGATGTGTAGATTTATAAAGTATCAGAACTGGAATGGACCTTAGAATTTAATAACTGGGGCTAAAAGTAATCATATGGATTTCCCAAGGTCATTGTCATGTAATTCAGAGCTGGAAAAGATTTGAGATCATCTAGTCCAACTCTACCCTTACCCCTACCTTCCATCTAGTTTTACAGATTAGGAAACTAAGACCCAGAAAAGAAAAGTGATAGAGACAGTTAGTTGGTTGAAGAGGTAGAGTAGAACCCAGAGCTCCTAATACCCAGTACAGCACTCTTCCTTCTATATACTGTCTCACAGCTCCTTGGTGGGCTTGGTGGGCAGGGCTTCACAAATGCTAGTGGATTGACTAATCACACTAACCCATCTACATTCTCTCACCTGGTCTGTCTTCCAAAAGCACACTTTTTGAAAAACATCTGGCTACATCTAGGGCTGCTCACTATACAAGGATGCTTCAATGGCTTTGTGATTTCATCAATAGGAGCTAACATTCATACAGTACTTTACAGGTTGCAGAGCTCATTTGACTCTCATTGAGATATTCCTTCCAGTAAAACAGATCACAACCTATAAATGCCTGCCCATGGCCCCAGAGTCAGGAGGACCCCAGTTTGGTTCCAGCCTCAGACACTTAACACCCACACAGAAAAACTAGCCATGTAACCTTGGGCAAATTACTTAACCCCAATTGCCCTCCAAAAGGCAAAAAAAAAAAAAAAATGCCTGCCCATCTTGGCTTGTTCATTTCCTCCTGTAAATCCTCCACAGGAGATCCACACAATGAGCTTCAGGGGCCTTCCATTTATTCTGCTGTTTGTCCTTCATTTTCAAAGAAAACAAGTGATGTTTTGACTTGTGAGCAAATTAGATTTAAGACAGAGTTGCAGGACTGGTGCTGGCCCACGATGCAGTGGTTGACCTTGGTGTCTTCATTGTCTGACTGAGCTTGAAGCACTCCACAGCACCTGCTTCAGCTGCCTTCATGGCCCTTGGAACAAATTGTTCTCATCTGCTGCCCATTCCACTGGGTCATGTCTTCACAGGCTTGGGGTAGACATGCACCTAACTCACGGATGGGTTTGAAGTCTGTCAGTTACCCTCAACCTGGTCTAGAGCCTATCTGCTGAGACAATTTACCAGGTATGCTTGTTGTGCATGCTACAGCTTCTTGGAGCCACAGGGAAGAGGTGGGTGAAAGATAGACACCAAAGGTGAATGAGTAGCCCTGAAAAAGGCTCAGTAAGCCCTCCACCAGAGGTACTAATCCTCCTTGAACACCTCATGCACCCCATTTATTCTCTAGATGTCAAGTGAAGTCTAGGGGTGTACCCAGGCTATCCATTGGTGATCCCTCACTCTTTTGGCCCATTTCTGTCACTTGTTCATAGCTCTCTCTTCTGATATCCTTTAAACCACTTCTCTTGCACAGTTCTTGGTTGAAAATATATTTCAGCCACTCATGACTGCCAAATGTTGTCATTGCAAATGTCCTTAGGTCACATCCAAGAGTGGTCATATCTTAGTCTTTCTTCCCTCCCCATTCAACTTCTGAAGCATAGGAATGCAAGTAGCAAGAGGCAGAAATCTGATAGCCATAGAGTAATATAAAGGAAGCTCTAATTAGAATTGTATACAAGTGTCTGCAGATCCTGACTCTGAGGTGGGACCCACATGGTTGATTAATGTAGGACAAGGGGTGGGGGTAGGGTGGATTACTTGTTTAACAGAAACATCAATTCATCATATTAGTGACAAACATTTCTTGAGTGCTTCGTCTTACAGAAAACTATACTCAGTACTAGGGAGAGATATATCTCCTGCCTTCAAAGACTTGGAAAATGGGAGATGGCAGCAGGTTTGGCTCTACCTTCCCTGTTGATCCCTCTGATGATCCTAGATGCTTTGCTGATGGTCACATGATTCTGGGCATCCCAGGTAGAGCAGTTCTCTAGTGATGGGAACAGTCCATTCAGGCGGGAAAGGCAGACCCCAGTGAAAGAGGGGCATCACGAGCATGAAACCTAGGATGATACCCCGAGAGGCCACAATAAGGGAACAGGTTGATCAAGTAGGCTAGTGTTTTGCTGTGGTATGAAGAAAGCTGGGTCCCTGGATGCTAGTATCCTGGGCTAGAGTTCCCATCACCCTATATATATTCAGATTCTGTTCTCTTTCACTATTTCCTTATTCATATTATACCCAGGGCTGGGACACAGATCAAAGAGAGACTGGGGGGGAAACAGGAGAGCATTTATAGAGTTCACATAACAAAAGTCCAAAAGCCCTTGAAATAGGTAGCAGGCCCTAGCAATCATCAAGGCACTCCATACCTTCTCCTTTAAACATCCTACTTCTAATATTGTTGTTGTTCTGTCAATTCTTTGGGACCCCATCTAGGGTTTTCTTGGCAAAGATATTGGAGGGGTTTGCCATTTCCCTCTCCAGCTCATTTTGCAGATGAGGAAACTGAGGTAAATAGGGTGGAGTGACTTGCCCAGGGTCACACAGCTAATAAGTGTTTAAGGCTGAATTTGAACTCAAGAAGATGAGTCTTCCAGACTTCAGGGCTGGCACTGTATCCATTGCATCACATATGACGATGCTAACCAGACTTTTCCCTAGCTACTGCCACATCTTCCATATAAGAGGAAGAAGATTATCTTAAATACAATGTAATCTGCTTCTGAAAATATTAAAGGGCCTTTCCCCCCACCCCCCCAAATTTTTTTTCCAAGAAAGCAAGGTAGAAAAAAATAATTCAAAGACTAATAAATGAATGAGTCCGGGAAAAACTACCTTGGTAAAAAGATTTTGCAATACAAAAGAAATAAGCAACAAAACAGAGATTTCTGAGTTGATTCTACAGCTGAAGTAGCGGAAGAAATAAGAAAGAGATAAAATAAATAGGATTGTAAGCACATTGTCTTTGTTTTATGGGGTGTTTTAGAGATCCTAAGCTGTTCTTTGGAACATAAAACTATCTTTTTAACACCAGTATTCTCTCAGCAATGCTATATGGCTACAAATTATGGAGTACTCAAATCTCCCAAGAATAAAATAGTGGGTTACCCAGGTGGCAATGGAGAGACAAATTGTGGGCATCAGTAGGCTCTAGCATTATTACCAATGATAATGTGCATGCAAGTAGTGGCATAACCCACATCATCCATGAAAGTGTATCAGAAGAGGAGGTGGGTCAGTCTTGTAGCCAGAGCAAAAGAGAACAGATGGATAGCCCGAGTGCTGTATTAGTATCCCCATAACATTTTTTAAAAGACCTAGAAGAAGGCTTCTAGCAGATGGCAGAATAGAAGGGATAATAAGCCATGAATGGGTTGTAATCTACACTGTGAGTAGAAGTACCGACATGGATGAGATCACAGCCCATTTAAAGTTATGATCACACTAAAGGAATGTAAACTTTTAATTCAATTAAAAAAAACAAATAAGACATAAATGAACTTACGAAAGTGAGAATCAACATAGGAGGGTTTAAAATATCAAAGAAGTTAGAAGTTGAATAGTTTGGTAAATATCAGTGGGTGATGACTATAAAATCAATGAAAAAACCCAGATAATTAAAAAACAATTACTGATAATTCAGGATAAATAATCACTTTAGAAGACAAAATGAAGATAAAACAATCACCTTAAAATAAGTTCAGAAGACAAAATAATCACTTTAGAACTTAGAGTTTAGGGGCAGCTAGGTGGTGCAGTGAATAGAGCACCAGCCCTGGAGTCAGGAGGACCTGAGTTCAAATCCGGCCTCAGATACATGACACACTTACTAGCTGTGTGACCTTGGGCAAGTCAGTAAGCCTAATTGCCCTCCAAAAAGCAAAAAAAAAAAAAAAAACAAAAAAAAAAAAACAACTTAAGAGTTTAAAATACCAGGTTAACTTGGATCCCAAATAAGAGAGAAAAATAATAAGAAAAAAAAAACCACAGAATATTCTCTGTTTTTCCAATGAGGAAGTCTCTTTCATCCACACCCAGCAACTCATCTGCAACTCAGAGTCTTAGAGAGGGACCTGGAGGACTGAGAGATCTGGCCAAAGTCACATAGCCAGTATGTGTCAGAGGCAGACTTTTGACTCAACTCTTTCTTACCCTAAGGGTCCTTTTATTCAGTACCCAATGCTGCCTCTTTATTCTATATTAGAATTTATCTATTTATTCTATTTTAGAAGAAATAATTAGGGAAAATTTCCTGCTAGCAACAATTCCACAAATAGAAAAAATTCACAGCATTCCAGGATGGAGAAATATCAAATTCAAGTTTTTAAGATACACAGTTCTCAAATTTCAAAATGGTAAAGACAATGAAAGAATTCTTAATGAATCAATTTTTAAAATTACATATTATAAAATATTGATTTGTTTTTCCCCAGCTTTCAGTGATCCCATATGAAAAAAGACAACATTGATTAGAAATGCCATGTAATAAGAAGGTAGTGCTGTGGGAGTGGATAGCTAACTGCCTGGTTCTCTTAAGACACTGAGTAGGACCATGGTTTTGCTGGCTGAGAATCATCTACTGGATCTGACCTCTGTCTTACTTTCTTCAGGTTCTTACATGACCTAGGGTATATATGCCAATCAATTTCTCTGCTTATGCCTCTACCCATTGATTTAATCTCCCTTCACCTCACAACTGTCAGCTGTCTCATAGTGGCACAGTGGCAGGCACATAGTAGGTACGTTTGTTGACTTGACTATAGTCTCTACCCAGACATCCTTATCTAAGTGACAGTGTTAAGTTCAAAGGATTGCCAAGGCCTCCTTCTCTCTGTGTGTCAGAAGACATGAAATGAAGGTCTGGAGTGGTTTCTCAAGGATTTGGTGTTTTCAAAAGAGATTCAGGTTTCCATTAATGTAAGAAGATGAAAAGTGAAAGAGAGTAACCAAATAGGGCAAAAGAACAGGAAGAAGTAGCAGGGGGACAGGTGTTTTTTTGTAGGAGAGGATGACTCAAAATCCTTGACTTTAGAAGAGCAGGAGATACAATCTGCCAGCCATAAGACTACCAAGGTACTACTTGATTGGGGTCTCTATTTTCCAAGGACCTGTAATAAAGAATGGCGACATGGGTAGTGTGATATTTATTGTGACTTTTGAATCAATCTTATGTTATTGTGCTGTTTAAAGTACAATAATAATTTCTAAAAGGAAATTATATTGAAGATTTCTGCAATAGGATTATAGCTTCTCTCCCCAAACACTGAAGAGCTGCATAGGGATGAAGAGTTCCCAGTTCTGTTTAGGTTCACAAGGACTGAAGTGGATTTACACGGCAGCAGCTCAGTAGTTGTATTCCAAGGTGACAGGGGAGGAGGTTTGCAAATATAACACATCCTATGTGTAAACACTTGCTGCTGGGTCAGGTCTCCTCCCTGGTCTTTTGAACATTCAGTCTGGTGTCTCAGTTCCTAGTTGGCAGTGGCCCCAGGCCTTTACCTAAGTTCTTTGCCTCCAAAAATGTACTTAGATAATAAAGTAACTATTTCTTAAAGATACAAAATAAACAACCCACTCAACTGAGTTGTGTTCTCTTACCTCCAGATGGATAGTTGACATATTCTTACCATTTCCAAAGACACAGAGAAAAGAGGGAGGAGGAATGGAGCTGAACTTTTCACTTGAATAAAATGACAGTTTGGGATAGGTAGCACCATTCCATGCATGTGGACATTTGTGTGAATGTTTGGATTAGATTTTTTTCATGCTTTGGTCAATTTTTAGAAATATTTTAGTAGGAAGGACTAATGTCTTTCTTATTCTAGAGTTTAGAGTATGAAAAATCATTATGATGTAGGCAATTCTCGGGGGGGGGGGGAGGGTTTGTCTCACACTCAAAAAAGGAAAGTGAAAACATAAATTACAAAAATATTAGAAATGAAAAAAATAAAGAGATTGTAAAAAATACAAAACCAAAAAAATATCATCAGCAAATACTGTATATGCTCACATACTTATTTGGAAATTCAAGTGAAATGGATGACTATTTTTTTAATGTAAATTGTCCAACTGTACCAATAAGAAAAACTTTGATAAGCGAACTTCAGAAGAAGAAATAAGGCACATCATCAAAAAATTATCCCAGAAGAGTTTGTGTGTAAATATTTTCAGAACTTCAAAGAACAAATGATTCCTCTACTACTAGTTCGTAGATTATTTATAAACAAAAGACAAAGATGGGCTAGTACCAACTCTTTATGAGCCAAATATAATCTTTTATCTAAAACAAGATAATATTTTTAAAAAAAATAAAGTCATAGACTACTTATATTAATGAATATAGATGAAAAATACTAAAAATATTAGCTAAGTATTTCAGTACTTTTGAAAATTGGGATTAAATAAAATGTTTATCCTACCAGAACTGCAATGATAGTTCAATATTAGTATCATGCTTTATCTAAGGCCACTCCTCCAACCTTTATTTTCACCCATGAGTTGAGGCCCCCAAAAAAGTACAGCTGACTACTACTACTCAAGGTCCCAAGGGTAACCCAGTGTGTTTCCAATTAGTACCAGTCAACTAGATCTTAATTCCTTTTTAGCAAAGGGTATTATCTAAGGTAGTATAAGAAAGAAGAGAGAGAAAAGATGAGAGAAAATTGAAAAAAAAAGTTACATTTATGAAACTCAGAACCTTCCTTCTACATAATGGAGAAACATTCAAAGTATTCCCACTAAAAAAGTAAAAAATATAAGTGCCCTCTCTGATCACTTCTCTTTTATATAGTATTAGAAATTCTAGCAACTGCAATGACTAATTTAGAAAATCCTTTACATTTAACAACAAAAATTAAGACAACAAATGATTCTAGCAAGAGTACAGTATAGAAGATAAATCTGTGATAATACTTTGCATTTTTATATCCTATTAGCAAAGAACAAGAAAACAACACAAAAAGAAATGCTATTTCTAACAAAAAAAAACCTCTCTAGATATCTTGAAATTAACTTATCTACATATATTACTTAGAACAAAAGTACAAAACAATACTGTTAGAAATAGAAGCAGATAAACATACTTGGCAGGATTTTATAATCATGGATGTGTTAACATCCAATTGTGTTTCCAGAGGCTCTGTTATGAATTGAATAACAATAACAATGTAGTAACAATAACAGTGTTCCCTAAAATAATTTTCTTGAATTAATGCAGTATCAAGGAGTGGCTCATTTTTTTAAAGAGGGTTACATAGGACTTCCAGCCAAGATGGCTTCTGGAACCTGAGGGAAGCTGCCCACCTCCCATATTCCTACTCCAATAAAACTCTGAAGTTCACACCAGACCAAATAATGACCAAGAAATACGATGAAAATCTACAAGAAGTCACCTCTTCTACTCCAAAACTGCTGAAGAATTCATCTATAAACTCAAGGGCAATAGGAAAGGTGACCACCAGCAAAGATAGTACAGGTACATAGTACAATCTCTGGATGACCAGAGATGGGCAAGGGACATACATAACCAGTGTTTCTTGAAGTGAAGGGCTTCCATGAGAAAGTGACCGGAAAGACAGAACCCACAAAATGACACAGAGAAGCTAACCTCCTGCTGAGGACAGCGTGGCAGGCCAGCAGCAAGAAGCCAGCAAGGGCTCTGGGAGCTGACCCCAGCCACACTCCAGCCTGAGGTCTTAGCCCCAGGGCGGCCTGACCAGCCACTGGCTGGAGTGACTTCAGATCACCAGTAGCTGTGGCTGTTTCCAGAATTATCAACCCATAGATGCTAAGGACAAAGTGAGAGGTCAGTGCAGTGTGAACTTTGGGATCTGGTAGTTTGGGAATGTGGTCGGCCTTTGCCCCAGGGGTGAGAAGCTGCTGAGGCGCCTCAGCTGTGCAGCTGCCGCCACATGGAAGCTTCAGCTTCTGGCCTGCAGATTGTAGGGGGACCAAGCAACCAGTCTGAGAGTTAATTGTTCTTGCTTTAACCTGTGTGGATCTGGATTGCGGTCTAGCATGGAGGTGCTGGGGTGTGTGACCAGCTTGCCAGAGCTTGTGGAGGCTTCAGAGAGGGCACCCAACTAATACCTTCAGCAGCTGAGAAAACCCCAGCATTTGGGATGAAATTCCCTTGTCTGGTGGCAGAGTCCTACTGTGGAAAAAAGCCCAAAAGTCAAGTAATTGAGTAGCAACATGAGCAGGAAAGGAAGCAAACCAAGCAGAGCAATCCAACTTTACACTCCTATTTTGGGGAGAAAAAGGACCAAAGCATGGAACAGGAGGAAGACAGTGAAGTCAGAACTCCTGCACCAAAAGCTTCAAAGGAAAATACGAGCTGGTTATAGGTCAGAGAGGATTAAAAAGGATTTTGAAAAACAAATAAGAGAAGTGGAGGAAAAATTGGGAAGAGAAATGAGAACGATGCATGAAAATTATGAAATGAGAGTCAACAACCTGACCGAAGAAAATAACACCTTAAAAATAGACTAACTCAAATGGCAAAAGAGGCTCAAAAAGGCAATGAGGAAAAGAATTCCTTAAAAAGCCAAATTTGCAATTAACTCCAATTGCTTAGGGGTGGCCAGGTGGCTAAGCTAGTAGGAGCACCAGCCCCAGTGTTGGGATGACCTGGGGATCGAGTCCAGGCTCAGATACTTAGCACCACACCCAGAAATAACTGGCCGTGTAACCTTGAGCGAGTTACTTAACCCCAATTGCTTAAAAAAAAAAAAAAGCCGAATTTGCCAGATGGAAAAAGAATCTCCAAAGCTCATGGAAGAGATTCATTCCTTCAGAATTAGATTGAAACAAATGGAAATTAGTGACTTTATGAGAAATCAAGACACTATTAAACAGATCCAAAAAATGAAAAAATAGAAGAAAATGTGAAATATCTCATGGGAAAAACCACTGACCTGGAAAATAGATCCAGGAGAGATCATTTAAAAATTATTGAACTACCTGAAAGCCATGATCAGGGAAAGAACCTAGAAATCATTCTCCAAGAAATTCTCAAGGAAAATTGCCCTGATGTTTTAGAACCAGAGGGCAAAATAGAGGTTGAAAGAATCCACTGATCGCCTCCTGAAAAAGATCCCAAAAAGAAAACTCCTAGGAATATTATAGGCAGGTTCCAAAATTCCCAGATCAAGGAGAAAATATTACAAGCAAGCAGGAAGAAACAATTTAAATATTGTGGAAACACAATCAGGATAACCCAGGATCTGGCAGCTTCTACACTGAGGGATCAAAGGGCTTGGAATATGATATTCCAGAGGTCAAAGGAGCTGGGATTAAAATCAAGAATCACCTATCCAGCAAAACTGAGTATCATGTTTCAGGGGAAAATATGGTCATTCAGTGGAATAGAAGACTTTCAAACATTCTTGATGAAAAAAACAGAGTTGAATAGAAAATTTGACATTCATATACAAGAAGCAAGAGAAGCATGGGAAACAGGGAAAAGAAATCATAGGGAACTTATCAAAGTTGAGCTATTTACATTCCTACATGGAAAAATGATAATTGTAACTTATGAAACTTTTCTCAGCATGAGAATAATTGAAGGGAATAGAAATGTGTGTTTATGCATGTGTATATATATATGTACATATACACACACACATAAACACACATTTCTCTATATTGTATATATACATATATACAATAATACATATTTCTATATATTGTGTATATATATACACATACATATATGTCTATATAGGAGGGTATATGGGTGTATGAATACATACGTGAATGTGTATAAATATATGTACAGGTATACATACATAGAGGGCACAGGGCCAGTTTAATGGGAAGGGATGATACTTAAAATGTGAAATTAAGAGGTGAGAGAGGAATATAATGAGAGGAGATGGGGAGGGACAGGTTAGGGTAAACTATCTCACATAGAAGAGGCAAGGGAAAATGGTTACAAAGGAGGGGAAGAACAGGAAGTCAAAAAGGAATGGGTCAACCTTATTCTCATTGAATTTGGCTTAGGGAGGGAATGACATACACACTAAATAGGGTATCTTACCCTACAGGAGAGTAGGGGGAAGGGGATGAGAGGGGGGATGATGGAAGGGAGGGCAGGCTGGAGGGGAGGAAAGTTGGAAGCACCCACTTTTGAAAAAGGACAGGATCAAAGTAGAGAACAGAACAAGTGGAAGGTGGGATAAGAGGGAGGGAAATATAGTCAGTCTTTTACAATATATTTACTATGGAAATATTTTGCATAGCTACACATGTAAAACCTATATTGAATTGTTTATCTTCCCAGTAAGGGTGGGTGAAGGGGGAGGAAAGGAAAGAATCCAGAATTCAAAGTTTTACAATCAAATGTTTAATATATATATATACTATTATCAATATTATTTTACATGAAATAAGATATACAGACACTGGGGCATAGAGATTCACTGTGCCCTACTGGAAAGACGGTGGGGGTATGGGAGAAGATATGGGAGGGAGCAGATTGGAGGAGAGGATATCCAATGGGATTGTTATTTTGGGGTAGAGGGTAGGGGGGAAAATGGGGAGAAAATATGTAACTCAAAATCTTGCAGAAATGAATGATGTAAACCAGAAGTTAATAAAGCATTTGATTAAAAAACAAAGTGACCAGAAAGTCCCAGGGTAGGAACTTGGAAACCCCCAGAAACCAACATGATGCTGCAATACTAAGACCAGAACAAGCCAGACCTTACCTAAAGTAAGTAGAAGCCCTTGAGCCATCACCCTTATTCTCAAACATTAGGGGAGAGGGAGGATAAGACTAATGCCACAAGGTGGATATCAACACAAGAAATAAGGTGATTCAGCACAAGGTCAAACAAGATTAACCACCTAACCCAAAACAACAGCAGGAGAAGGAGCCTGATCCTACCACAAAGCTCAATTTGGCAACTAAAACTGGAGAGATGAATAAATCAGAGAAAAGATAACCAGTATCAAAAATTGTTGCAAGTCTAAAAATCACCAAAAAAGAAAGAATAACTCCATTAAAAATTGCAGACTCAAAAAAAAATATGGATTTTCGTCCTCAGACACTTAACACTTACTAGCCATGTGACCTTGGACAAATCACTTAACCCCAATTGCCTTGCCCTCCCCCCTCCAAAAAGCAAAAAAAAAAAAAAAGGATTCTTTATAAGGACTACATGACTTATTCAAAGAAATGATACAAGAGATAAATAAAAGAAATAAAATCTCTAATAGAAAGAACTGGAAGAAGAATAAGAACTGCAAAAGAGAAAGAAGTAAGCCTTACTCAAGGAATGGAATCCCTTAAAACTAGAAAAGAAACAAACAAAAATCAATAACTCCATGAGACAGCAAGAAATATTATAATAATTTTTTTTTAAAACAAAGGAAAATGAGGGGAAATCTAAGAAAATATCTGATTAAAAAAAAACAGAACTGGAAAACAGATCAAGGAGAAAATTTAAGAATCATTAAACCTCCCTGAAAATGACTATTTAAAAATAAACAAACCCTGGACAGTATATTTCAAGAAGCCAAAAGAAAAACTGCTGAGATCTATTAGAACAGGAGGGCAAATTAAGATAGAGAGAATCTATCAATCACCTCCTAAAAGAAAGAATCTTTGGAATGTTATACCAAATCCCAAAGCTCCCTTGTCAAAGAAAAAATATGGTAAGCATCTAGAAAGATATTCGAATACCAAAGAATCATAGGATCACACCAGACCTGGCAGCTCTTACTAAAAAGCAGAGGAGATCGACAAAAGGTCCAGAATATCAAGGGAATTAATGAAAAAAAAAATGCTAGGGAAGGTGGCCTAGCCATACCAGATTTTAAAGTGTATTATAAAGCAGCAGTCATCAAAACTACTTGGTACTGGCTGAAAATACAGCAGTGAAGCAGTGGAATAGATTAGGTCCATGAGACACAGTAGTCAATGACTATAGTAATCTACTGTTTGATAAACCCAAAGAATCCAGCTTCTGGGAAAAGAACTCACTATTCGACAAAAAAAAAAAAAAAAACTGCTGAGAAAACTGGAAAATAGTATGGCAGAACCTGGACCAATATCTTACACCGTATATAAAAATCAAGTCTAAATGGGTGCACAATCTAGATTATAAAGGCTGATATAAGCAATCTGGGAGAGCAAGAAATAGTTTACCTCTCAGATCTATGGAAAAGGGAAGAATTTAAGACCAAACAAGAGATAGAGAGCATTACTAAATGCAAAATGGATAACTTTGATTACATTAAACTGAAAAGGTTTTGTGCAAATAAAGCCAATGTAACCAAGATTAGGAGGGAAGTGGAAAATTGGGAAAGAATTTTTATAACCAGGGTCTCTGTTAAGACCTCATTTCTAAAATATACAGAGAACGGAGTCAAATTTATAAGAATACAAGTAATTCCCCAATTGATCAATGGTCAAAGGATATGAACAGTTTTCAGAGGAAGAAATTAAAGATATCTATAAACATATGAAAAAATGCTCTAAATCACTATTGATTAGAGAAATGCAAATCAAAACAACTCTTGAGGTACCACATCTCACCAGTCAGATTGGCTAAGATGACAAAACAGAAAAATGTTAAATGCTGGAGAGGATGTTGGAATATTGGAACACTAATGCATTGTTGGTGGAGTTATGAACTGATTCAACCATTCTGGAGAGCAATTTGGAACTATGCCAAAGGGCTATTAAAATGTGCATACCCTTTGACCCACAATACCACTTCTAGGACTGTATCCTAAAGAGATTATACAAGTGGGAAAAGGACTCATTATGTACAAAAATATTTATAGCAGTTCTTTTTGTGTTGACAAAGAATTAGGAAATCAAGGAGATGCCCATCAATTGGGGAATGGCTAAACAAGTTGTGGTGTATGCATGTAATGGAATATTATTGTGCTACAAGAAATGAGGAGCAGTTGGACTTCATAATGACATGGAGAGACATATAAACTGATGCTGAGTGAGTAGAAGAGAATCAGGAGAACTTTGTACACAATTATAGACATATCATATCTGTGATGACTAAATTTGATAGACTGGACACCTTTCAGAAATGCAAGGTTATAAGACAACTCCAAGGGACTCATGATGGTGAGGGTTATCCACATCCAGAGAAAGAACTACAGTCTGAATGCAGATTGAAGCAAATTACTTGCTCTCTCTTTTTTATGTTTTGTTTTGTTCCTTCTTTCTCATTGTTCATTCCATTGGCTAAAATTCTTCTTTACAACTTGACTAATGTTTAGTGTGAAGGTATTTGTAGAACCTATATAGGGTTGCATGCCATCATGAAGGGGAGAGAGGGGAAGAGAGGGAGAGGTAGAAAATTTGGAACTCAAGCAATTGTGGAACTGAATGCTGTAAACTAAAAGTAAATAAATAATTTTTTTAAGAGAGGAGATCTTAGAATATTCTGAAAGGCAAAAAATATAAACTTATAACCAAGAATAACTTACTTTACTGAGTATAAACCTACAGGGGAAAAACTGAGTCTTCACAGACTAGAGTTCTTTCAAGCATTTTTGATGAAAAGACCAGAGAAGAATCAGAATTTTAAACACAAGAGTATAAAAAAGTTATATTTATTTGAGCAATTGGAAGGGCATGCATGATGATGTAGTGCTAACACTCTAATGGAAAATTCAAGTGTCCCTTCAGAAGCTTCATATCTTCAAAATGTATTAGGGAGTTAATGAAATAAGAAAAACAAAGGTGGTGGTGATAGATTGGTTCTCTTCTGAGGATTTTTTTTCTTCTGAGGATTTTGAGAGGGGAAAGAGAAGGAAAGATAAAAAGGAGTAATACAGAACTGCAAAAGGGAGAAAGAAGATGGTAGGATTTGCTATTGCTCATAATTCTCATAATTGGGATTTTTGAGAGGAAGGAGTGAGGGAAGTGGACATTGAATGACTCATTCTCATATGAAATGAACAAAGGATGGTCAAACACACAAAACCAAACACAAGCACAATTTGGCTTAGAAGTACATCAAACTCAGAAAAATAAGCAGGATTGGGCATAGGAACAGCATGGGACAGAGGATAATACTTGGAAGGGAATAGTCACAAGAGAAAAAAAAAGACAATCTTCTTGATCCTGAAAAGACAGGGAATGCACTGGATAAAAAGGGGGGGGGAATAATGAGAATCTAAAAAGGTGCCTTAGATGACCTCTTAGACAATTAAAAAGTGGTCTATCAAACTGTGATATATGATGTGCCATAAAAAAATTATGAATGGCATTATTTCAGACAATTCTGAAAAAATTGAAGGGAGTGAAGAGAACAGAACCTGAACAATTTATTCAAAGATGGTAACGTAAAGAAAATCAACTTTGAAATACTTAAGAACTCTAATCAATGCAATGTCTATGTTTACAGAGGACTTACTATGAAGCATGTTCTCCTATCTCCTATCAAAGATACAATGGACAGAACATTTCTAAACAAGGCTTACTTATTACAAGAGGTATTTTTCTCTTAGGTTTTAGAAGAAAAGGTTATAGATATTGGTACAAAAAATGGTCATTGGGGTGGCCAGCGCCAGAGTCAGGAGGACCCAAGTTCGGTTCCGGCCTCAGACACTTAACACCCACACAAAAAAACTAGCCATGTAACCTTGGGCAAGTTACTTAAACCCAACTGCCCTCCAAAAGGCAAAAAAAAAAAATGGTCATTGAATTTTTTTAATGCACAGAAGAGAACAAAAGAAAATTCAGAAGAAAACACTCAAGCAGGACAAATTTGAAAGTAACATATAGATTTATTAGTTCTTTTTTAAAGCAAGTATTAAGAAATGAAGATTCATGGTTTCATACAGAATCCTCTTTTTGTGTTCTACTATATGTATGGAAATGTTCCTTTGTGGTGGCTGAAAATTTTTAAAAAGAACATTTAAAAAAATTATAGCTAGATATGGGCATAATGGAATCTATATGGAAAAAGACAAAAATATCAAGGGTTAATCTTTTAAAAAAGATGAAAATGGACTTACCCTTCAAGACTTTAAAACATATAACAGAAAACTATTCTTATTAAAAACTAACTGGTACTGATGAAAAATGAGTACTGGACTAGAAAAGAAATCACAGAAATAGAACCAAATATGTTCTAAATATTAGTGTTTCACAAAACTGTAGACAATGAAAACTTGTTAAAGGATTTATTATTTTGCAAATGTTAGGAGAGCTGACTAGGAATATGATGAAAAATAAGTATCATCACCTCATATTTCAATAAATTCTAGCACCAGAGAATTAAACATAAAGAAGTCATTCAAGTTAATAAAAGAAGAATATATGTTTTCACAATTGCAAAAAGCCAATAACAGTTAAACTATTAAACAGAAAAGAATTGTGGAGGATAGAAGATATTAATTTAATTATACAAAAATGAAACAAAAACCAGATAATCAAGACAAAAGGAAAACATTCACAGCAGTTATAACAAACAAAATTTAGCATCTATAATTTATAGAAACTTAAAAATATTTAAAGGCAATTTAGAATGATCAAAAGAAATACAGAAGCGATTTACAAAGAATGATACACAAATTATAAACAATCACTTGGAAAAAATATTTTATCTCACTAATAATCAGGAATACAACTGAATCAAAGGATCAGGAGAGTTGCGCCCCTTCTCCTTCCCCGTCCCCTTTTGCTGAATTGGGACATCTGACACAGAGTTGGGCATAAGCTTTCTGAATCAGTTGTTCATCCTTCATTTTCAAAGAGGATCAGTGACAACACAGGATGATGTCTTGACTCACTCATGAACTGGATTTAAGTAGGGTTGTTGTCAGCTTCTCTTTTCCTGAGTTATCAAAGTCCGAGTGACAGGACACAAAAGTAAAGATGGCTGGCAATGGTCCAGGACAAAGTAGAAGACCTTGGCATCTTTGATGTCTGACCAAGCTCTGGGCATTCCACAAGTGCCTGCTTTAGCTGCCTTTATAACTGTTTGAACAAATTGTTCTCATCCACCCATTCTGCCAGAGGAGTTCTTCACATACTTGGGATAGACAACTCCTAATTCACTGACAGGTTTGAGGCTTGTTGGTTACCCCTCAACCTGGTTTAGCCCATATGCCAAGATGGTTTTACCAGAGTGCGGCTGCTGTGCATGCTACAACTTTTTGGAGCCATAGGTGAGAGAGTTGACTGCTGTGCCAGGTGGACACCAAAGATAGACGAGCAGCCCTGAAAGTGACTCAGCAAGACCTCATGAATGTAGGCAGTGTCAATGTCATTTCTGTTGTCCATTTACTATTTTTGATAGTCACTTAAATAGGTCAGGATCATGATATTTCAATTGTACACCATATATTTTCTTCACTATTCTCATTTTTAAAAATAAATTTTATTCATAGTGAAGAAAAAAAACAACTTGCTGTAGTGACGACTCAGCTGAGGTTGGGCAACATGAATTTGTAATGTGCTGTATGCTGACTGCTGACTTTTCTATTTACCATGTGCTGACTGGGTTCATTACAAATTCACATTATCCATTTCCGTAATTGATTCCCTATCTAGCTCCCCACAAAACTCTTATAAACCTCTTTCTTGCTCGTGTCTCCTCCCCCACTTTTTTCTCCCTACTCTTCCTCAGTTGAAGACTTTACTTCTCAATTTACTGAAAAAATTCAGACCATTTGATATGACCTCTCTTTTCTCCTAGGAGGCAGCTAGATGCTGGATAGAATACTGGGCCTAGGGTCATGAAGACCCAAGCCCTTACTTACTAGCAGTGTGACCTTGGGTAAGTAACTTAAACTGTTTGACTAGGAGGTGGCTGGGCCTGGAGTTAGGAAGATCTGAGTTCAAATTTTGCCTCAGGTACCTATTAGCTGTGTGACCCTGGGTAAGTCACTTAACCTCTGTTTGCCTTAATCCACTAAAGAAGGAATTGACAAACCCCTCCAGTATCATTGCCAAGAGTCAGACAAAACTAAACATCAATAAAACAACTCTTTTCTCCCATGCTCTTCATCTCAAAAATCCTGACATCATCTCCTATTCTCTCTCCCTTTCCCCCAGTCTAATTAAATAGTGGCTCTTTTTAGTGTCAAGGCCAACTCTTACATGTGTCCTTTATCTCATCTACATAGAAGCATTCTCTGTCTGGCTCAGCACTGAAGGACTCACACTTCTGGATGATGAAGACATGTCTAGGGGGTCGTTCTGAGGATAACATGAATATGGATGAGTGCATGTGCCAGCCCCTTGCTGAAGAACATAGTCAACCTGAAGCTCCTGCTTGATTCTCTTGGTCCCCTTTCCTGGGGTCTGAGTTGAAGATCATGGACAAATGAGCAGGAAGAACTACCCATTCAGTAGACATTAAAAGGAAAATTTACATGGGCCCTCACTGGCTCTCTTCTCTTTTGAGTATTTTGTCTGGAACTGTCAGCTCTTCCTTGGACCTCCTACAAAGTGGGGAAGGGAATCACTCTCCCTTCCCTTCTTCCCTACAGCAACTATGGTAGCTACCTTCACACTGCAGTATGTCTGCTTGCCTAAGATACTGGATTTCAAATCCTTGACTGCCTCTTCTGATCTGTGCTTATTTTCCTGAGCCCAGGTGACTAAAGATCCATCCTGAGATGAGACTTGTATTGGCAGCTGTACTGGACATCTCCTCACCATGCTGCCTATACTCCAACCATTGTCTTCATCTTCCCCCTCCCCCTACCACAACCTTAGACTCTACCCCTAGAGCCTGCAGCGGCAATAGGTGAGCTTTCAACTTATCTTAGCACCAGGCCTCCATGCTACTTCCTGGTCTCATCTACATCATGCTGCCATATATGTATTCCCACACTTACAGCTCCCCTTTATATGTCCTTGTCTTCCCCCATTAGAACGTAAGATCCTTGAGGGCAGAGAGACTGTACTGTTTGCTGGTATTTGTATCTTCGGCACTTAGCACAGTGCCTGGCTCACTGGAAACACTTAAGTTTTCTCCTTCCTGAGTTGGAAGTTCCTCAGTGCTGACTGGTAGCACTTTCTGCAACTACATGCTTCTTAGAGGAGATGTCTACCACCAGGAAGATAAGCCATGCATACCTGGCTGACTACAGCATCTGGAACCTGACTTGTTATGGGGACTGTGCAGACAAAGAAAATGAAATCTGCTTCCACAAAGACTCCTGAGGGTCTTTATCTCCTGGAAAAGTGTAACAGAAATGGTGAGTCACATGTCTGATGTGTTATCTGTACTTATTTATGAGTCTTTTGCATCCTGGAGTCTCTTTCTTACCTCTTGGGGAAGCATATTAAGAGCAAAGTGTTACTATTTCATGTTTATAGATTGATCAGTTTGGGATTATGCATATTTTGTGTATTATGCATATCTCTTGTAGTAGAGGAAATCAGTCACTATCAACTATGATTTCTACTAGATTTGTACAATGAGTAACTTTTTTAGAAAAGACTCGGTTAATTATTTTCGGGGAGATCCAAGATGGGTCTCACCTAGATTTAAATTTTCTCTGAGACTCCTGGATGGAGGCATAATGAGCCAGAGTACATGAGAGAAAAGCCTGATCCTTACTCTTTGGAGTCAGGCTCCCTACCCACTGAATTCTGGGCTTTGTCCAGTCTTAATGAGTCCTCAGCCTGGGCCTCTTATAGCAAAAGGCCACCTAGTGGTGTGTGTTGTTGTCCAGTTGTGCCCAACTCTTTGTGACCTCATTTGGGGTTTTCTTGGCAAAAATACTGGAATTGTTTGCTGTTTCCTTCTCCAACTCATTTTACAGATGAGGAAACTGAAGCAAACAGGGTTAAGTGACTTGCTCAGGGTCACACAGCTAATAAGTGTCTGAGTCCAGATTTGAACATAAGATGAGTCTTCCAGACTCCAGGCCCAGAACTCTATCCACAGTGCCACCTAGCTGCCCCAAATGGTATATAGTTAAATGTTTAGCAATAACCTTTCCAGATTATGGAACAACCTTTTCACTTTAATCAGCATTATTAACATTTTCTCCATCACTTCCTTAAGTCTAGGCCATCAACAACACAAAAAGTCAAGTTCTGATTTGTAGCCTTTTGAGGTGTAATACACTGAAAATTTAACAATCAGATCTTGAGAGACTGAGCTGGCTTCAGCATATCTCTAGAGTCACCCTAACCTGGGTCAAGAGTAACACAAACTAAGACAATTCTTAAGTACCATGTCAGATCCAAATTGGAAAAAAAATACTACTTGTAAAATATACTGTTAGGCAGGTTGTAGGAAAGCAATCTAGTCATCATAAAGAAAAAAGTTTAAAAGAAAAATGATATGTATTAAAATATGTAGAGGTACCATAAATAATTGTAAAGTACTAAAAGCACCCATGATATACAAAGTGTGGTAAATAACTGAATAAATGTGGTAGTGTAATGGAATAGTTTTTTGATGTGTTAGATAATTTTACTAAACTGCTTCCTCCTCTCTTTTTTCATTCTTTGTTATCATTATTATTTGAGAGGGAGAAGAAGAAGGACACATTGGAAAATGCAGGTGATATATTTCAATTAAAATGTACTTGAAAAAAAGAGGACAATTTTAACAGAATACTAAAATGTCATTAAAATTATATGAAAAATTTGAAGGCAAAAAGGTAAAATAATCATAGGTAAAACATATATTGTCCTCTAAACAAGGCAAAATGCTTTCTGTACATTATCATTTGATCCTTACAATACCCCTATGAAATAGTTACTAGCCTTAATTAATAATTTTCATAATAATATTAATAATTAATGAGTGAAATGTATATTGTCCTCCAAAGATTGGAAAATGTTATATAATTTGATGAGCTATGTTTATTTCACTTATAGTTATTGTTGTTATTGTTAATATTATTAATTTATGTAATAACTTAAATATTAATTTAATAATTGATTAATTGATAATATTGTTAATGATAATTAATATCATTATGCTATCCTATTTTACTGATGAGGAAGCTGAGGTTCAGAGACTGTAAGTGACTTATCCATGGTCACAAGCTTTTATCTGAGGTGGAATTCAAACCTCAGTGTCTTCCAAGGGCAGCTCTCTATATACTGAATCATGTTGCCTTTGAGAGCCAAAAGAACAGCACACACAATCATTATATAAATCACACAATCATTATATAAATCACACAATCAACAATAAAAGGAGAAACACATACACAAAAACAGAGATGAAGGAACAGATTGGAAGGTGACAGAAATGGAGTAATTAATGAGCTGTCATGTATATATTATACATAGAAAGTTATTTTAAAGTATAAGTAGTGCTAAATGTATGTTTATTTGGTTTTGTTGGTGTTGAAAGTTAACTGTATTGTAATTTTATCTAATGGAACTTCAAGAGTTTTGGAAGTGATTAGGTTTTGTTTTCAGGAAGAAGATATTATGCTCAACACAAGGCCTAAGTAGTTTTTTGATGTGTAGGAAAGAATAGTGGATTGAGCACCAAAGAAGCTCAAATTCTACTTAGTACTTGTGTAACCTTGGACAAATCACTTCAATTCTGGGTTGTTTTGTTTTGTTTTTTTAACTGCAAAATGTTGGGAATGGATTACCTCAGTGATCCTTTCCAGATTAAAATCTACAGGATTATACAAAATACAGAATCCCCCAAAAGTCTTACTGCAATTTTAAACTATCAAAAAGTTTAGAACTTGGGGCGGCTAGGTGGCTCAGTGAATAGAGAGCACCAGCCCTGGAGTCAAGAGGACCTGAGTTCAAATTTGGCCTCAGACATTTAATACAAAAAACTAGCTATGTGACCTTAGGCAAGTCACTTAACCCCAATTGCCCCTCCAAAAAGCAAAAAAAAAAAAAAGTTTAGAACTATGGTAAGGGTTGCCTGGTACAGCAGTTGATTTCTATATTTAACACAACTAATATCTATGTAATATAATAGTACATAGCAGAACCATTTGGAAAGAACTGAAAGCTTATACTGGAGGGGAAATGGGGGCTTCTTAGAGAGTGATTTTGCATTCATTCTTTTGATTTTATTTTGTATTCCCTCTGTTTCAGAATACCAAGGCTTCTTCCTAAGAGAAATCAGACCTCAGGAGAACAGGAAGGGCCCAAGACCTTTACTGTCTCTGAAATTAGTTTTTGGAAATTTTCTAGGTTTTTTTTTTTTTGTCATTTAAGATTTCCATTCTGACTTGAGGAGGTAAGGAGAAACAAGGAGGTATTTGTTTTTTTAAAGCAAATTATCCAAACCATCTGGTACTGGCTAAGAAATAGAAAGGTAGATCAATGGAATCAAGTAGACAGACAATTTACAACAGCAAATAAACATAACCTTGTATTTGATAAGTGTAAAGACTTAAGATTTTGGAATAAGAATTCATTGTTGAGGGGCAGCCAGGTGGCTCAGCGAGTAAGAGCACCGGCTCCAGTGTCGGGATGACCTGGATCAAATCCGGGCTCAGACACTCAGCACCACACCCAGAAATAACTAGCCATGTAACCTTGAGCAAGTTACTTAACCCCGATTGCTTAAAAAAAAAAAAGAATTCATTGTTGGGTAAAAATTGTTGAGAAAACTGGAAAGCACCAATATCTTATACCATTTACCAGGGTAAGGTCAAAATGGATACATGACCTAAGTATGAAGAGAGATATTATAAGAAAATGTAGAAGAATATGGAACATATTACTTATCACACTTATGGGCACATGAACAAATTTATGACTAAACAACAGAGAGCAAAGTTAGGTGTAAAATGGGTAATTTTGAATACATTAAATTTAAAAGATTTTGTACAAATAAAACAAATGCAGCCAAGATCAGAAGGAAAGCAGAAAATTAGGAAAAAAATTTATAGACAGTTTCTCAGACAAATGTCTTATATAAAAAATATTTAAAGAACTTTGTCAAATGTATAAGACTATGAATCATTCCCTAATTGATAAATGATCAAAGGATATGAACAGGCAGTTTTCCAATAAAGAAATCAAAACAATTTGTAGTCTTATGAAAAAAATGTTCTCTATCACTATTGAGTAGAGAAATGCAAATTAATTAAAACAACCTATTATTTTACACTTCTCAGATTGGTTAAAAATTACTGAAGGGGAAAGCAAAAGATGTTGGAGGGGATGTGGAAAAATTTGAGCACTAATTCATTGTTGGTGGACTTGTGAACTGATCCACCCATTTGGGAAAACAATCTGAAATTTTACCCAAAGAGTTATTAAACACCTAAACCCTTTAACCCAGCAATACCACTACTAGACCTATTTCCAAAGTTAATTAGGAAAAAAGGGAAAGAGTTTATATGTTCTAAAATGTTTGTAGCAGCTCTCTTTGTGGTGGCAAAGAAGTGGAAATTGCAGGGATACCTATCCCGTGGGGAATAGCTGAACAAGTTGTGGTATATGATTGTGACAGAATACTACTATGTCATAAGAAATGATGAGTTCAATGATCTTAGAAAAATATGAAAAGACTTGCATGAAATAATACAACATGAAATGAGCAGAACAATGTATATAGTAAAAGCAATATTGTGTTAAAAATGACTTTGAGTGAATAAATTAGACTATTGCAAATAAAATTAACTATAAGGGACATATGAAGAAAATGCTCTCTGCATCCAGAGAAAGAACTAATAAATAGATGTGTAGAATAATTTTGCATACACACTATATATATGTATATATATACATATATATATATATAAACACTTACTTATTTGTATCTAATGGTAGCCATCTCTAGGGCTCAGGGATAAAAAAATTTACGTGATAATTTTATTGCATATTTGATAGGAATGGCAAGTTATGCATAGTAGATTTGCAGCTACATGTGCAATCATCTTTTTTATCGTACAATGTTCTGGAAATGTTTGTTTTATTCCACAAATTAAAAATAAAATAAAATTTTAAAAATAGCCATTTTTGATTTTCAGTCTTGTTCTTAGCCTCATTTTAATGTCAACTGTGTTTATTTATGAGCAAAAAGAAGTCATAACAGTAGAGGTAGTGACCTAGCCCTTAGTATCTTTAAGTTGCCCAAGCTTGCATGGATGCATTTATATTACAGGTATGTTAATTATTTCATTCTGCTAATACTCTGTATAAATCTAACAGGACCAGAACTTTATCTGAGTGATAGGAATACAAGGCAAAAAATCATCAGCTCAACTATATCCTCTTCAGGATTTCTATGTGCCTATTTAAGACTCATCAAAGCATCAAGGTAATTTGCATGGCTGCATTGCTAGCTGCCAGGGATATAATGGGAGTTAAAGAGGAATTTACTTATCCTAACCTATTCTGGTCAGCTGGGAGACTTTCCTCCAGTAAGGGAGTCAGGCAGAAAAAAGGTCTTGACAGTCACCTGAGGGACTTTCTGTGAGTGACTGGGCATGGCTGAGGGCCCAACTTACAAAAGAGCTAAAACGGGTTGATTAGCTCCCAGCCACATTGGCTAGCAGTCTCATATTCACAAATGAGTGATGAGAGTTCCTTTGGGGAAGTGGCCCCAGCAGCAAGTTTAATCAGATACCAGCCACAGAGAAGGGCAAACAGTTTAAGACAGACAGGAAAGGGAATGGAACAGTAGTGTGGTATAGCTAGTTGCTAGAAGATATTCTGCCAGGATACAACGTTAGGAGTATAGATTACATAGAGAATGCTCCCTTTCTCCCTGACATGGGAATCTGTAGGAGTTTGTATCCCTTTTTTGTATTAAATGGGGAAATGATTTCTATTTTTCCTTGTCATTTACTGTCCCAATTAATGATTACCCTGAAGCAGCTAATCCTGAACCCTAGGTAGTATAGGGTTCCAGAGTTGTTTGGCACCTGTGCCCCATGCTGTATGATCCCATGGTCAGTCA
Source organism: Petaurus breviceps papuanus (assembly GCF_028583685.1). Classification (NCBI taxonomy): domain Eukaryota; kingdom Metazoa; phylum Chordata; class Mammalia; order Diprotodontia; family Petauridae; genus Petaurus; species Petaurus breviceps. The sequence goes on from NW_027186296.1 coordinate 26,961,689, forward strand.
GAAACCAGAAGAACGTGAGCCAGAACCTGGGTGGAAAAAGAAAAAGAATCTTGACTTTCTCCAAATGGTTTTCTGTCGCAATGATCCAATGAAACGGGAAGGAATCGTGAGAGCTTGATATAATAAAATGCCAAATCCAGGGGGCAGCCTCTCATAGAGTATACTCTCTCCCCTTGCCCAAAGCCTTGGGAGCAGTGGTTCTCAAACTTTCTATATTCACAGTACACTGAATATTTAAGATGGCAGCACGATGAGAGAATCAAGAGGCTAGAGTATGCATAGTTTCCCTTCAAGATGGATAGCCATTTTTGCCAAGTTCTTTATGTATTCAATGTCTGACATGTTTTGAGTTTGATGTTTATTATAATAGGTCAGTCTGTTTATTTTGTAAATACTGTACTTACCAAACTATATATGCCAGTGAAGTAAAATTTATATCAAAATTAAGTGTTTATAATTTTTCTTTTATCTATAATAACAATGATATCCAAAATTTTACCCCACACCCTATGAGAATTGGAATGGGGATGAGCCCACTGCCATATTGTTAATAGGACTAAAGTTCTCCTGATTAGGTTTCAATAACAGAAGTTGTACCATAATTAATTGGTTGATTTAAAGACAGTTGTTTGTATCTCCTAGGCATCTAAGAAAGAATAGTAATGCCATAGTCTAAGTTTTAGTTACAAGTCTGCCAGAAAACAATTCTAACTAACAACCTAATACTTCAGTCACTTCTATTTTAGAGAGAAATGTAAAATGGCATAGTTTCTTCATGTTATCTAACATATATCTTTCCCTAAGAGTATTTATTTGAAGTATCATTTATAAAAATCTCGAAGAAAATTATACTATATGAAAATACAGTTTGGGATTCAACATTCCAGAATAGTTGACTAATATAATCCCTCCCCATTGCTTCTTAGGTCACTCCCCTCAAGGAATATATGGGACTGCTTCGAGAGAGCATTTCTGTGAATCTGAAGAGAAGACAGGGAATGAGTCTCTTCTGTATAAGGCATCTTGGGATAGTTCTTTCTGGGATAAAACCAGAGGAAACTGTTCACAGAGGGGTCAATGGCCCAGTGTAATGGGAATGTAAATTTTGAAGATCTTCCCTGCGCCTAGGCTAAAGTGCACCTGAAGCCTGGGGTGGGAGCCTTGTTTTTCAGTAGATACTTTTTGATTGGCCAGTGAGTCAATAAGGTTGTTACATTCTCTGAGCCAGGGGAAGGCTATATAAGCCCTGATGTGTAGCTTTGTTTTGGGGCTCACTTTGAGAAGTATTCTGTGATTTGATATGGATTCTGGGAAGCCGTTGTCCAGAGCTGCCCCCCCCTCCCCCCGGCTTTGAAAAACCCAGATGTTGATTGGGTATGGATGTAATGGTTGGACAGTTTGGAAAGCTGTCTACTTGATCTGTTTTTTGTCTTGATAATTATGTCTGTATATTCTGAAGTTCAGGGTGCTGACCTCTTTCCCCTGAACTAGGTAAACGATACATGTTTGACTGATTAAAGTAATCTTGTTAACCCATTTTGAGTTGCTTTCCTTTATCAAAGCAGATCCAAGAACCTGTGGTGGCAGCAAACCTTGAGGACGCTTGGGGTGCTTGTTGCTACACCCAGTTATCTTGAGAATAAGGAAAGCAATATTGTTAAAGAAGACCCACAGATTTTTTGTTCAAACTTCAGTAGATAAATATTTATTAAGTGCCTACTATGTGTAAGGTCCTATACAAAGACTGGGAAAACAAATAGAAAAAATAAAGACAGCCCTTGTCCTCAAGAGTTTGGAGCTGAGCTCCCTCCTTAAATGGAGGTTTTGGCTCCACCCTTCAGTCAGAGGATACAGGATGGTGATGAGGTACAGTACCAAGGCTGATGGTATTTTACAGGATAATGAAAGAGATTTTCCCCAAAATGAACTTGCTGGGACCTGGTAGAATAGTCAGAGAAGTTCCAGAGTAGTTCAGCCATAGAAGGAATTACCCAATTCATTTCCTTATGAAAAGCCTTTTGTCCTCACTTTTACATGGAAATCTGGAAAGGTGGTGGTTTTTTCTTTAAAGACCAGAGAATTATCATTTCTTAATAATTTTCAGTTTTTACTAAAAAGGAGGTTTTTGATATGTTTCTACATAGGGAATACATTTCAGTGATTGATGATATAGCTGTCACAGAGGCAGGCAGGTAGTGGTTAAGTCATGGGCCTAGAGTCAGGAAGGCCTTAAATGGAAATCTGGCCACCAGATGTTCTTACTGTATGACCCTGGATGAGTCCGTTAACCTCTGTCAGCATTAATATCCTCAACTGTAAAATGGGGATAATAATATTACCTGTCATTCAGGGTTTTTGTGAGAATTAAATAAGATAATATTTGTAAAGGGCTTAGCATAGTGTCTAACACACAGTAGGTGTTCTAAGTTCAACTACCTACTTCTGGGTGTGGCTATGAGATCCTAACAAATAATCTGGACTTGTTTTAACTTTTCTTTCCTTCCTTGCTTAGGCAGTCTTTGAAGGATCCACTCCTCTATAAAATCTACAGATCTATAAAAGAGAACTGACAGACTTGTTAAACCCCCATCTCCCTTAAAAATATATATTTCCTGAAAAAACTCTGAGACCATAGCAAAGCTAAGCATGTAGTTGGGCCTTGATCGAAAGGAGGGGGAGTCCAAGTATGTGCACATACTCACTTGAGAGCCATTAATGACTTTCTTGAGGCAAAAGCATATGGGAACTCTGTGTGCATGCTAATTGGGGCCTGAGAGTAAAGTTCATGAAAAATAATATTCCTGAAACTCTGCTTGCTAATTATAGAAGAGAGAAAAAGACTAAGTGTGTGTATGTGTGTGTGTGCATTTTCCTAAGCAATATGAATCTAAAAATCCAACCTTCTAAACAGAGAAAGGAGATTTTTTAGGAAGCATCAGCCTTAAGTCAAGGCAGGGGGCTTCCCCTGGGACATCTGGATTTCAGTACAGAAATTTGGAGTTCCTTGAGCAACCGATCAAAGCACTATGCTACTCTATGTGGATATAAGTACAAAGAATGAAACAACTCTTACTAGAAAGGAGTTCATACTCTAGTGGGGAGAAGGCAGATAACAAATACATATGAAATATATATATACATATATGTATATGCCCAGTATAAAGTGAATAAATACAAACATATAAGAAATAGTTTACTATAAGGTAGATTGAAAGGGAGGACACTAGCAATTTGTGGGATCAGGGAAGGCTTCAAGAAAATGGTGCCTGAGCTGTATCTTGAAGTGAATACACTAGGTTGCAATGCTTTCCGCCATGGGAAGAAGCCAATGCAAATACAGACAGCGGAGATGAAATTTGTGTGAGGAAGTGAAAGAAGGCCCATTTGCCTGGATCACAGAGTATGTGGCGGTGGGGGAGGGGAGAAGTATGCCTTTTGGAAAAAGGGATCATTCTCCCATTCCCCCACCCATCAACTGGAGGCTCAAGAAGAGATCAAAGCCATGTCCTAGGGGAGAAAAAAAATGTACTTTGCTCTTTATTATTACTGAGTTATTCATACAGTGCAGGTCTAATGGCAAACGGTTGACTTGCTTGTCCAACATTTCTCATCTGGGAGAGTAAAAATCGCTGGATGATACTACAAGGCTGGAAGAAAACTGTGACATGACCTAGTAAGAACATGGAATTTTCAGGAGACAGAGAATAATTGTATAGCTTGATTGCAGGCCATGAGGAGTCCTTTTAACTGTTTTCTGCAGTTGTTTATGGGTTCTTGTCAGTTCTTTGAATCTTCTTAATTTTTCTGAAATGAGGTCTTTTGCGAAGGGAGTCAGGATGCAGAGTAAGAGGAGGCATTATTCTAGCTCTCTCTCTCTCCACACACACACACACACACACACTCACACACACACACCTCCTTGAAAAGGAACTAGAGAATGCACCATGTTGAATTTCTGATTGAGAAAGCCAGGAAGTCACAGGGAGTCATTTTTCTAGCTGAGGGCAGCTTACAGAGATGAACAGAGATGTCTGCTAACAAGAGGGACAGCAAAAGTGAGCAGCAATTGTGGAAGGAAACATTCCAGTGGGCAGGCACTGACAGAGGGCCAAGACAGGCCTCCAGATGATACTTGAGAAGCACTCAGTGCCCTTTGGCAGCACTGGCACCCAATGCCCTGGATCACAGATCCAGGATGGAAAGGAGTGACCATGAGCATTAGCCCTTCCTGTAGCTCTCCAATGGAACAAGTTGTGGAAAGCAAATAGTAGAGGTGTGGCTCTGATTCCAGGAGCAGAGCAGAACAGAGCATCTCAGACCAAAGGGAAGCCAGCAGTTCAGTCACTCTGAACCTCTCAGTGGCTGAATCAAGCAGAAGTCTGCTGAAACTCTCAACTACAAACAAAAATCAATACACCCAAACCTGGGTCATGAACTTGCAGAACTCAAACCAGGTAGTCAGTGAATAGATACAGATCATACAGACCACTTTGTGACCACTTAAAGCTTTTAGGCTTCCAGTCAGAACTATGGAAGCAACAGAAGGATGTAAGGTGACAGAATTTCAGGCCCAGTATCAGTCCCCATAAGTGTACAAGGTCAGCACCAACATTAAGGCCAAAATTAAGAAGTAAGCTGGAAGAACGAGAGACAAAAGAACCTAATAATACGTGCCATTATTTTTACAGGAGAGCTCCAGACACAAACAACCACAGAAGAAGAAAATTACTCTAAAATATCTTTACAAGCAAAGCTTCAAAGAAAAAGGCATCTTAGACACAAGTCCAACAAGAATTCATAAAAGAGTTAAAGATTTAAAGAAAGAACTAAATTTTTTTTTAAACTAGATAAGAGCAGTAGAGAGAAAAATGTGAAAAGAGACAAGAAATAGGGAAGATATGAAAAGATAATTAACAACTTGGAAAAAGAAGTATAAAACCTTACTGAAGAAAATAACTCCTTGAAAATTAGAAGTGGCAAAATGGAAGTTAATGTTAATGAGACAATGAGTTAAAGTTAATGAGACATAATAAAGAAATACTAAAATAAAATCAAAAGACTAAAAAAATAAAATAAATATGAATTTCTCATACAAAAAAATCTGACTGGGAAAATAGAGTTAGGAGAAATAATTTAGTAATAATTTGACTACCTGAAATCATGAACAACAACAAAAGAGACTAGATAGGGAGGCTAGGTGGTGCAGTGAATAGAGCACCAGACCTAGAGTACTAACAATGCTACTACAGAAATGAAGAAAAAGAAATCAAGCATAGGCAAAGAGGAAACAAAGCAACCCTTTTTACAGATTATTTGATAGTTTACTTAGAGAATCCAAGGAGTCAGCTAGAAAACTAATCAAAACTATTAACAACTTCAGCAAATTTGCAAAATATAAAATAAGCCCACACAAATCACCAGTATTTCTTTTATCACCAAAAAACTCTAGCAAGAGAAGATAGTAAAAGAAATTCCATTTAAAATAAAAACATAAAATACTTTGTAGTATATTTGCCAAAACATATATGAGAACTATATAAACACAAATACAAAATACTCTTCACATAAATATAGATTTATATCACTGGATAAATATTAATTGTTCCTCAGTAGGCCAAGTCAATTCAATAAGAATTATTAGGCTACATAAATTAATTTATTTATTCAATGCTATACCAAACTACTAAAGAATTACTTTCTAGACTTAGAAAAAATAAGAACAGAATTCATCTAGAGGAGCAAAAGTTAAGAATCTCAAGGGAAGCAATGGGGGAAAATGGGAAGGAAGTTCATGGAGTAGTACCAGATTTCAAGCTATAAATACAAAGCTGAAATGGTCAAAATCATGTGGTACTGGATAAGAAACTGAGAGGCTAATCAATGGAACAGATAAGCCACATAATATACAGAAGCATGTTGAGAAGTAAATGAGCACAATAACCTAGAGTTTGATTAATCCAAATATTTCAGCAATTGGGTCAAAAATTCATTATTCAACAATAACTGTTGGGAAAATTGGAAAGTGGTCTGACAGAAACCAGGAGTAAAGCAATATCTCACACCTTATACCAGAAAAAGCTCAAAACAGGTACATGATTTAGACATAATTACTGATTTATAAGCAAATTAGTGAAATATAGAAGAAATTGCTGTCAAATCTATGGATAGGAGAAGAGTTTATAACCAAACAAGGAATAGAGAAGCCATTACAGGAAATAAAATGGATAATTTTAAATTTATAAAATTAAGAAGGTTTTGCACTACACTAAAACAATATAGCTAAAATTAAAAGAAAAGCAGGGAGCTGGTGCTTTTTTGCAATTATCTCTAACGAAGATCATGCTTCTGAAATATATGGGGAACTGAATAAAATTTATAAGAAAAAAAGATCCATTCCCCAATTTATAAATGGTCAAAGTATAAATTTTCAGAGGAAGAAATCTAAGCTATCAATAGCCACATTAAAAAATGATCTGAATCACTAATAATCAGAGAAATGCAAACTAAAACAGTTCTGAGGTACCACCTTACACCCATCAGACTGGCTAAAATGACAAAAATGGAAAATGACAAATGCTGAATGAGCCATGGAAAAACAGGTACTTCAATGTGCCTGTGGACTAGTTGAGGGCTTCTTAACTTTCTCCTCTCCCCCACCCCCCCAATTTTTGACAGTTGGCAGTTTGTGGCCTATGGGCATATACAATGCAAAATGAGCATGTTTTGTGTTCAGAATCAAGGTTGCTGTGAAGTTACTTGGGCAACAGTGCCAGAAACACCTTGGATTCATTACAAATTTGAGTTTTGAATTATTTTTTGATCTTGTGTGTTCAGAAACCTTTTATTGTTGCCAAAATTTTCCCACTACCCACAGTTTAAGAAACACAGGCTAGTGTAACCATTCTGGAAACCAATTTGGAATTACACCCAAAAAGTTATTAAATTGTGTACCCTTTGACCCAGCAATACCACTACTAGATGTGTACCCCAAATAAATCAAAGAAAGAGGAAAAAGATTCATATGCAAAATTTTGCATAACAGCTTTTTTGTGTGTGGGAGGTGCAAAGGATTGCAAACTGCAATGTTGCCCAGCAACCAGAGAATGACTGAACAAGTTGTGGTATATGAATGTGATAAAGGGAATGGTTTCAGAAAAAACTGGGAAGACTTATATGAACTGAAGCAAAGAGAAGGGAGCAGAAGCAACAGAAGAATCCATACAACAACAACATTGTAGTGAATATCACCTTTTAAAGATCAACACACTCCTGATGAAACCTGCTATCCACTTCCAGATAGAGAGTTAATGAACTCAGAGTACAGATTAAAACATGTCCTCTCTCTCTTTCTTTCTTGGACATGGCTAATGCGGGGATTTGTTTTGTCTTACTACTCATATTTGTAAAGGGTTTTGTTTCCATTGTCTTCTCAAAAGGTTGGGGGGGCAGAGAGAGAGAGAGAGAATTTGGAACTAAAAATAAAGTAAAACTGAATTTAAAAAGAAAAAGATTGTTCTTTCTGTACCCACCATGCATTTGTTAGCTTGAGGATGTATGAGAGCTACAGACCCTATTACCCATATTTGTAGAAATCTAGATGTGAACTAAATATAAAACATGTTTGGGGATTCCCAGAATCAATTCTGGGTGGGAGCATAATGAATCAAAGATAATTAATCTTTTGGATTTGTTTCCAAGATTGAAGCTAGTTCACATGAGCTCAGAGTTTAGTTGGCCCCAGGCCTCAGGTGAAACTTGCCTTATAAGATCATAAATAAGATCAAAGACCTAGGGCTGGAAAAGACCTTGGGTCATTGAGTTCAGCCCTCTCATTATACAGATGAGGTAATTGAAGTGCAAAAACATTAAGAAGCCAAGGTCACACAGGCAGTAAGTGGCAAGGCATTACAGCAATTTTAGTGTTCGTGTAAGTTTCAGGCATACTGATAGATTCTTTTCAGTCAGTCAACAAACATTTATTAAATGCCTACTATGTGCCAGACACCATGATGAGTCTATATGTAAAAAAAAAAAAATGCTAGGGCATTTATCTGGCTCTATATTAATAACAATCCTTTTTTCCCCTTTCCCTTTTTAACATCTGTCCCTGACTCTTTTCAACACATATTTGTTCATAGCAGCTGAAAGGGTCTTATTTGTTTTAATTAAAAATAAGACCACCCCTGGGGGTTTGCTCAGGGATCTTGTGAGGTTTTCAGAGGGTGGCCTATGATCATACTCTTGAGAGACTTTCACATCCTTCTCTTTTCTCCTGTGTTTATTTTTGGACAAAGACAAATGATCAGAGCAGCCTTCTGGATTCATAAACACCTCAGCCTTAACATGCAGAAAGATGGACAAAGGAATGGAGAGGACACAGTTAAGGGTTTGGGTGAAATTCTTCATTTCCTTTGTGGGTGTAATTCCTGAAACATAACACGATTACCTTGGTCTTTTGGAGAGGATTCCCAGAAACCCTCAGCATGAGTTTTGAACACAACAGAATCAGAGTAGAGCTGTAAAAGACATTTTCACAGACATGGACTCATTTTTCCAAATCAGATTTCTCTTTCCCAGGAGTCAGGCTCTTTCTTTAAGTAAGAAGCAGCCATAGGGTAGTGAGACGGACATTGATTTGGACTTGGAAAGCACCAAATTCAAATTCTGGCTCTGCCATTTAACTGTGTGATCCTGATCAAATCATTTCACCTCTTTGCCTACTCACTCATCTGTAAAACGGTTCTAATAATACTTGCACGAATCTCACAGAGTTTATCCTCTTAGTTACCCAGATCTGTAACCTAAGTGTTATTCTCAGTTCCTCCTCACTCATCCCACGTAACCATCTGCTTACAAATCCTGTAATTTCTACATTTGCAATATCTCTTGAATATATATATCCCCCTTTCTCCTCTAACATAGCCACTACCCAGGTGCAGGGGTATACTTGAAGCCTGGATTCTTGCAAAATTCTACTGCTTGGTCTCTTTGCCACAAGTCTCTCCCCATTCTATCCCATCCTCTATGCTGCTGCCAAAGACATCTTCCTAAATCCCAGATCTGACCATGTTATCTTTCTATACAATAAATTCTAGTGGCTTTCTATTACCTCCAGAATCGAGTATGAGGGGCGGCCAGGTGGTGTAAGAGTACCGGCTCCAGTGTTGGGATGACCTGGGGATCGAATCCGGGCACAGATACTTAGCACCACAACCAGAAATAACTGGCTGTGTAACCTTGAGCAAGTTACTTAACCTCCATTGCTTAAAAAAAAAAAAAACAGAATCAAGTATAAAATCCTTTGGTTTTTAATGCCTTTTAAAAACTGACCCTTTCATACTTTTTCAAGTCTAATTAAGCTTTACCCTTTGACTGTACTCTATGATCAAGTGACTCCAGCCCCCTTGCTCTTCCTGGCACAAGATACTTTTCCCTGACTTTTTCCCATGCCTAGAATTCTCTCCCTCCTCACCTCTGCCTCCTGGATTACTTCAAGATCAGCTAAAATCCCATCTTCTGCAGCTTCCTGCCACGGCTAGTGCTTTCCTTAAGGGATCACCTCCAATTTACCTTGTCTAGATCTTTTAAGTACACAGGTGTTTGCTTGTTATCTCCCTAATTTCGAGTTCCTTAAGGGCAGAGATAGTCTTTTGCCTTTTTCTGTACCCTAGGTCCATGGCACAATGCCTGATAGATAGTAGGTGCTCAATAAATATTTGTTTTTATGAGGCTCAAATGAAATTATATAAATATATATATTGACTTTTTTTGGAGGGCAATTGGGGTTACTTGCCCAAGGTCACATGGCTAGTTTTTGTGTGTGTTAAGTGTCTGAGGCCGGAACTGAACTCAGGTCCTCCTGACTCTGGGGCCAGCACTTTACACTATGTCACCTAGCTGCCCCGAAATAATATTTTTTAAAGTGCTTTGCTGGGGTGGCTAGGCGGCACAGTGAATAGAGTACCGGCCCTGGAGTCAGGAGGACCTGAGTTCAAATTCAGCCTCAGATACTTAACACACACAAAAACTAGCCATGTGACCTTGGGCAAGTCACTTAACCCCAATTGCCCTGCCCCCCAAAAAAGAAGCAAAAATTGAATGAATGGATGAATGATTGAATAAAGTGCTTTGTAAAGCTCTATATAAAGGTCACATAGACATAGTTTATCATTCTCTACTAAAGGCATAGCCTAAACTAATCTCAAAGGACAGAATCCTTTTTTGAGGAATTCTGTCATTTTAGCAATACAGGTCATCATTCTCTCAGTATTATGGCTTCAAATATCCAACAGAATAGCCAATTCAGGGTAGAGGGAGAACAAGTACATACAGATATATGGAAGGCCCTTCTTTTGGGGCTCTCTAGGTCGAAGGCTAACAAATATAACAATACATTCCCCAAATACAACCTATATTTTTTAAGTTATCAATTTTTTAAATTCCCTCTACCACCATTTCTACTTGTTGAAATTCTATCAATCATCCATAAAGCTTTTCCTAATTGCCCTGGTAAGAAGTAATCTCTCCTTTCCCTGACCTCTCTCAGCACTTGGCACATCGCTTATGTCCTTATCTGGTCTCTTTTATCATAATCTGTAACTCCCGTTTGTGTGGACTGGATTGAAACATGGCAGCTTCTCAATAATTCTCATTGTTTTGGCTGATGCCCTACAGTACACAAATTTTTTTTCTTGAAAACACCTGATTTTGGCTTATTTTCCCCTAATTCAGGATTTCCTCTGGGAACATTGGACTTTAGTTTGTGTCAAGGCCACCCAAACCCATGAAGAGTTAGGGATAAGTCTTCCCTTCCCAAAGAGCTCTGCCTCCCTGGGGACCAATATGATCCTCCAGGTTAGCCTGAGTTTGACATTTCCCCGAAAGAGGGGAGGATATGGATTGCTAGAAAATCAAGAAACCTTTTCCCTCTGCTAAACTTAACCTCTCTTCAGTAATCTAGACCATTCTCCAAACTTATAATACTACCCTTGACTTCCCACCAGGGAAAACTCTTAAGTATTTCAAGGGAATCAAGTAACATAATTTACAGTACCAGCAAAGGCAACATGACTCTAGATGTTCTTGGACCACATCTCCTGCTTAGTGGCTAAATTCTTTCATTTGGCCCAGCAATGCATAATCATGTAGGAATTCCTACTCTGGGTCCAAGAACAACTCTCTAGCATTCCCCTACTACCATCTTGTATTTCTGTATATTTCACTACTCACCACTGCCATGTCTTTGGTCATTTGGCTCCCTAGAGAAGCTTTGCAGAAAATGCATACATAGGCTTTCCCTCCAGGTCACTGAGTCCAAGTCTCTGGGTATAGCCCTTCTCTGTTCTCTCTCCACTCTGGTTAACTCCATCTTTGTTTCTCTAGTTCTCTGACCTTCTTTCTAAGAAGCCAAAGCCAAGTACAAAGACTTAGCTCAGGTATAAGACTAGCTAAGACCCAATATGATATACATGGTGCAAGGAGAGTATTCAAAAATAGACAAGTCACACCTCAAAGAAATCTGATTAATTCTGAAATACTGGACCCTGATTAGTGAGAGTAACGAATCCCTAGAAATGGTCACTGCATATTTCCACTGAGCTGGAATCAATTGCCATAATTATAACTTTGTGTAGTGTAAATTCAAATACATGTAACTACTTTACTTCAAGGGATTCATTATTTGTATTAATTGGGACCTCGCAGTAATAAAAACAACTAAATTTTATGTAACACTGTAAGGTTTATAGGGCACTTTACATATATTATCTCATTTGATTCTCACAACAACCCTGTGGGATAGGTGCTATTATCCCCATCTTACAGATAAGAAAGCAGATTGAAAGAAATTAACACAGCTAGTCAGGAGGTATCTAAGGTAAGATTTGAACTTTTTGCTACTATACCTACTTATTGTGTTCAACTAGCTCAGTCCATCAACAAGCATTTAAGTACCTACTATGTGCCAGGCACAGTAATAAACTTGTTGACAAGAAGTTCAAACTTGTGATATGTTCCTTTATAAAGAGAATGTCATACATTATTGAAGAGATAAGAGGCATTCAGGAGGGTCTTCCTAGGCACATATTCTATAACATATTAAAATAATCTATGTTTATGTTTTATCTTCTCTAAGTTCCTTTTTTAAATTATTAAATATTTTATTAGAAACTTGGCATTGAACATCAATAAAAGCACAAGACATAAAATATCACGACAATATTCCAATCCTTTCTACTAAGCTGCAATCAGGATTCTTTCTTTAACCATTCTCTTCTACTTTTCCTCATATAATTGTACAACTGAAAATATTTGCCTAGATCTGCTTTTCTTCCTACTTTTTATCATTTCATGAAGGTCTTTTGAGATTTCTTTGTATTCCTCATATTTGTCAGTACTGATCAAATCAATCAACAGACAGTATAATATTCCATGACATTAGTGTGCCACAAGTTATTTAACAATTCTTCTATTGGACATTCTACCTTCCATTTTTTTTGCAATTACATATGTTCTGAAAATCTTCAAACATATAGCTCTTCTTGTTTCCTTTCAATAATGCTATATAAGAATATATTCTCAGCATTTTATTATTGGATCAAAGTGCATGTTTGGGTTTGTTTGTTTTTTTGTAAATTTACTGCATGCTACCAGATAGCTCTCTAAAAAGATTCTACAAGTTCACAATTCCACCAACAATGAATGAGTGTACCTGTTTCTTCACAATCATAGGCATCTCAAATAGCTTGTCTAAAACAGATTTTTTTCCCTAAACCTGTTTTCAGTCAACCAATAAATATTTCTGAAGTGCCTACTAAGTGCCAGATATTAAACTAAGCACTGGGGATACAAGTAAAGTCCAAAATTAGTCCCTGCTCTCAAGGAGCTCACAATCTAATTGTGGAGAGAACAAACAAATATGTGCACACTTATTACAGGATAAATAGTAAACAATTAACAGGGGAAAAGAACTAGAATTAAGAGGGGTTAGGAAGGGCTGTCTGTAGAAAATGGTGTTTTAGTAGGGATTTGATGGAAGCCAGGGTAGCCAGGAGGCAGAGATGAGGAGGGAGAGCATTCCATGGAGGACAGCCATCAACTTTCTCCTAATCTCTCTATTTTTGAAAAGTCTACCACAATTCTTCTATTCCAGTGGTTCCCAGATTTTTTGTGTTTCTCACACCCCTTTCAAAATCAAATGTTTCCAAAAAAAATGTGTCAGAAGCCAGCAGGGTGATTTAATATACTACTTATGATAATTTTTTAGATTTATTAAGTGCTTACAATAACCACAATGATAACTATTACTTCCCCTACTCCTAATGCTGTCAATCATGACAAAACCAACTTAGAATACTTCAAACAAAGATACACTTGTTGTCACAGAGGAAAAATACATGTGTAACATAAGTTACACATATATTTATTTACTACTTGAGATGACATTAAAGAGTTTTTATCTCAAACGCTTTGGACCATCATTTCAACCCTCAAGGTATTGTAGAACCATGAAACAGGGACCACTGTTCTTGTCACTCAAGTCCACAACCTATGAGGCATTCTCAGCTCTTCACTCTCACTCACTCCCGCAACCCCCAAACCTCATTAGTTGCCAAGTTTTATTACTTCTATCTCTTTAATATTTCTTGAATCCATATAATCAACTCCCAACCCAAGTCCTCATCAGCTTTCTCCTGAACTACTGCAACATATTCTTACTTATATTCCCTGCATTCAGCCTTTCCATTTACTATATACACACACATACATATACACAAATACATATATACATACACATATATACACATACACACACATACATTCATATATTCCACTCTTTGGTATTGAAAGTCCTTCACAATCTTCCTCCAATCTGTCATTCCAAGCAAATTATTCATTACTGTCAGAAAATAACAGAATTGAAAAAGGAATACCACATGGGCAACTAAGTAGCACAGTGGATGGGGCATTGGCCTGGAGTCAGAAAGATCAGAGTTCAAATCTGGCCTCGGACACTTATTAGCTGTGTGACCGTGGGCAAGTCACTTAACCCTGTTTGCCTCCATGTCCTCATCTATAAAACAAGCTGGAGAAGGAAATGGTAAACCACTCCAATATCTCTGCCAAGAAAACTCCAAATGGGGTCACGAAGAATCAGACATGACTGAAATGACTAAACAACTACAGCACTCCATGTTCCAGTAACCTGTCTTCGTTGATGATATCAGGACAGGATATCCCATCACTTACCTCTACAACATTATACAACTTACACCCTATGACTGGAATGATTTCTTTACTCTGCCTCTCAGAGCCCTTAGCTCCTTTGTTTTTGTCTCCTGGAAGCTAACAGTGTGTTTGACACAGTTATTAATTAGATAAACACTGAACTTGTGACTTCATTAGCATGGGCATCTCTCTCATGATAATTGACTTACACACATTACCTCATTTGGTCCTCTGATCAACTCTGTGAGATAGATGGTACAAGTATCATGATTTCCATTTTTCAGGTCAGAATACTGAGGCACAGAGAAGTTACTTGACTTACTGAGGCACACTTGACTTACCCAAGGTCACACAGTAAGTAGTCAGTCTTCTAACTCTAATCCAGTGCTCATTTCACCATACCGTTCCACTAATGCCCAATACATTGTTTGGGGGTGTTTTTTTTAATTCACTTTTTGGGATCATTTGTGCCATTGGTCCCTTTCATTACCAAACTACAGGTCCCAAGGACAGGTCCTAACTACTCCTTTTTGTTCCTGTAAAATATATGTGTGTATATGAATATATCATACCATAAAAATTCTATGAATAAATAAGATGTGTCCTTCCTCCAACAGCATGGAGATACTTCCACATGCAGCCTCTTTTAAGTGAATTCAATATAAAATAATTGAAAGCTGTGCCACTTGGTATGATGAATCTTTTTCCAGATGTTGAAAACCCTTAAGAGAAATACTAAGCCCCACCTCCTCTAATGCCCCCTTAGCAACAGTTTTCAAATCATGAATGAAAGAAAAAAAAATACAGCAGGCTGAAACCAAGGCATGAGTTGAAGTTCATAGTGGGACCCTGACCCTGAAAACATCTGTACCCTCAACAAAGCACAGTGTTTACAGACCTTTCACCTCAGAAGCAGATTAACCAAAGGCATGCTATTTCAATATGGAATCTAGTTTCTTGAATAATGAATTTTCATGGTTCAATTGTTTTCAGTCATGTCCAGTTCTTCATGATCCCTTTTGGGATTTTCTTGGCAAAGATACTGGAGTGGTTTGCCATTTCCTTCTTCAGCTCATTTTACAAATGAGGAAACTGAGGCAAACAGGGTTAAATGACTAGCCCAGAGTCACACAGCTAGTATGTGTCTGAAGCAGATTTCAATTCAGAAAGATGAGTCTTCCTAATTCCAAGTTCAGTATTCTATCCACTGAGCCACCTAGCTGCCCTGGATAATGAATAGGCAAATGTTTCCAAGGCACCAAGGTTCTGATTTCCATCCCTAGGCCAGTCCTACCTCAGCATAACATGTACATGACCTTTCTTCTATGAATCTTTTCCTGAACTGATCCTTCACCCTTAATCCAAATTGGGATTTTTCTATCACTCCCAAGGAAGACCCAGAAGTTGCCTTCCCTTCCCTCCCACAAACTCAGCAGAGATGAATCTAAATCCTTACAGTATCATTTTATTATTTATTTATTTATTTGCTTTTTGGAGGGGGAAGGTAGGGCAATTGGGGTTAAGTGACTTGCTCAAGGTCACATAGCTAGTATTTTGTGTGTGTTAAGTGTCTGAGGTCAAATTTGAACTCAGGTCCTCCTGACTCCAGGGCTGGTGCTCTGAATTCATTGTGCCACCTAGCCGTCCCTATAATTTTTTTTTTTAATCTTCATGTGCTTTCTTTCTGGAGTCATCTCCTGGAATCATCTACCCCATTTCCCCCAGTTCAATAGCATCCAATCAGTGGAACCTGTTTTTAAAGGTTCATTTGAGTTCTCTACCTCTCCTCAAATGAATGAATTATGGGGGGAGGGGGGGATGGTTAATTTAAAAGAGGTTCTGAAGATGATCAGAGTAACAAAAATATTTGGAACTTGAGCCTCAGATTTCAATCCAATTCAGTACGTATTTCTGTGTAAGGTGCTGTGTTAAGCCATTAAGTATATGAAGAGAAAGTGAAAATCCATTTGCTCAGAGGAAACAACATGTGTAAACAAACAAGTATATGGATGAAAGTTTGAGGAGGGAGGGAATGGTAACAAGTAAAGGGATGGGGAAAGGCTTCCAGTGGAAGATGACATACCAACATTTAGCTCTGAAGGAAGCTGCAGATTCTACAAGGCAAAGAGAAGGAAGGAGTGAACATATTCCAGGCGTGGGAGACTACAAGGGAGAGGACAAAGAGGAAGAACTGTCATGTCTGGGGAACAGCAATTAGGCTAGCTTGGTTTGACTGTAGAGTGCAAGAGGGGGAATAGTTCACAATAAACCTGGGAAGGTAGCCTTGACATTTAAAGACCATCAAGGGCTTGTCAGTTTAACAAGTATTTATTAAGTGCCTATGATACATCATCACTATACTAAATGTTAGGGATACAAAGAAAGATAATACCCCACCCAGCAAACCACTAAAAAACAAACACAGATAACTGCATATCTGTGTATGCATATATACATATGTGAATATGTGCTCAGTTTGTATTTTATATTTTATCTTAAAGGCAATAGGGAGCTACTGAACTTTTTTTTAAGTTAGATTTGGGCTTTGATGAGGATTAATTTAGCAGCTATACGGATTGTTGGTTTAAAGGATTTTCTCATTTATAAAAGCAACAGTTTAGACCACATAATCGCAAAGATTTCTCCCAGTTCTAAGACACTTCTTTCAACTCAAAGATTTTTATCCTGCTACTGAATGACTCTTCTGCCTCAGGGCCCCACATAGACCTCTATGCCTCTCTAGTGCATTTCTCATGCAGTATTGTGAATTACAATCATCTATGTGTTTGTTTGGGGCAACCAGATGTGTGGGGTGAAAAATCCCATTCAAAATTTAATCAAGAACATGGAGGTTTCTCAGGATAAAAACAGGAAATTTTTATTCTCTTCCTCAAGGTAAGAGGGCGGTCCTTTCCATGATGGATCAGGAAGAGGGGGCCTGTTACAGAAGATGGAACAAGAATTTACACTCTAAAGCAGTCAAGCCCCCTCCCACCGCTGTCCCTTCTCCCATTGTCAGGCTTACAATCTGAGCTCGAAATCTCCTCCAATGATAAGGAACAAAGAAGCCTGCCACTATCCCTATTAGCTGGGAGGTGGGCAGGGGACCAGTGCTATTGTTCATGTCCTTATTTGGCAAATGACAAATTGAGGGAGGGGAGTAGCTCATAAGCAAGGGTGGAGGTCGAAAACCCCTGAAGGGGCCTAATGCTGATGTGGCAGTAGTAAAGAAGGCGGAAAGAAGGGGGAAGCCAAAACTCCAGCTTGCTCCCACAAGAAAACTTATGGTTTGAGAAGTTTTCACTTTTGCCATTCAAGATGGTGCAGTGCTGGGGCATAGAGATCCACTGTGCCCTACTGGAAAGTCAAAGAGGGAATGGGGGAAGATATGGGAGAGAATAGATTGGGGGATTGGGGGAGGGGATATTCAGTGAGAATGCTGTTTTGGGGTGGTGGGTAGGAAAAATTGGGGAGAAAATTTGTAACTCAAAATCTTGTGGAAATGAATGATGTAAACTAAAAAAATAAAAAAGAGGAAGAAAACAAGAAAAAAAAGATGGTGCAGTGGATAGAAGGCTGGGCCTGGATTGCGGAAGACTCATCTTCTGAGTTCAAATCTGGCCTCAGACACTAGCTGGATGACCCTGGGTAAGTTACTTAACCCTGTTTGCCTCAGTTTCCTCATCTGTAAAATGAGCTGGAGAAGATATGGCAAACCACTCCAGCATCTCTGCCAAAAAAAAACCCAAATGGGGTCATGAAGAGTCAGACATGACTGAACAACAATAGCAAACCTGTTTGTTTCTCATCCTTTTACTCCAGTAAGGCAGGGGACCATTTTCTCCTGAACCTTTGTAACTCCTTTCACCGCTAGCATCTAACCAGCGTTCTGCACACAATAAATTCTTAAGGTTACTGAATGAATGAATTATGTGTTAACTAGGCAAGTCTCAAAGAACTTGCAAGTCCTCTAAGCTTTAAAGAAAAGATGTAAAGTTATAACTACTATGGATAACAAAGGTGCCTATTCAGGAACGGTTATTTGATTAATACAGAGGGGACAGAAAAAGTTTTGCCCAAATTCGCAGTATTCAAAGAACAACAAAAAAGTCTGTAGCCTGAGAAAACTTCTGGAAAGACTTTGCAACTCAGAAGACAGCTGAAATTCCTTAGTATCCTTCCCCCACACCCACCTTCTTTCTCACAAGTGCTCTGATTTTGCACAAATCTTCAAAGGCTCTGATTACTTCTAGGATAAAATTCAAATTCCTCAGTCTGACACTTATTCCACCCCCCTCCCCCCAATCCAACCTACCTCTCCAAGCTTGTTCCTTCTTACTCCCCTTTTGGTACTCAATTTTCCAACCATGCTGGTTCACCAGCTGTTCTCTGCTGGTTTTCCTCCTCTCTATTCTTTGGTACCCATTATCCCCTAAGCCCTGGAAGTGTATTCCCTCCTCATCTCTTCCTCTTAAATCCTTACCTTTATTCAAGGCTTGGCTCAGCTCATCCATTTAGAGATCTTACAGGTCATTGAGTCTGACCTTTTCATTTTACAGATAAGGAAACTGAGGCCCAAGGTCTCAAAGCTAATAGGCTCTATGGTAGGATCTGAACCCAGGTTTTCATGAGTCTAAGCCCAGTGCCCTCTGGATTACTCTAGGATGTTCTTTCTTTAAAGTCTTTTCTAAAGTCCTTGTATTGGACATCTTCCTTTTCAAATGACTTATATGCTTATTTGTTTTATCTCTTGAGAAGAAAGTATTCTCTCTGAAGGCAATGGTTGTTTTGATTTCTCCAGTCCCTAGTTTATTGAATTTAACAGAGTGGGGGATATACTGTTACATATCAGATGCCAATGAGAAAGGATAGAAGAAAAAATTCACCCACACTCATGCCCAAACAGTTCCTTTAAATCAGAAGTTTTCCATATTTGTGAAAGAGTTGGTTACAGAAGGAGATACTGGAATTCTTCCCATAACTAGAATTGTAAACAAAAGGAATTTTTCAAAGAGCTTACCTGGAGCGATCCAGGAAGACAACTGCAGAGTTTGAAAATGTTACCTTAGGCTAAAGCCAGAGATGCTAATTACACTGATAAAAAGAAAAGGAGGTGGGGGTAGGAGTAAGGAAACCCTTATCAGTGCAAAACTCCCACACCAGGTTTCACCACCCCTATAGGAAAGAAACTGCCAAGAAACCCCTCCCCTTACCGCTCTCCTGTTAGCCATAGAGACTTAGATAAAGCGTTTTAGGCTTTCTCTTAACTGACTCAGTTCTTTGGACCACAATTGGTTAACTATTTGGAGAAATCTATGGATATAGTTTTCTCCCTATAAATTATGCCTTTATTGTTGATGGTGTTGTGAATTAGTATATTTCTGGAGAACAATTTGGATTTATGTGAAGGAAGTGACTAAAATGCCCATACCCTTTTATCTAGTGATCCCACTCCTAGACATATACTCCTAGGGGGCCAAAGAGTTAAATAAAGGGGGGATGTGGAGAGGTATATACACCAAAGTATTCATTGCAATCCTGTTTGTGGTTGTGGTGTTTTGTCCATAGCATCAGGGAAATGATGACATGACTTGAAGTTGACTTTGATTGGAGTGAGGGAGGGCTGTGCGGTCACCAGCCTCACTTTCTCCTTCAGAGATATCTGGGTCAAGTGACCATTTATTCATCAGGATGACTGGAGATGACCCAGGATGCAATGGGAGACCCTGGCCCTTTTAGACTAAGGCATCTTCATGTACTCACTTAGAGTGAGGTAACTCCCATTCAGTGAATGGGCCTCTTTAAGAAGAGAGTCTAGGGATGGCCCCTTTAATTAGAAAAATAAAAAAATAAAAAAAATCAAGCTGGAAGGGGAAGACCCTCAGAGTTGCTGTTCCAAAGAGAAACAGTTACCATTGACATTCTGCTGTAAGCCAGGAGGGCCCAAAATACAGCCATTAAGTGGAGCTTAGGCAGGGACCTAGTGAGATCCAGTCTATGAAAACTGGAAGGTTGGAGGGATTGGAAACAATGCCGGTGCCCATCAGTTGGGGCACAGACAAACATGAACGTAATGTATCACTGTGCTCCAAGAAACAATGAATATGACAAATTCAGAAAAATATGGAGTTTCTCATATGAATGGTTAGAGAGTGAAGTTCTCAAAACTAGAGAAACAGTACAAACAACAATTATAATAATGTAAATAAACAGAGCAGCACACTGTGTAATTATAATGCCCAAGTATGAGTCAGGAAAGGTTGAGTAAATGACCTTTCTTTGGAGAGGTAGGGGACTGTGTATAATGTGCAGACACAACTGATCTGATGTGCTGATCGGTTTTTTCCCTCTTTTTTTAAATCTTTGTTAGAAGGGATAGCTCAGGGGCAGTTAAGTGGTGAAGTGAATAGAGCACCCGCCCTGGAGTCAGGAAGACCTGAGTTCAAATGCAACCTCAGACACTTAACACTTACTAGCCATGTGACCTTGGGCAAGTCACCTAACTCCAATTGCCCTGCCCTCTCCCTCCAGAAGAAGAAGAAGAAGAGATAGTTCACTAAGGAGGGGAAGGGACAAGGATATATTAAGAAATGAAGATGATATAAAAACAAAAAAAATGTTGCTATAATAAGAATTTTTAAAAGTAATTACCTAACATTTTTTATTTCCAATAACCAGATCCTAAACCTCCAGGAGAGATAAAGGTTAGCAAAATAAACAAAATTGGTCTCAACTACATGCCTGGAAGAAATAATAACTTTTATTTAGCAAGTGGGTAAGTTAATTCCTTAAGCGAGTACATAAATACAAACATATTGAGAGACCCAGTGTGGTAAAATAGCTAGAAAGATGGATTTGGGGTCAGGAAGATCTAGGTTCAAATCCTGTCCCATGTGCTTACTCCCACTGTGATCCTGTGAGTCACAATCTCTCTGATTGTCAGTTTCCTCATCTGTTAAAAGGGGGATATTAATAGCTTCCATCCCCCATGATTGCTTTGAGGATAAAATGAGATCATATTTGTAAAGTGTTTTGTAAACCTCAAAGTACTCTACAAATGCTAACTATTATTATTTATTTAATATAGCTCAGAAAATTAAAATGACCTCCTCAGGATAACAGCAGTAATAAGGAAGTAACAAGTGTCTTTAACTCCAAATCTAACCCTCTTGCCTTAATGTCAGGAATTAAGACTTTATAAAAGGTAGATAAGCACACTTATCAATAAATGCTCTTCCCCAAAGAAATAGGGACCAAAACCCTCAGAATGGTGTCATGTACTATAGTAAAAGACTCAGTTACCTGGACATTTTCTTAACATGTTGCTGTTGACATAAGTGTGTATATATGATGGATATGTATGTGTGTGTCAGAGAGACAGAGAGAGAGAGACAGAGACAGAGACAGAGAGAGAAGGTCTGGAGAGTGATAGACTGACAGAGACAGAGACCTGGATAAACCAAGGCACATTTTCCTCACATGTCTCTAAGGCAGACTTTCTACTTAAGACATTTCCACAGAAGCTCAAATAACCTTGCAGAACCTAGGTTTTCCCACTTCTATTTTTAAATACCTTTGAAACAAATAAATGAGAGGAATCAGAGCCGGGGGTGAAAGCCTTCCAAAGGCTTCACTCAGACAAAGGTATCTCCTGGCAGGAATTCCAAGGCAACTGAGAAGCTAGGTTGCCAAAACTGCCACCTCCCCCAAAATTTACTCCTCAGATAAAACAAACAAATGGCCAAGAAAATCTAACATTCATGGAATCAGCCACACGCAATGTATAATGTGACATGCAGAGCGACCTGCAAAACTTGCTGGAAGCTTCTGATTGGCAAAGGTCAATCTTTCATCTTGGGTTTGAGGGACATGAAAAGCATTTGCAAGGTCCAATGTCTTAGTGAATGACATAATGTATTTATATATGCTTAGGAAATGACTATGTTTTACCAGGATGTACCAGCCAACTAGTACTTTCAGAGATTAGCCCCAAAAGACCAGGCTACACTCAGCTTTAATGGAGTGTGAGGGAATTCTGTGGTTTGGACTTCAAAAATAATTGAGGTAAATCAAGAAGGCATAGTGTAGTGGATAGAGAGGCAGCCAGCAAGACCTGAGATCCAGTCCTGCCTCACGTGTAAACTAGCTGGTACAACACAGCCTCTCAATGCTTCTGGGCAATGCTTGAAATTGCACACCAGCTGCCCATTTGTATTGGCAGAGGAGAGTTCTCACACCAATGAAGTCATAGGTCTGGACCAAAAAGGGGGGGAAAATCAAGAAAACAGTTTCAAATTACTCAGCTAGCTTGGTCCAGGCTTAAGGCATCACTTTTAGGTCCTCAGGGTTGTAATTGCCCTTTTCAGACAGAAGACTCCTTTGTCTTCGAGCCCCAGGCTCAGGATTACTCTCCTTTCTGATTCATTTCTGCCTGCAGACTCCACACTCCCTCTTCCACTCATCTAAATCTGTGGAGAAGTGGGGTCCCTAGCTACTTCAGCCTGAAGTCCACAACATTTTGACTAACAACAGAAATGAGGGGAAAAAAAGGAGAGTCGGTGCCTTATAGACTGCTACCCTTTAAGGAGGAAGAAACTCCCTGCCACCCCCCCCACTAAGTTTAGTAGTAGGCCCCCCCCCATGTGCCTTCAATTGCCATTTTCTAAGGGTAGCTGTACCTTTCAACCAGGGGCTCCCAGAATGTCTAGGAAGGTACTCCTTTCACTATTCTCCAGAAAAAAAATGATCAAAGCATCATACATGAACAGAAAGGTACCTTAGAGGTCAAATAATCCAACCCATTCCTTTTACAGATGAAGAAACTGAGGCTCACAGAGGTTAAATGATTCCTCAAGGTCAGACAGGTCACCATTAAAGGCATGATTTGAACCTAGTGCCTCTGCCTTAGTGGACAGAAAGCTAACCTTAGAAACAGGATGACCTGGGTACAAGTCTCATCTCTGACCTATTCTAGCTGTGTGACTCTGGGCAAGTCACTTAAACCTTTCACCAGTCAAAATAACTCTCCGAGACGTAGAGAAGGTCCTGGCTCAAATTCGTAGAGAGCTTCCTCACTGAGGAGTCCCTGGTAACATGAACTGTTCTCTGTCTTTATTTTCTAACTCTAAAGTCAGTGCTTTTTCTACTATAACCAATGAATGGAGAATTAGCCAGGGGGAAACTAATTCTCTAGCTCCTAATGGAGGTTAGGATGAAAGGTGACACCACCATCTAATCAGGCAAAAGCCCTAACAAATGAGTATCCATAAGGAATTTTAATATCTTTGAGGTATTAGAAAGGACAGCTGGAGGTTCAATGTGGCTCTTAGAGTGGCTACATTTCCAGTAAAATATAAAAAGGCCTAGTAAGGGAATTAGAGTTTTAATGGAAAGGGGATGGCGTATCTAATTTTGGAATACAGAACAGTAAATGGGCAGTGTAGGCTGGTGTGTGTGCTCCACAAGTGGGAAGCTGGGTAAGGGAAGGTTGGTTCACATTGGAGCTTCAAGACAGAACTAAACTTCAGAAGTACCAGGGAGAACAAGTGAAAAGTAGGGCAGAGAACCGGAAGGTGCCAAAGACAAAGTTCTCCTAAAATTTGGCCTATGTCTGGCAACTCTGCACTCCTAGAAACCAAGGCAACTGTACCTTATCTCTTAACAGATTCCAACGAATCCTGCTCCTGAGAGGCAACTTGGTGTGTTCAGGGGATAGAGTTCAGGACAGGAGTTAGGAAGACCCTCACTGTGTGACCCTGAGCAACTCACTTAACCTGTCTACCTCAGCTTTCCCAGCTACAAAATGGGAATAATATAAATAACATCTACCCCAGAGATTTGCTGAGAGGATCAAATAAGATAATCCATACAGACGGTTAAATACAAACAAAAACCATTGCATGGGCTTCATGGCCTCACATGGGTACAATTAGTCCACAGAGGGAAATGATGGATTGAGCCAGGGGGTCTGGCCAAAGGAGGAGGGAGCAAGTTAGAAAATCCAGCTTCATCATTTTGCCTAAAACACACCATCTATAAGTAGTCACTCTACAGGAAACATTGCCAAGTTAATTATAATACTATCACAGAGGATGAGGAGGGGGAAGGTCTCAGCAAGGCTCTAAAGTGAACAGTTCATGGACAGTCTTGGGCGTATAAGCCCCAGAATTCCCTATCTTCTCTCTGGTGTTTTCATTTACTTCGGAAGAGTGTGAGAATTAGCCAAACAGAAACCCCTAGTCTGGTGCCTCTCTTCCTGAATGCCTCTGCCCCTCCCCCCCCCTCCTCCTCCTTTTCCTCCTCTCTCCTTCCCCTTATCCCTCTCCTCCCCCTCCTCTTCCCTACCCACCTTGTTAAGCCTGCATCTGCTGGGATGTTATCCTGTGCTTTCTAAAGACCACAGATGAATGAACTCTATAGGGAATAGGGAGGTGCCTTGTTCAGGGTTAGTTAGCCCTTCTATTTTTTTTTCTTTGCTTGTCTACTTCAGGTAAAGCAAAAATAATGAAATTAGGCAGACTAAATCCAAGAAGACAAGGAGAAAGGCTTGTTGTATTCCTTCATAATTTTCAACTGCAGTCAACATGCAATGGTTGCTATAGGGATTCTCTTATTTATGTTTCAACATTAGTTTGGGGAGAAAATAATGATTCACTCTTTCTTTCTTGGAGAAACATGGTCAGCATTTCATGATTGGAGGCTAATCCAGCATTTCCTGTACCATCTGACCTAATTAACTGAGTTCATCGTTTTAAAAAGGAGAAAATGAATCAGAGGTTTGGAATCAGAAGAGACCTTACAGACCAATCACTAGAACCTAATGTATTTGACAGGGAAACTGAGGCCCAGAATGATTTAAATGACTAGCCAAAGGTCATACAACTAATAAGTGACAGAATTAGGGGCGGCTAGGTGGCGCAGTGAATAGAGCATCAGACCTGGAGTCAGGAGGAATTAGTTCAAATCTGGCCTCAGAAACTTAACACAAAAACTAGCCATGTGGCCTTGAGCAAGTCACTTAACCCCAATTGTCCTACCCTCCCCCCTCCAAAAAGGAAAAAAAAAAAAAGAAGTGACAGAGTCCAGACTCAAATTTAGGTCACAGGACTTTCAATTCCATACTCTTTCCAGAGTGCCTTCCACCAGTCTCCTAAACAAGGAACAAGGACTGACCGAACCTGTGATTTCACTGATACAGGGAGCTCCCAGATCAAGAAACTCCCTCTACCAATGCTGGCAGATACTTCTGTGACAATTTGTTATCTGAGGCAGCAGCCTATCCTAGACTCTAGGCTGTAGGCCCTAGAGCCCTAAGGCATTAAATGACCTGTCCAGAGTCATACTGCCAGAAAGTAACAAGTCAAGTCAACAAGCATTTATTGTTTATTTACAGTGTAATAGGCTAAGTACTCTAGATACAAACCAGCAAAAAGAATATCAAGTCCTGCCTTCAAGGGGCTTATATCTTAATTGGGTGGGTGGGAGGAGATAACACATTAAAGGCAGCTGAAAAGCCACATGCTGGGTTTGATGGGGTTGATGGTGAAGTCTTGAAAATGAAGGGGCCCTTCTTCAAAATGCAGGTTCCCAGAGGAAATCACCAATGGGAGAAAAGGACTTCAGGGATCCAAAGCGGAGATAGCTGAAGCTTGGTGACTAAGTCCAGAGAGTGAATCATGCTGGTCTGGAATTTCCTTGAAAAAATGACCAAGGCAGGATTTGAACACAGGTCTTTCTTACTAACTTCAAGGCCAGGTCTCTTTTTGCTACACATGCCTTCCTCTTATAAAATGACCAACCATTAATATTAGTTCAATGTTTTATGTCTGGTGATATGTAGGAATTAATTCAGTTCACTTTCCTCAAATATTTGTTAAGGGTCTACCATGTGCAGGAGCTGGAGGAGATGCAAAGTTTACTTGGCTCAGTCACTGCCTTTACAGAGCTTAAGGTGTAACAGGAAAATACGAGACACCTGTCTCTCTTAATCTTTAACTGGTAGATTGACTACCACTCATTCATGAGCCATGCCCCATTTTATGATTTGTATGACTGGATGATCTGTCTCCACTTGAAAGTATTGGAGAGGCTAAAGTTGATAGCATACAATTGAGAACAGCTTGTTGGAGGGGAGGCCTTGGGGAAAAGGGAGAGGGGGTGCGATGAATTAAACCACCTTACATTTTTATTTTTCTTGAAACTTTTTCCAAAGTCCTAACATCTCATTTCTAATATACAGCATGGACTCATCTGCTAAACTCCCCTGAAACCCTGTCATTGTCATCTGCATTGGACACATAGTTTGGTCTTTTAATCACCACATCACCTCCTCTCCAATCTTGCAAATGACAAATTCAAAATGATAAATACTTTATAGAGCATCACAGACTTAAAACTGAAAGAAATTGTAGGGACATCTAGTCCAATCCTCAGCAATTTAGTCCCACTTTCTCAGGAGATGTAAACATAGAAAAGAATGGCAAATAATGGAGATTATGAAGCATTAATATTTGGTAACAAAGTGCAAAGGTCTGTTAATACCCTGTTATCTGTGTTCCCTGACTGTTAATGGGTGGGGGGGATCAAATTTCCCTCAGTTATATACACATGAGGAAACTGAGATTCAAACACCAAAGAGTTTAAGTAGTTTGTGCCTGATCACATAGCCAGTGTCAGAGAACGGATTTGAACCCAGAAGGCCAGCACTATATTTTCTATGTCATATAATGACTATTGCATTTAGAGGCAATATCTACACTAATGAGATTGTAAATTCACTGAGATATTTGGCTATTACTTTCCCATTTGCCTTTAACATTTATTGGTCCTCTTAAATCTCTCTCTTTGTGTGTCTCTCTGTGTCTGTCTCTCTGTTCTCTCTGTCTCTCTTTGTGTCTGTCTCTCCCTCTCTCTCCTTTTCCCTTTCATTGATAAACTGTTAGGAAGATTAGACTGTACTCCACAGACTTCTCATAGGACTTTATCATTCTTCTTTGTATATTTATATCATCTACCCGCCCCATTAGAATGGAAGCTTCTTGAGTGGAAGGACTATGGTCCTTTCCCTCTTTGTAGCTTACACACCTGGCACAACATATATACCCTGCACTTCTGATTGATACTTTCCCCGTTGTTGTTCTGTCATTTCAGTTGTGTCTGACTCTTTGTGACTCCTTTTGAGGTTTCCTTGGCAGATACTGGAATGCTTTGCTATTTCCTTCTCCAGCTCATTTTACAGATGAGGAAACGGAGGCAAACAAAGTTAAGTGACTTGAGCAGGGTCATACAATTAGTAAGTACCTGAGGTCAGATTTGAACTCAGGAAGGTGTCTTCTGACTCCAGGCCCAGCACCCTGCACTACCTAGCTACTGGTACTTCCTTTCCCTACTGCACATTATAAAATTTTAGACCAGGACATGGTTATGATCTCAGTTTGTTCCCCCTTTCTCTAGGGCAGTGGGTTCTTATCTTTTTTTTTTCTTTTTTTGGAGAGTGGAAAGTTGGGCAACTGGGGTTAAGTGACTTGCCCAAGGTCACACGGCTAGTAAGTGTTAAGTGTTTGAGGCCGAATTTGAACTCTGGTCCTCCTGACTCCAAGGCTGATGCTCTATTCACTGTGCCACCTCGCTGCCCCCCAGTAGGTTCTTATCTTAACAGGATTTTGAGGCATGTTGCCCACTTAAATATTTAGGTTTATGTTTCCCATCTTTTTGAGAATGCTCTAGGATAGTCTTCCATTCAGGTGCACGTTGAATGTTTCTCTCAAAGTTTCAAAAGAGCAAGCTTGTAACTTGCTGTAAGTTTCCTAAATAGTCTTTATCCAAATCAGTAGGGTGATTTCACAGAAATAATACTGGCTTTCAAAGTCTAAGACCAAGGTTCAAACCCCATCTCTGCTACTTATTACTTGTATTACTTGTAAAGAGCAGAAATAGGACTCACTTCAAAGTACTGGTTAGCAATGGAATAAATAGGTCCATCTTCTGTCTTCATCTGCAAAAGGAGCCAGTCCATTTCCTCATGTAAAAAACTCACAATATCCTTAGAGGAAGTCCCAAAAACATGAGTGCCATTAGACTTTTGATAACAACACCACCTACATCTGTCTTGGCTTTAGTCCTACATGCCTCATGCATCTGCACAGCATAGCCACATGGTCATAACTACCTTTCTAATCTTATTTCCTCTATGTTGTCTCTAGTCTAGTCAAACTGCTCTATTCCTATACCACTTTGTTTTTTCTAGTCTCTAGGATTTGGCTCAGAGGGTCGTAGTAACATTGACATGAAGGGACCTTTGTGGTCCTGTATCCCAATAGTACCCAAGGTAGGGGCTATAGAATGACGGAGTAGAAACAGGACTTCGGTGCAGCTCCTGGTTCCACCTCCTCCAATACATGTAAAAAATGACTCTAAACAAATTTTAGAGCTACAGAACCCACAAAGTGACAGAGAGAAACAAATCTCCTGCTGAAGGAAGCCTGGCAGGCTGGCAGGAAGGGTCCATTTCATTGCACTGGGAGCCAAGGACACTCCCACCTGAGTCAAGGTTTTAACCCAAGGGTGGCCCCAACAAGCTGCAGCTAGAGCAGACTTCACTAGAGTAAATCACCAGCAGCTGCAGAAGTTTCCAGACTTCTCAATTCATAAATGCCAAAGACAAAGTAAAAGGTCAATGTGGAACTTGGTCCCGGGGAGAATAGAAGAGTGCAGTCCAGCTGCTACCCCTGGAGCGAGAAGCGGAGGAGGCGTGGGAGGCATGGTGGCTGCAGCTGCTGCCATGTGGCTGCTTCGAGAGCTCCTGGCCTGCAGATTGTAGGGGGACCAAGGGATCATTCAGAGGCCAAGCACTCTTGCTTTGACCTGCTTAGATCCAGATTGCAGTCTTGGGGTGTGTGACCAGTGAGCCAGAGCTTGTTGGGGCTGTAGAGAGGGAGCCCATCTAACAGTTCTGGCAGCTGCAAAAATCCCAGCAAGTTGGGACATAGCTCTCCCCACTCTGGGAGCAGAGTTCTACCATGGCAAAGAGCTCAAAAGTGAAGCAATTGGCTGCCAAAATGAGCAAGCATCAGAAGCACAGACCATAGAATCCTTTTTGGGATTCTAAAAAAGGATCAAGGCATGGAATGGGAGGAAGACAATGAAGTCAGAACTTCTGCATCAAAAGCCTCCAAGAAAAATATGAATTGGTTACAGACTGTGGAGGAGCTCAAGAAAGGTTTTGAAAATCAAGTAAGGGGGTGGCCAGGTAGGCACAGCGAGTAAGAGCACCGGCTCCAGTATTGAGAAGACCTGGAGATCGAATCCCGGGCTCAGACACTTAGCACCCACCCAGAAACACCTGGCCGTGTAACCTTGAGCAAGTTACTTAACCCCAATTGCTTTAAAGAAAAAAAAAAGAAAATCAAGAGAAATGGAAGAAAAACTGAGAAGATAAATGAGAATGATGCAAGAAAATCATGAAAAGAGAGTCAACAGCCTGCTAAAGGAGACCCAAAAATACATTGAAGAAAATAGCACCTTAAAAAATAGACTAACTCAAATGGCAAAAGAGGCCCAAAAAGGCCATGAGGAAAAGAATGCCTTGAAAAGCAGAATTTGCCTGATGGAAAAGGAATTTCAAAAAGTCACTGAAGAGAATAACTCCTTCAAAATTATATTGGAGCAACTGGAAGCTAATGACTTTATAAGAAACCAAGATACTATAAAACAGATCCAAACAAATGAAAAAATAGAAGGCAATGTGAAATATCTCACTGGAAAAACCACTGACCTGGAAAATAGATCCAGGAGAGATGATTTTAAAATTATTGGTCTACCTGAAAGCCATGATCAAAAAAAGAGTCTAGACACCATCTTTCAAGAAATTATCAAGCAAAATTGCCCTGATATTCTAGAACCATAGGGCAAAATAGAAATTGAAAGAATTCACCAATCACCTCTTGAAAAAGATCCCAAAAAGAAAACTCCTAGGAATAGTATAGCCAAATTCCAGAGTTCCTAGGTTAAGAA
Organism: Petaurus breviceps papuanus; assembly: GCF_028583685.1. Classification (NCBI taxonomy): domain Eukaryota; kingdom Metazoa; phylum Chordata; class Mammalia; order Diprotodontia; family Petauridae; genus Petaurus; species Petaurus breviceps. The sequence goes on from NW_027186296.1 coordinate 26,991,926, forward strand.
GAAAATACTACAAGCAGTCAGGAAGAAACAATTAGAGAATTATGGAAACACAATCAGGATAACACAAGACCTAGAAGCTTCTACATTAAGGTATCAAAGGGCTTGGAATATGATATTCCAGAAGTCAAAGAAGCTAGAAATAAAACCAAGCATTGCCTACCCAGCAAAACTGAGTATAATGTTACAGGGAAAAATATGGTCATTCAATGAAATAGAGGACTTTCAAGCATTCGTGATGAAAAACCAGAGCTGAACAGAAAATTTGACTTTCAAATACAAGAATCAAGAGAAGCATGAGAAGGTAAAAAGGCAAAAAGGAATCATAAAGAACTTTTTAAAGTTGAACTATTTACATTCCTACATTGAAAAATGATAATTGTAACTCATAAGAGCTTTCTCAGTATGAGGATAGCTGAAGGGAATATACATGTATATATACATATGTGTGTATACATATATATGTATTTATAGAAGGATGTATGTGTATATAAATATATATATATATATATGAGTGTGGGCATTTGTATGTTCATGTATACATAGACAGAGGTCACAGGATGAATTGAATATGAAGGAATAATATCTAAAAAATAAAATTAAGAGGTGAGAAATTTATTGGGAGAAGGAAGGGAGCAATAGATTAGGGTAAATTATCTCATATAAGAAAGGCAAGAGAAAACTATTACAGTGGAAGGGAAGAGCAGGAAGATGAAAGGGAATGGGACAACCTGATTGTCATTGAATTTGGCCTAAGGAGGGAATAACATACACGCTCAATTGGGTATCTTACCCTACAGGATAATAGCGGGGTAGGGAATAGGAGGGGGGGAGGATAGAGGGGAAGGCAGACTGGGGGAGAGGGTAGTTAGAGGGAAGCATTTTCGAAGGGGGATGTGGTGGAGGGAGAAGGTGGAGTGGGTGGGGAGCAGGATGGGATGGAGAGAAATGTAACTGGTCTTTCAACTACTATGGAGCATATTTGGGTAACTACACGTGTACAATCTATATTGAATTGCTTGTCTTCCCAGTGGGGGTGGGTGAGGAGGGAAGAAGGGGAAAAAAATCTGGAACTCAAAGTTTTAAAAACAAATGTTTAAAAGTCTTTTTACATGCAACTGGGAAATAGGATATACAAGTACTGTGGTATAGAGACCTATCTTGCCCTACTAGAAAGTTAGGGGGGTAAAGGGGGAGGATATAAGAGAGAACAGATTGGGAGAAGAGGTATTCAGTAGGCTTGCTCTTTTGGGGTGGGGGTAGAGGGAAGACAGGGAGAGAAAAAATTGTAACTCAAAATTTTGTGGAGATAAATGCTGAAAACTAAATATAAATAAATTTAAAACAAACAAAGCAGGGGCTATAGGCAGATCCCAAGGGGATTATATGACCCAAAGGTCATATGATCAGACAGCTGGAGAGTGGGAAGATGAGTCATATCCAACTTTCCAATACAATCACACCACCTCCTTCACCCATTATAATTCAGCATTCTCCCACTCTGCTCTCTTTCTAGCACTGGACTCTTATCACAATATAGGCATCATCCACTCTTTATAACCTAACTATGACACTGGCAGATGACCAATGACCAAGATGCCCTTACTTTTATTTTTTTTGTGGAAAGAAATGAATAGTACAGAATAATTGATTAGACATGGATAGTTTGCTTTGTCCATCACAAACATCACAGATTTTATTACATCATCTTTCTCCCAAAACCCACCCTTTTCCCAAACTTCCCCATTTTAATTAATCATGTTACCAGCTCCTCTTTATTTTAACTCATTTTAACCAGATCTCTTCAAAGTTAATAATGGTCTCTTAATTGCCGAATTTAGATGATGGCCTTTTTTCAATCCTCATTCTTCTTACTTCTCAGCAACATTAAAACTATTTACTACCCTCTTCTGGATACTTATTCTCTTCTCTCTCAATTGCTTAATAAAATATAAATGTGTTACCTATAAAAACTCTCACATATGCACACTTTAAAAACTTAGAAATGGAATTTTCTAACTGTTCAATTGTTTTTTTTTTCCCAAATGAAAAGTTTCAGTGTGTTTTAGATCCATTTGTTGAAAAATTTTCAATTAGTTTCAAAGAAAAATTGATTAACATCAGGGAATCTGGAAATAGGACAGCCAATTTTCAACAAAAACTTTTGCATTATTGGTGAATGAGATGGGAAAAAATGAATATCATGATTTAGTTAAGTACAGCCAACTATGCCCACCTTCTATTTGAATCTATATATCTTTGTGAGGTTTCTATTTCATTTCAGATATAAAGTATTGAAGAACCTAAACTTAGAACTAGGTCACCAAATTGCTATATCACAAAGTATTAAATTAAGATTGTGTATGTATTTATATATGTGTGCAAGTGCATGCCCTGCACCAAAGCCTATAGGGATGGAACTCTGTCCTGATTGGTGGAGTTTGATGCCCATGCCTGTGTGAGGGGCAGAGTTGGCAAGATCGGGAGAGCTCTTCAGGTCTTTAGTTTTCTGCAAGTTCTCTTCAAGGTGCAGCCTTTCCATGTGCTTCTGGCTTCCAACTTTTAGAGGGAAAATGGATGAGGCCAACCTCACTTCAGGTGATTGAAGGAGAAGAGTTGGCTGGCCTTCTCTATCATGTCTGTATCCTGAGCTCACTACAATCAATCATTCAATAGGCATTTATTTAGCATTTACTATGCGCTAAGTGCTGGAGGTACAAAAGGAAATAAAAGAGAGCCCCTGTCCTCAAGGAACTCACAGTTTAATGGAGTAGACAATTTGCAGATAAATGTATGCAAAGCAAACAACATAAAGGATAAATAATAAATAATTAACGATGGGAAGGCTAGATAGAATTAAGAGGGGTTAGGGAAAGCTTCCTGTAGAAGATGGGCTTTTAGTTGGGACTTTAGGTGGGAAGGCAGGAAGGTCAGTAGTCAAAATGAGGGAAGGAGAGCATTCCAGAGGAAAAGGCCCAGAGCCTACACATGGAATGCCTTGCTCATGGAACAGCCAGGAGGCCAGTGTCACCAGAGAGGAAGAGCATGTGCTAGGGAGTAAGGTGTAAGAAGACTGAAAAGGTAGGAATGGGCTAGGTTATGAAGGACTTTGAATGCCAAACAGAGCATTTTGTATTTGCTCCTGGAGGCCATAGGAAGTCACGGGAGTTTTTTGAGTAGGGGAGGTGACATGATAAGGACCTATGCTTTAAGAAAATCACATTACTGACTGAATGGAAGATCTACTCCAATGAAGAGGGATTTACGGCAGACTGACCCACAGAAGGCCATTGCAATAACCAAGGTGTGAGGTGATGAAGGACTACACTAGAGTGGTGGTGATGTCAGAGGAGAGAAAGGGCTACACTAGAGACTTCAGGGAACCTCCCCTTGAATAAGATCTAGAACTCTCCTTGGTTGAGCAGATTATCTTGCTGCCAATGGGAGAGCTCTTTTACACTGTATTGTCTGATATATACTCTCATGTTTATACCTTCTTTGATTTTTGTTTTGCCATTAGTTTGGATAAATGGGTTTTCTTTGATAATTGCTATGTGTGTTCATTGTTGAGCTAGTATTTAGGGGGAAAGGAGTCGAGCCTTGTATATAGAGCTTAGGGCCCCCACAATATTAAAATAATGATCAGAAATTAGCTTGAACCTAAAAATCTCATCCCTTAAACTAACAATATTTGAGGGAGCCAATAGATATGAGGTACCCCCTCTTCTGAGAGTAGTGGCCTGTTGCTCTAACTTCCTGCTTCCTCTCTTGGAAAGAGTTAAACTCTCTCTTAAAGAAGAGTGGTGGGTAAAGAGGCTAGAGATGTCTATTTTACCTTCCTCCAAGTCACACAGCATCACCCCTAGGCTACCTGAGGGGAACAGCCTTAGCAAGTCTCTCTCTCTCTCTCTCTCTCTCTCTCTCTCTCTCTCTCTCTCTCTCTCTCTCTCTCTCTCTCTCTCTCTCTC
>NW_027186296.1:26995900-27067932 GCF_028583685.1 Petaurus breviceps papuanus
CTCTCTCTCTCTCTCTCTCTCTCTCTCTCTCTCTCTCTCTCTCTCTCATATATATATATAAAATCCTTGAAGTTCATATATATGTATATCTATACAATGTAGGTATGTATATGTGTTCATAGATATGTATATCTATATATGTGTGTGTATGTATGTATGTATATATGTGTGTGTGTTTATACTACATGAATTCTATCAAGAAATCCATGCTAGCCTTAACCTTCTCAGTATCAGGGGTTTCACATACACATACTATACTACATGCTACATCCCCTCATCTTGCCTAGACTAAAAATACAGTTACTAACAAGCCCAATCCCATCACTTACAGGTATAGGAGCTTTAATCTGCTCCATTTCCAACCTAGATTGATTCTCTCCTTCCTTGGCATCCTTGGGGCCTCCCGCTTCTTAGGGTCTTACCACACTTCTATCATATTTAGTGCAGATATCCAATTAATATAACCACTATGGCTTAGAACTCCCAAGCTCAAGAAATCTATGCTAGCTAGCCTTAGCCTTCTTAGCAGCAAAGATTATAGGTAGATTTAAGATGAAAACAATGAAGCACTTTTATCTTATCTTTTAAATGTTTATTTTTATACATTTTGTATGTAACAATACAGTAGTACAGTAATATATACAATTACTTTATAAATAAATATACCTATATCAGAGTTCATGGTTAAAGTTTTTGTTTTTTAACTGAAACGAGTGTCTGATCAAAATTTTGGAGACTACTGATATAAACAAATCCCCTCATTTTATAGGTGAAGAAGCTGAGACTCTGGGATCATAAGTGATTTGCCCAAGTTCACACAGGTGTAAGTGGGAGAGTTAGAATTCAGGTCCTACAACTCTGAATCTACTGCCATCATACCTGATGTGGTCTCCCTTCCTCTCTTTGCTTATTGAAACTTTTCCTATTCCTCTAGACTCAGGTCAAATGATGATAACAATGATGATGATAACATATTTGTGATATATTTTAAAGTTCCCAAAGCATCTTTTGTTCATTATTTCACTCAAGACTCAGAATAAACCTTTGAGGTAGGTATCGTAGGTATTAACCCCCATTTTATAGATGAGAGGTTCAGTGGGGCTAAGTGCCTTGCCCATGGTCACACAGTGTTACTGCCTATATTCTCCATGAAGTCTTCCCTGACTACCCCAAGCAGAAGGGATCTTTCCCTTCTCTGACTTCCTATAGCATTAATTGCCTACACCATTCAGTTGCACTTAATATATGCTGTCTTAGCCTAAATTTGTTCTTATTGTTTTTTTTCTTTTCAGTAAATGTGCATCTATCTTATCACCCTGAATTACAATTCTGTAACTCAGACAGAAATAAGTTTTACTGTAGTTTCACAACAAACACCTAATACAGTGTCTTGCACAATCAAAGGCACTCAATAAATATTTTTGATTGCACTGATTGGTTAAATGAATTGCCCAAGGTCCTCTTATTAGTTTCTGGAGAAGCTGGAACTGTAACCTAGCTTTGTAGGCTGCTAATCCAGACCTTTAGCCGCTATGCCAAGTAACTGGTAAAAATTGTCGGAGGCTTATAGATTTTCTGATTGTATCTGAAATGTTGGCCTAAAGAATCTAAGTAAGACAGTTACAGTATTTATCCCTCTCTTAATGGGAAAGGAGGTTTCACAACCTCCCTCCCTCAGGAACCCATTAAGGCATCTAGCTCAACTGCCTAAACCCAGATTCCTAATTTTTCTATTCTAAGTTGCCTGCTGATCCGGAGGCAGGTAAAAATCCCATTGAAACCACCCTGATAGGCTAGGGATCATTTAGTGTTGTTGGGCTGACTTCTCTTTAGAAATGACTGTTTCCAAATTAACCATATTATTCTTTTACCATATGTTCAGCTGCCTGGGGGACAGGGGAATTGTGTTTCAATTGGCTTGTTCTCTCTCTTCCTCTGGGTCTACCTCTCACTCTCAATTAGAGGCACAGCAAGAGGGATATAGTGAGAAGGCTCTTCACAAGAGGAATACCTCCCTTATAAAGCACAAGAGAGGGGGGTGGGAAGCAGAGTGAGAGGTTGGGAGTCCAAACTGGAGAGGGGCCTATGGTAGAACTCCACCATGGCATAACTTTGTCATACTGTTTTTCCATCCAGCCTTCTTATCCTCCCATAAACAAGTCACATCTCAAAGGAAGAAGATTTTATTTGTTTGTGGAGAGCAGCTAGCCCCACTTACACTACTGTCTAATATGGGCATTGGTTAATGGCTCCTTGTCAGTCCTGCCCACCATGTATGCCTTGATGATCATGAACTTAACACACTAAGGATTTACAGTTAATAATTTATATCCCAGCTGTCACACATACTGCATGACTATGGGAAAATCACTTAAACTCTGGGTCTCAATCTTCTCATCTGCAAAATTCATATACTACTACCTGCCCCACCTACCTCATAGCATTGCTGTGAAGAAAATACTTTTTTTTTTATCAAATGCTTTATTAACTTCTAGTTAACATCATTCATTTCCACAAGATTTTGAGTTACAAATTTTCTCCCTGTTTTTCCCCTACCCACCACCGCAAAATAGCAATCCCACTGGATATCCCTTCCTCCAATCTGCTCTCTCCCATATCTTCTCCCACACACCCTCTGACTTTACAGTAGGGCACGGTGGATCTCTATGCCCCAGTACCTGTATATCTTATTTCCCAGTTACATGTAAAATGATATTAATAATATATATATATATATATATATATATATATATATTTAAACATTTGATTTTAAAGTTTTGAATACCAGATTCATTCCCTTCCTCCCTTGTACATGTGTAGCTATGATTCTCTTCAACTATTCTCATACTGAGAAAAGTTTCATAAGTTACAATTATCATTTTTCAATGTAGGCATGTAAATAGTTCAACTTTGATAAGTTCCTTATGATTTCTTTTCCCTGTTTACCTTCTCATGCTTCTCTTGCTTCTTGCATCTGAATGTCAAATTTTCTATTTGACTCTGGTTTTTTCATCAAGAATGCTTGAAAGTCCTCTATTCCACTGAATGACCATACTTTCCCGTGAAACATGATACTCAGTTTTGCTGGGTAGGTGATTCTTGGTTTTAATCCCAGCTCCTTTGACCTCTGGAATATCATATTCCAAGCCCTTCGATCCCTCAGTGTAGAAGCTGCCAGATCCTGGATTATCCTGATTGTGTTTCCACAATATTCAAATTGTTTCTTCCTGGCTGCTTGTAATATTTTCTCCTTGATCTGGGAATTCCAGAACCTGCCTATAATATTACTAGGAGTTTTCTTTTTGGGATCTTTTTCAGGAGGTGATCAGTGGATTCTTTCAACCTCTATTTTGCCCTCTGGTTCTAAAACATCAGGGCAATTTTCCTTGAGAATTCCTTGAAGGATGATTTCTAGGTTCTTTTTTTGATCATGCCTTTCAGGTAGTCCAATAATTCTTAAATGATCTCTCCTGGACCTATTTTCCAGGTCAGTGGTTTTTCCCATGAGATAGTTCACATTGCCTTCTAGTTTTTCATTTGTTTGGATCTGTTTAATAGTATCTTGATTTCTCATAAAGTCACTAGCTTCCATTTGCTCCAATCTAATTCTGAAGGAATTTCTTTTGAGATTTTATTTCCCCTCTGGCAAGTTAGCTTTTTAAGGCATTCTCCTCATTGCCTTTTTGAGCCTCTTTTGCCATTTGAGTTAGTCTATTTTTTAAGGTGTTATTTTCTTTAGTCAGGTTGTTGACTCTCATTTCATAATTTTCTTGCATCATTCTCATTTCTCTTCCCAATTTTTCCTCCACTCCTTTTATTTGGTTTTCAAAATCCTTGTTAAGGTCCTCTATGGCCTATAACCAGCTAGTATTTTTCTTGGAGGGTTTTGGTGCAGGAGTTCTGATTTTGCTGTCTTCCTCCTGTTCCATGCTTTGATTCTTTTTATCCCCAAGATAGGAGTGTAAAGTTGGTTTGCTCTATTTGCTTTGCTTCCTTTGCCCACTCATGTTGCCACTCAATTACTTGACTTTTGGTCTTTTTGCCACAGTAGGACTCTGCCACCAGACAGGGGAGTTTTGTCCCAAATGCTGGGGTTTTCTCAGCTGCTGAAGGTATTAGTTGGGTGCCCTCTCTGAAGCCTCCACACCCTCTGGCAAGCTGGTCACACACCCCAGGAACTCCACGCTAGACCGCAATTCAGATCCAAGCAGGTTAAAGCAAGAGCGATTACCCCTCAGACTGGTCGCTTGGTCCCCCTACATTCTGCAGGCCAGGAGCTGAAGCTGCCTCATGGCTGTGGCTGCATGGCCACAGGGCCTCAGCGGCTTCTTGCCCTGGGGGCAAAGGCCAACTGCACTCTCAAACTATTGGATCCCAAAGTCCACACTGCACTGACCTCTCATTTTGTCCTTAGCATCTATGTGTTGATAATTCTGGAAACCACCATAGCTGCTGGTGATCTGAAGTCCTTCCAGCTGGGGGCTGGTCAGGCTGCCCTGAGGTTAATACCTCTGGCTCATGTGGGGCTGGGGTCAGCTCCCAGAGCACTGCACTGGCCGCTACCTTGGCCTGTCCTCAGCAGGAGATTAGCTTCTCTGTGTCATTTTGTGAATTGTGTAGCTCCAGCGTTTGTTCAGAGTCACCTTTTACATGAATTGAAGGAGGTGGGAGCCGGAGCCCAGAGGAGGTTCTGTTTCTACTTCGCCATCTTGACTCCACCCCCGAAAATACTTTTAAAACTGCAAAATGCTACATAAACATAAATTACTAGTATCTGTACTTCTGTTTGTGATTGTCTTTCTAGATAAGTGAGATCCAATTTATCAAGTATTTATAAAGTGCCTATTATATACAAGTTCTCTGTGCTAGGTAATAAGAATGCAATGGTTAAAAGGAAACAATTCCTTCTTTCAAGAACCTTACATTCTGCTAGAGGGTAATACACATACACATACACACACACACACACACACACGAGTCATTACAAGGTAATTTGAGGCTGAGTAATTTGCATTATGTTTTGCTGAAAACAATTGAGGCTATTCACCATGGCTTTCCTCTTCTCTTCTTCATCTCACATCACTCCAATGCCTTCTGCCAATATCTCTTCCTTTGTCCGTGTCTCAGTTGAAGAGGTGGCCTTTCTCCCTGTCAAGGCAAACCCTTCTACATGTACAAGGGATCCCATTCTCTTCTTCCAATGGATTATCCTTTCTATCGTTCTTGCTTTCTTATTTATCTTCAAACTCTCTTTGCCCACTGTCTGCTGCCCCACTGCCTACAAATATACCCATATCTCCAGCTGTCTTCTAGAAGCTCTCCCTTGATCCATCCACACCTGCTAGCTATAGTCTCATAGTTCTCCCTCCTTTTTTAGCTAAACTCCATGTGAAGCCCATTCATAATCAATATTTTTATTTCCTTTCATTTCACTCTCTTCTTTACTCTCTACAATCTAACTTCTAACCTTTTTGTTCTTTCCAAAGTTACTAATGATCTCTTAATTGCAAAATCTATAGGCCTTTTCTTAATTATCAATGTTCTTGACTTCTCTTTAGCCTTTGACTCTGTTGATCACCTTTTCCTTGGCACTCTCTTCTCTTTAAGTTTTTGTGATGCTACTCTTTCCTGATTCTCCTCCTTCCTATCTAACCACTCCTTAGTCTCCTTTGCTGGATCCTCATGCAGGCCATGCCCAATAACCATGGGTACTCCCCAGTCTCCATTCTGGGCCCTAGTCTCTTCTCCCTCTATACTATTTCATTTGACTTCATCGGATCCCATAGACTTATTATCATCTCTATGCTACCAATTCTCAAATCTACTTATCTAGCCCTAACCTCTCTCTGTCAACAGTCTCACGTCTCCAACTGCCCATTGGACATCTCAAACTGGATGTACCAGAGACATATCTCAACATAACTCAACATATCCAAAACTGAACTCATTACCTCCCCTCCACTAAAAAAAAAAATCCCTCCCTTCTAACTTCCCTATTACAGCTGAGGGTACTACCATCCTCCAAGGCATTTAGGTTTTCAACCTCGTGTTATTCTTGACCATTCTTGACCATACCCCATTCACTCCAATGACTCCCTATTGTTTCTAGAATAAAATATAAAATCCTCCATCATTCGAAGCCCTTCATATCCTCCCCTCCCCCTCTCATTCACCTTTCCAGTGTTCTTGTACTATACATACTCTGTGATTCAGTGACACTGGCTTCCTTGTTTTTCTTCACACAAGAAATTCCAGTCTCCTGACTCTTGGCATTTCTTCTGGCTATGTCCCATGCCTGGAAACTCTCCTTTCTCATCTCTGCCTTCTGGCTTTCCTGGCTTCCTTTAAGACCCAGCTAAAATTCCACCTTATTCAGAAAGCCTTTTCCACTCTCCCTTAGTTCTAGTGCCTTCTCTCTCTTGATTATTTCAAATAATTCCTGTTTATATCTTGTTTGTGTGTGTGTGTTTTTGTGTATATATGTGTGTGTACATATTATATGTCTATATCTATACATATACATACATATGTATATATGTGTGTATGTATGTATGTATGTACACACATATATAGATATAGATATAATCTTCCTCCATTAGTTTATGTGCTAGATCCTTGAGAGCAGAGAAAGTCTTCTTCTTTTCTTTGTATCTCCAATGCTTAGCACAGTCCCTGGCACATAATACCGTGTTTCCCCGATAATAAGACCTATCCCGAAAATAAGCCCTCCCCTTACTGTGTAAGATTGCTCTAAAATAATCCCCCCCAAAAAATAAGCCCTATTGAGATTGCTACTGTAGTGAAGGTGATCCCCTGTGCTACACGCTACATTACGGTACCCTCTGTATGCACCGTCCCCTCCCCCCCTGGTGAAATGCACGCTGTGCTCCGAGCTGCATCCAATCAGAGCTGCAGCAGTGAGCATGTCATCCTGTTCTTCCCCAGTGATTTGCTTGCTGGCACCATTGAGAGCAGTGCCACGGAGGAGAGCTGAGGCAGGACAACATAAAAACCCGGTATGTAAGCGGGAGTGAGGAGGCATGATGGAGGATAAAAAGGGCATGATGGAGGAAAAAAGAAGAACTCAGGGGGCATGATGGAGTGAAAAGAAGGACTGATGGTCATAATTTTATTATTCTGTCTGTTTTGACCCCCAGACATGAGTACAAAAAGGAAGAGCTATACTGTTGAGTATAAGAAAACAATTGTAGAGGAGTCACATGGCAAGAATCTTGCAGTTTTCTGTAAAGAAAAACTTTTGGATCTTTGAATGGCCAGAAAATGGAGAGCAGATTATAATAACCTCAATCAACAGGTGGATGAGGGAAAAGGGAAAAAGCGCAGGTCTGGATCAGGTCAGCAGCCCTTATATCCTGACTTGGAGATCCTCATTGGTGAATGGATTGCTGACAGGAGAGCAAAGGCCTTGATTGTGTGCAGGGCTGATATTCAAGCATTTGCCCTTTCAATGGCACCAGACTTTGAAATGGTCTCAGAAGGATTCAAAGCATCACAACACTGGTTGGATGGTTTCCTTCAACGGTATGAACTGTCCCTAAGAAGATCAACAACACTGTTTAAGCTGGAAGATGCTGAAGTTATTAAACGTGCACTTGCATTCAAGTCCTTTATTGATAGGATCGACATTTCCAAGTACCAAACCTGCAATATGATTGCTATGGATGAAACTGCAGTGTTTATGGGACAAGGATCTCAAACAACAATTCATCACAGGGGTGCAGCGTCAATCTACATTCCCACCACTGGCTATGAAAGTGCACGGGTCACCTGTGTTTTGGCAATTTGTTTGAATGGAAAGAAAGCCACACCTCTAATCATCAGTAAGGGCAAGAAAGATAAGATTGAACGTGTATCTGGCATTTACGTTCTTGAAACCGAAAAAGTCTGGTGTACACAAGCCGTTATAAGAAAGTGGGTTGATTTAATGCTGCCACTGGTTAGGCGAGGTAACCAAAGAGGTCTGATAGTCTGGGATTCAGCCAGCACTCACCGTGGTAAAGAAATGAAGAACTTCCTTGCAGAGAGAAGAATAGATCAAGTAATGATTCCTGCAGGAATGACTGCCTATCTCCAGACCCTTGATATTGCAATAAACAAGCCATTCAAGGACCATTTGCGCATGGAAGTCAATGACTACATTGAAAATAGAATGGAAAGAAATCAGCGTGGAAACTTTGTGAAGCCCTGTCTGCAAGAAGTCATGAGGGTGAAGAAGTTGTGACTTGGGTGAAGAAGTCATGGGATAAAATTACTGACAGCTGTGTCACCAAGGCACTATGAGCAGGTTACCTGGACAAGACATATTCATTTAAAGAGAGCTATATTGCTGGACATGACAGATTGGGTCCACTTCTTCCGAAGGAAATGGAGGCGCAAGACATCCAGGACGGAATTCAGGGTATGGACACTTATGACAATGTTGTTGAAGAAGACGACATGATCATTATTGAATAAAGGTACATTTTTTTGTTCACATTTACCTGTTTATTAAAATTGCTGTCAATGTTCATTAAAATAAGCCCTCCCCTGAAAATAAGCCCTCTGGTGTTTTTCTGTCCAAAAAAATAATAAGACAGTGTCTTATTATTGGGGAAACACGGTAGATGCTTAATATTGACTGACTAACTGGAAAAGAGAGCACCATGAAATAGGATGGTGGTGGTGGGAGATCAAGGAATGCTTGAAGGAGATGACATTTGGGCCGATGTGAATGCAGACAAAGACTATGGGAACTGGGAGTGAAGATAAAATACATTCTTGCCATACAGGATTAATCACTCAGCAAAATAAGCTCCCACTATGTGTCAAGCACAGTGCATGGTGCTGGAGATGCAAAGACAAAAATTAAAATAATTACTGCCATCAAGGTACTTAAATTTCAATAGAGCTGACAAGATATACATTTATTATTATTATACAAATACTTTATTACTTACACATTTGTTATTATATAGGCAACAAATACAAAACAGATACAAAGTAACCTTAGAAGGGAAGATGGCGATGAGAAAAGGCCTTTACAGAAAGTGGCATGCACTTGAGCTAAGACTTTGGGAAACCAGAGATTCTAAGATGTGCAGAGTGGAAGAGAGCATGAGATTGGAGTGTTTTGTGTAAGGAACAGCAAACAGGCCAATATGGCCCAACCAGAGAGTGACTGATTAGGTGGGAATATGATGAGTTTCATTTTGGATATATTGAATTTGAGATGCCTTTAAGAATCCAAGTAGAGATGTCCTATGACTTAGACAAGAGACTATGACATATGTATGTATATATGTTTGTGTGTGTGTGTATCTTTGTAATCATGTACATAAAGATCTTAATTAAATTCATAGCATCTGATGATCAAAATAAAAGAAGAGAGAAAGGTAGGGTGGCTAGGTGGTGCAGTGAGTAAAGTGCCGGCCCCGGAGTCAGGAGGACCTGAGTTCGGTTCCAGCCTCAGACACTTAACACCCACACAAAAAAACTAGGTAACCTTGGGCAAGTTACTTAACCCCAATTGCCCTCCAAAAGGCAAAAAACCCAAAACAAAATAAAAGAGAGGATAAAGCAAGTGAAGTGCAGAGATCCCAGGGCAGAGCCTTAGGAGACATCTGCCCTTATGGGGGTGGGAAATGACTGATGATCCAGCAAAGGAGTCTGAGTAGGAATGGTCAGGCAGGTAATAGGAAAGAGAACCAAGACTGAAGAGTCATGGAAGCTTAAGAGTATCCAGGAGGAAGGGAGTATTTGACAATGTCAAAGTTGAGATTATTTGTCAAACTTTAAAATACATTTTATTAATATAGTGGAATACTAAGTCAGATTGCAAGAGACTGAGATGTGAGAAGGTAAAAGGAATTGTTCAGTCATATCCAACTCTTTGTGACCCCATTTGGGGTTTTCTTGGCCAAGATACTGGAGCAGACATTTCCTTCTTTAGCTCATTTTACAGATGAGGGAACTGAGGCAAATAAGGTTAAATGACTTACCTAGGGTCACACAGCTAGTAAGTGAGACCACATTTGAACTCAGGTCCTCCTGACTCCAAGGCCTGGTGCTCTACTCACTGCACCACCTAGCTACCCTGAGGAATTAGAGGCAGCCATTGATGACTATTTTTAGAAGTTTAAGCATAAAAAGAAGAAAATTTGCAGGCCAACAGCTTGAAGGGATGGTAGAGTCAAGTGAAACCTTTTAAAGAAGTATATCCATAACAGCAGAAAAGGAGTCTGGTAGCTAAGGAGAGGTTGAAGATGAGTGACAGGCAGTGATTGAAGGGGCAAGCTGCTGGAGAAGATAGGAAGAGGATCAAGGGTTTAGCCTTGGAATGCATAGGGCCCTTTTCATCTGAGACTAACACAAAAGATGAAAGGGTAGGGAATGATAGGAAGGTGTTTTGAGGGGTGGAGCAAAGGAAACAAGGGAGCCTGAAAGGGATGGATGGTTTCAATTTTCTTAGTAAAGTAGAAGTCAAAGTTATCTGCTGGGAGAGGGAGCTGGGCGTGGTGTTTGGGCTTTGAGGAGATAGAAGACAGTTTCAAAGAGCTATTAAGTGAAGATCAATCAGGAGAGAATAAAGGGATGTGGTTATCTCTTGGCAATTTGGCAGGTAGTCAGTCCAATTACTTATGAGATCTACTTGAACTTTACAAATCTGATGATCTTGGTTTCAAGTTTTAATATAGTGCCCTCAATCAAGTTCCACTGATTTATTCCACTTTTTATAATTGGAGTTCAGGTTACTTCTATGGACATTATTCAAAAGAATATATTAGATAATACCTAGCACTGGAATCAGGAGAGCTGAGTCCATAGAATCATAGATTTATCAGAGATGCTCCATTCCAACCTCTTCCTTTTTAGATAAGGAAATGAAGACCCAGAAACATTAAGTAACTTGGGATTTGAATTCCATAGTTCTTCCTACAATTCTATTTGACTAGGTTTAATTCAATTTAATTCCATGTAATTTCATTTAGTATCTATTGAGTGCCTACCATGCCCACTGAACAACTCCAACTAGATGTGCTGGCATCACAAATACAGCATGTCCAAAAATGAACTTTTCATCCCATACTATTTACCTTGAAAATAGCCCATACTATTTACCCAAATGAATAGTACTAAGTTATCTTTTAAAAAAAAATAAGAAGGCAAAAGGAAAGACAGATAACTATGAACCATTGAGCTCAGAGAAATATTCACAGAATACACTGGACTTGAGCCAAGCCCAAAGTTGGGAAGGGGAGATATTGGTATCTAGCTTTGAGAAACAGCATGAACAAAGATGCAGGGGCATAATTCTGTACTATTATAGGGGATCATGAAACAAGTATTTATAAAATACTGATGTTTCTCAAAGAAATGACTAAACATGCAAATCTTTTCCTTTTACCTTTTCCTCAGGAATTTCTGTCCCAAGGTTATTTCTGTCCCAAAATGTTTCCCTCCTTCCACCTTCGGATAGGGAACTCTTGGCCTCTCAAGTAGCTAGGGAGAGGATGAAAACCTGCAATTTCAAGCAAAAGCAATAAATTCTCCATTGCCCTAATTCTTTTGTGGAAAAACATTTCCCATTGACAAAGTAGTTATGCTTTTTTTCTCTTTTATTGCTTCATATTCCTTTCTTAATTAAAGAGAATTGTTTCTATCATGTCTGTGTGTGCTAGAAAGTGGTTATTTATTAGAATTCATCCTTCTGTTTCTCTTTAGCTTATCTTATCCTGTAGCTATGAAGACTCTATCTCACTTTCTCTTTCTCTCCCTTTTAAAATGCCTGATTGTCTTTCCTGTCGATGTAACATAGTAATGAACTTCATAATCAGCACCTTTCCATTCATGGGGAAAAAAGGCATTGATGTCAGTAACAAGCATGAATTATAGAGCTACAAAATTTAACAAAAGAACCTGGTTTATTATCCCCACCTTAGATCTGAATTCTTTTTCTCCTTAAGTGGACATTTTTTTTTAAAAATTGAGTTTTTCTGATGCTTTTGTTTTTACCCTGCAGATGATATGCTGTCCCCTTCCCCCCCCCACCCCCATTGAATTATGTTTTATTACAAAGAGAAAGAGTTAAAATCAACTGACATAGCAACTGTGTCTGCTATCTTTGTATTCAGCATTACACACCTACAGTCCCTTACCTCTCTACTGAGAGAGGAGAAGTGTGTTTCAGTATGTGTTATACAGGCCTGAGATTAGGCATTTTGCAGAATTAATCAGAATTCAGATGCCCTTTAATGTTTTCTTTACATAATTATAGTCATTATGTATAACCCTCTCCTGGTTCTGCTCACTTCAAACTGCCATCATTTCATACAAATCTTCCCATGTGTTTCTGAAACATTCATATTTGGCATTTTTATAGGAACAATAACGTTCCATTATAAATTAATAGTATAGTATGTTGAGCCAATTCCCAATTGATGGGTAGCCACTTTGCTTCCAGTATTTTTTTCCTACTAAAAAAATGACTGCTATGAATCCTTCTTGGGGTACATGCCCAGTAGTAGAATTGCTGGGTCAAAGAAGTCTATAAACTTTAGTGACTTGCCTTGCATGATTGCAAACTGAAATTTTCCAGAATAGTCGGACCAATTCACTATTCCACCAATGACTGTCATCCTACAGCCTTTTTAATGCTGACTAGTTCTGTCTTTTGTCATCTTTGGCACTTTGATAGGAATGAGGCAAAACCCTACATTTATCTTATTTCATATTTATCTTATTATTAGTGCCTTGGATTTTTTTTTCATATGACCATTGATAGTTTGTAATTCTTTAGAAAATGCTTCACATTCTTTGACCACTTAACTATTGGGGAATACATTGCTCTTGGCCTTATATATTTATTTATACCAATTTCCTTTATATCTTGAGTGAACATTGTCCATGGTTGTTTTATCCAACCTTGCCAAAATGTGGTGATGATATGGTGCTAATGAAATGTGGTGCTAATGAAATTAGCATGTTCTGGTTTTTTGTTTTGTTTTTGTTTTGCTTTTTGGAGGGGGAAAGTAGGGCAACTAGGGCTAAGTGACTTGCCCAAGGTCACATGACTAGTAAGTGTTAAGTGTCTGAAGTCATATTTGAACTCAGGTCCTCCTGACTCCAGGGTCAGTGCCGCACCCAAAATTAGCATGTTCTGGAAGCACATTCGGATTATGCTTTATTCAGGTCAATACCTGAATGCAAGACAGTGTGCTACGCCTTGGGGATTCAGTGATGCACAAGGACATAGTTCCTATACTCAACTAAGTAATGGAATAAGATAAGTTAAAATGAAACAAGTGGGTGCTGCAATCAAATAGAGAACTTAACAGACTGGGCTGAGGGGTGGGTGGCTGAGGTATTTCCTCGAGATATAGAGATCTTGGCAGTATCATGAAATAGAGAGAATCTAACTTTGTCTTTGCACTATATAGAAAAAGTGTAGTATACAGACTGTCTACATATTGACTGGGTAGGTTACAGGGATAGAGATGCTTGTAACTCAGCTACCCTTGTCAGATTGTAAAGCATTCATCAGTCTCAGCCAGGCACTCCCTATTTTACTCCCTCCATGCAATCTGGCTCTTTCTAACCCTGACCTATGGGGTCACTCTGCCCTTCCTTGCTAGCTCATCCTTATTTCTGTCACTGATCCAAGGCTGAGGTACTTCTCTCACTCCTTCCAAGAAGCAAGGTCACATCTAATCCAGACTCAATGTCTACCCTTCAGCTTCAAGTTGAAACTGCTTTTACTAAAGTCATTTAAAATCAGCAGCCTCCCCTGGGCTCTGATCACCAATGTGTCACCCACCTTTATCCTCCATGATTGCACAGCTTTCCTGCTCAGTTCCCTGAAGCTAAGTCTGTTCTCTTAGGCTCCTCATCACTTTTTTATTTAGCAGATGCTATCAGTTCCTTATCTTACATGGGACATCTTTCCCAAACCAACCAATATTTTCATGTTCTCCCCTTACTAAAAGCTCTACACCATTTTCCCTCACATCTTTTCATAGTTACCATTCCCACCTGGGAAAGTTAGGAAAAAAAAAACAAAACAAAACTCACCCAAATCTTTTCTTTAGGTCTAGCATTTCATGAGACCTCATTCAGGCTTTCATCCTTTCCTACTAATATATGGTTAATCCTTTACTTATTTATGCCCAGCCCTTATCAGCCAATCAATCATTCTTCTGTTCAATCAATCAACAAGTATTTATTAAATTCTTAGTGTATGGCAAACACTGTACTTAGTAATGGAGCTCCAAAGAGAGACAAAAAACAGTCACTGCCTTCAATGGGCTTACATTCTTGGCCAATCAATCAACCAAATAAAAACCAGTCAATCAACAAGCACTTATTAAGTGTCTGCTCTATGAGGCACTGAGAATAATAAATGAGAAAAAAATACAATAAATGAAAAAAATATTCTAATCTTGAAGAGCTTCCATTGTAGTTGGGTAGACAACAAGTATACATGGTAAGTACAACTAGAAAATATGAAGAGAATAAAATATAAGGTAAATATAAGATCATTAGGGAGAAAGAGGAAATACTAGCAGTTGAAGGAGTCAGGAAGGGTGTCATGAAGAAGATGGTGCTTGAGTTGTGTCTTGAAGTAAAAGAGAGATTCTTTAAGGCAGAGGTGAAGACAAAGTACATTCCAGTCATCCGGAATAGCTCTTACAAAGACACAGAGATGGGAGGTGGAGTGCTGTGTGTGAGGAACAAAGAGAAGGCTAGTTTAACTAGATCATAAAGAACAGGAGGGGAACTAATAATATTTAATGAAGCTAGAAAGCTTGGTGAGGACCAGATGGAAAAGAACTTTCAAAGCTACATAAAGGATTATATATTTGATTATAGATATAATAGGGCCACTGAATTATATGAGAAGAGGAGAAATAATGGCCAGATTTGTGCTCAAAGGCAATCACTTTGGCAGCTATATGGAGGATGGACTAGAGTGAGGAAAAAACTGAGACAGGGAATCCATTTAAGAATCCACTGTGATGATGACAAGGGTATGAACTAAGATGGTAGCTGGGTGAATAATGAAAGGGTCAGAAGTGAGAGATGTTATAGAGAGAGAAACAGTAAAAGTTGACAACTTTTTCTACACAGGGTGAAGGAGAGTGAGCAGTTGATTATACTAATGAAGTTGCAGCATTGAGAGACTAAAAGAATGGGGATCCCTTCCACAGAAGCAGGAAGTTTGGAAGACAAGTGGGTTTGGGGAAGGGGTAGAAAATTAATTCTGTTTCAGACATGTTGAGTTTTTCTTATCTCTAGGCTATCCAGTAGTTGGTAATGTGGGACTGATGGTCAAGGAAAAGTCTGAGACTGGTTATAAGGATGTGAGAGTCACCTGTGCAGAGATGATCATTATACTTATAGGAAATGATAAGGTCACCAAGTGAAGGAGTTTGGAAAGAAGGTAAGAGGGCTCAGGCTAGAACTTTGAGAAATACCCAAGGCTTTATATATAAAGGGCAATCCAGAAACAATCGTCCCAGCTGGGGATCCAGAAGCCATGGGAGTTCTCCAAACTCGGATTTCCCTTTTTGCCTCTTCTTTCTTAGCCTGCTGTATGTAGCCTAGGGCAGAACCTGAAATGTCTTTTTAATTTTACACTATGACTGGTAGAGGGAATGGTTTGCTACAACAAGATAAGTGCTATCAAGGAAAAAGGGGAGGGGGCACAACACTCCAAAGCCATTTCCCTTTCCCTCCCTCCATGAACCACTACCCCAAACTTAGCAGACATATATCAATAACAATACCAGCCCCAACCTCATCTCATTTCTTCATCTCTTTCTCCAGAGCCTTTCCTGCTCTTAAATCCAGAGCCCTTATCCCACTCTAACTCCTGTAATAAAATGCTCAGGATAGCCCTAGACTGATTTTCCTCTTAAAAGTAGGTGAATTTTCACCTACTTTTGTAGAATATAAAGTTTGTGCATCTAAAGTTCCAGTTGTCATCTTTGTACCACTTTTCCCTTTTTTTTAAGGTCTACCATCTAAACCTTATTTGGTCTACCACCCCCTTTAAAAAAATTTACTCAGTAGAGGTGGCTAGGTGAGGACCTGAGTTCAAATCCAGCCTCAGACACTTAACACAAAAACTAGCCATGTGACCTTGGGCGAGTCACTTAACCCCAATTGCCCTTCCAAAAAAGTTACTCAGTGTACCCTAAAAATCTACTTTCTTTAACCCTTTAAGGATTTTTGAAATTTGTGTCATTTCAAAAAACAATTTTTTTTAAATGACACATCTTAAATTTAATAATTTATTTTAAATTTGTGGGGGTTTTCTGCATTGAAATTTTGATGATGCAATATTGTGTCATGTAATTGTATAGTTTAGACTTCTGGATAATGCACAATGTGCTTATCTGCCAACACTTGTTTGTTAAGACGTGTTGGTGGACTTGACTTCTGATAGGTTACAACTTACATTTTGTGCATATTTGCAAAATAATTTAATCACTATGACTTTAACTGTTACACAACAGATGAAACATGCAAGAACGGTTTTTCAAAAGTTTCTTCTCTTCTTTCCTTTTCCTTCCACTGCCCCTTAGTTTTATTCATTGCTCTCCAATTGCACCCAAAACTACTACTGCCCCACTGAATCATTTCCATGCCCCCTAGGGGGGTGATATTGCCTACTTTGGGAACCTATGGAGATGAATAACAACAAGGTGGAGGTCAAAGATATTGCTATATTAAGGAAGTAAGGGCAATAAAGCAAGGTGGTAAAGGTGAGGAGTCTTTTTCCCCTGACAATAACTAATATTACTATAAACTTAATAACAAACATAATAGAGACAAGTTAACAAAGAGGATTAAAATAATTCATAACACCATGAACTCTAAACTATTTGTACATTTATAAAATAAATCATATGTACATATTTAAATTTAACAAATTAATTTTTTGTTTCATCTTATCTACCCTTGGTTCCCTTTTCCATGTTTATACTCACACAATGCAAATCATAGATTTAGATCTGGAAGGGACTTTGGAGGTCCCTTCATATAACCCCATTATTTTACAGATGATGAAAACTTAAGTCCAGGGAAGTTATCTTGGTGCTAATATTTTATTTTAACTAATTTCCATTTAATTAGTGTTTGTTGTTCTGATTGTACTTTCTTCATTCTATATCATTTAGCATGTGTTTGCAAGTTAATTTTATTTACTTTTCATATTTGAGAAATTCTAGCTAGGGGTAGGGGTAGAGGCTGGGCTTATGATCTGAATGGTATGGAGAACTCCCAGGAAAGAATTTCTTTTAATGTGGATCAGAACCTTCTCTGAAACTTACAGTCTTCAAAATGAGAAGTTAAGTGACTTGACCAAGGTCATACAGCCAGCATGTGTTGGAATGGGACTTGAATCCAGGTTTTTCTGGCTCCAAGCTCTCTGTGTACTACACCATGTTACCTTTTCATATTTTAAGAACATAAAGAATGTGGTCCTATGAACCCTATGAGATAAGCACTACAGGAATTACAATCTCTGCTTTATAGATAAGAAAACTAAGAATCAGAAAATCTAAGTAACTTACATAGCATATATTGGTCAATAAATAAACATTTATTAAGTACCTACTAAATGCCAAGCACCATGTCAAGCACTGGGTAAGAGACATATTCACAAGAAGCACGTTTTGTTTCCATGTTTTCCTGACTCTAGATCTACCCTGATGACCACTGAAGTGCACATTCAAAGATGATTCTAAGGTTAACAATAACTGCATCCCTCCTGGGATGCTGCCAGGATCTTTTGGGAATGCTGGTGTTAGAGGTCAAGAATTGATTTGATGACCCTATGATCCCCTACAGAGGTCAAAGGACATTGACAGAGTGGGACTCTGGGGAGTTTTGTTTTATTGTCTTATTTAATTAAAACCTCAAAAAAGCTTTTTATTTATTTCAGGAACAGCAAAATGGAGAAAAATCTACGTAACTGTGTTCTGATCCTACCATGAGTAAAGGAAAGAAGGGAACAAATATTAAATGCCTACTATCCACCAGGCACTGTGCTAAGTACTTTACAAATATCTCATTTGATCCTCACAACCCTGGGAAGTTTTTACAGATGGGGAAACTGAGGCAAACATAAGTGAAGTGACTTACGTAAGGTCACATAGCTAGTCAGAGCTTTGGCTGGAGGCTAGATTTCAACTACGGTCTCACTGACCCCGTCTCAGTGTTCTACTGATCCACTTAGCTGCCTAAAGTTACCTTCCATCTACTCTGTAAGTATCTTGTATATACCTATTAGCATACATGTTGTCTTGCCCTGTTAAACTATAAGTTCCTTGAGGGTAGGATTGTTTTAGCCTTTCCTTGTATCCCCAGCACTTAGCACAGTGCCTGCCATGTGTTCTTGTAATTCTTGTTCAGTCATGTCCAACTCTTTGTGATTCCATTTGGAGTTTTCTTAGCAAAGATACTGGAATGGTTTATCATTTCCTTCTCCAACTCACTTTACAGATGAGGATACTAAGGCAAATAGCGTTGAGTGACTTGCCCAGGGTGACACAGCTAGTCTGTTTCTGAAACCAAATTTGAACTCAGGTCTTTCTGACTCCAGACCCTGCACTCTATTCACTAGGTCACCTAGCTGTCCCCAGGCCTGGCACATAGTAAGCTCTTAATAAATGCTTCTTTATTAACATCTAACATTTCAAATGTTATTTCCAAAAAAATAAAATAGAATAAATAAATAAAATGTTATTTGACTTACTAAAATTCAACTTCCATTACAGCATTTCAGGCACACATCCATTATGTACCATTGGACCACCTGCATTCATCTCACCTTTGAGTGAAAAGTACCGGGCCTAGGGTGGGATTCACAATAGGAAGAATCACTGGAATTCAAAAACCATTTAGCTGCCTTCCAGCTACATTCAGCCTGAGTCAGGCTGTTAACTTCCCTTGCCCATCATAGTTTGAGGCTGGGTGGGTGGGTGAATAGAGTCTAGTTACTGAACAATAAGCCCTTATCCTGCCTAGCAGTGGCCTTGCAACTAAAAATACACAGCACTTCATGTTTCTTTTCATTTGTTAGACAGTACCAATCATTTTCCCAGAAGATAGTATCTGTATTTGGCAGAAACACGCTTGCAAAAATAAATTCACCTCTGAAATTTTTCCAGGCTGGTTTTAGAAACAAACACGGTTAGTGGCTTTTGCCCATTTTCAAAGCCAAACAAACCAGACACCCAGAGTCCTCACTCTGAAGCATAAATGTTATGAAAAAGGTGATGATCCATACCTTCTTTGCTGATAAATAACTGAATGTCTATGAGAGTCACTCTCTTGGCGACCTCTCTGAGAAGACTTTCCTGAGCCACCACATGCCTTCTCACCTCCAATGCATCTTCCTACGGACCAGACGGCTGAGACTGGAAGGGAAACATAGATAACCCTGGAATGTTGACTCTTCACTTTTATTCTGCTAAAATATTTTCCAGGAGGTAGGAAGAGATGAGTGACAAGCATGCCTAGACAGAATTTCCCGAAATGACTGACAAAAGCAGCAAAAGCTATGGTCCTTCAAGTTTCCTCATGAGCAACATCTGAAACTATAAAGTTTTGTTTTGCTTTGTTTTAAATATATGAGAGACAAAGTGGTGTAGTTAGAAAATCAGGCTTAGAATCAAAAGATTTGGGTTCAACTCTTTCCTCTCAGGCTAACTGGCTATGTGACCATGGTCAAGTTGCTTAATTTCTCCCACCTCAGTTTTCCTCCTCTGTAGAATGGGGATAATATACATGTAATAGAACAATGTCAATGAAAAGAATAACGACCAAAAAATCAATCAAAACTGAATGCTAGGAAGTCATAATGACCAAGTTTTGTACTGAAGAATTATGTTGCTTGTTCGTGGCTTTATAGTACATACCTCCCTCCTTTCTTTGAGGAGGGCATACGGGTATGGACTGCTTTATACAATGTCAGAATTGGTTAGTTTTGCCAAGCTTTTTTTTCCTTAGTGATTTGTTGTTGTTGTTATGAGGGATAGCTCTTTGGGAAGGGAAGGGGAAAGAGATATATTGAAAAACAAAGATGGTATAAAAACAAAAGATATAATTAAAAAAATTAAAAATAACAACAATAATATAGGCAGCACCCAACTCACAGTCATGAGGCTAATAGATATAATGTATGTGAAGGACTATGTAAACTTTAAAGCATTCTATAAATAATGTGCCTGACTATATAGTCATGAGAGAGTCACTGAAACTTTTCTGTGTGGAAGCAAATGCCTATTACTTTTATTTTTTATAGCATTCCCACATGTGTGCAACCTATAAACACGTACATGAATGGCACATGCTGTTGTTAGGATATGCCTGGGTCTTTGTGCTCACCTCCTGGTCAGGCCCCTTTTTTCTTACCCTTTGTTCTTCCCATCAGGCTAATCCTACCTAGAGGACAGGGGCACTGGTAAGAGATTCCTTCAAAAACAGGGACACTTCAGGATATAGGTATGCCATATCTTGTCTAAAAAGATATACATCAAAGTATTTTATAGAGGCACTTTCCATGGTAGCACAGAACCAGAGGCAAAGTGGATACCCCTTGGTAAAGGAGTGGCTGAACAAACTGTGGTCTATGAATATTATGGAATTATGACTGTGCTGTTAGAAAAGATAAATGTGATGAATGCAGAGAAGTATGAGAATAAAATGATGTGAAGTAAGCAGAATCAGGAAAACCACACACCCAATGACTACACAACTAATATACAAAATAAATAAAAAACCAACAGGGATGCTAAAACATAGGCTGCCAAATCATAATGACCAAGGCGTACTCCCAGAGATATGTGAAGACACCACTGGCCTGATCCTTTGTAGAAGTGGGGTTTCTGGTGTGGAATGCTTCATATAACAGAATAGTTTGTTATGCTCATGGTTTGGGGGAAGTTTTCCCCCTATTTCTTCTCTAAATGCTCTATTGGAAGATATGACTCTCTGCAAGAGAGGGAGGAAGGATACAGAGAGAAATGTATTAGTAAAAAGATATCAGTAAAAATATATTTTAAAGCAAAACATGTCCCAGCAATGCTACTATTTGGTCTATTTCCAAAAATGATTAGGAGAAAAGGAAAAGAACCTATATGGTCTAAAATGTCTATAGCAGGGACAGCTAGGTGGTGTAGGGAATAGAACATCGGCCCTGGAGTCAGGAGGACCTGAGTTCAAATCCAGCCTCAGACACTTAACACTTACTAGCTGTGTGACCTTGGGCAAGTCATTTAACCCCAATTACCCTGCCCTTCCCCTTCCAAAAAAAAGCAAAAAAAAAAATTGTTTATAGCAGCTCTCTTTGTGGTGGCAAAGAATTGGAAATTGCAGGAATGCCCATCAATTGGGGAGTGACTGAACAAGTTGTGTACGATTATGAAGGTATATTACTGTGCTATAAGAAATGACAAGCTCAATGATTTTAGAAAAACATGAAAAGAATTGCATGCAGTAAAGAAGAACCAAACGAGCAGAACCAAAAGAACATTAGCAGCAATATTGTTTTTAGAATGACTTTGAGTGAATAAGTTATTTTGTCTATTTACAAATATCCAAGTTACCTATAAAAGACATATGAAGAAATACGCTATCTGCCTCCAGAGAAAGAACTGATAAATAGAAGTATGGATAGAATAATTTTCCATGTATATGCCCAGTTGTGTCTAATGGTACTCATCTCTATGATGTAGGTGGAGGAGGGAGGAAAAACATTTACATGATCATTTTGTTGTATATTTGAAAGGAATATCAAGTTGTGCATCGTCGATTTGCATGCACAATCGTCTTTCCATTGTATTGCTAGGGAAATGCTTGTTTGACCCTATAAATTAAGAATAAAACGAAGCTACATTTTTAAAGAACCTCAGAACATTTGCTCCTCTGTATCGTCTCTCTGCAGCTCATTTTGGGCCGTTTGATTTCTGCTTTGACTTTTGACATCAACTGTGGATCCTGGACTTAGTGTCCTGCTCTCAAAAGCTTTATCTCCTTGAAAGTCGTCCTCTTGGGAGATTCTACACATTTTCTAGTGATGCTGCCATTGCTTACACCATTTTTGGAATGACTCTTTGGGAATTTCCTTCAGCACCTGTGCTGTTATTTATTTGTTCATTTGTTTGAGTATTTGCGATAGAAAGAAATCTTCTAATTTCATATTCACATCGCTATGAAAGGAGCAGATTGACCTATAACACCTAAGAGCTCATGGCAGCTGATTAATTCTGTCTTCAGATTCTGACCCCTGAAATGTAGCGATGATTTGTTCATCTTATCATCTTCTGGAATAAAAATAACTTACATCCACATCTCTTTTAAGGCTTACAAAGGGCTTTCTTTAGAATAACCCTATAAGTTATGTGTGTGTGTGTATAACCATTTTAAAGATGATGAAATTTCAAGCAGAGACTTGCAGTATAGTGGTCTTTTTTTGTTTGTTTTTTGCTTTTTGGAGGGGGGAAGGCAGGGCAATTGGAGTTAAGTGACTTGCCCAAGGTTACACGACTAGTAAGTGTTAAGTGTCTGAGGCTGAATTTGAACTCAGGTCGTCTTGACTTCAGGGCCAGTGCTCTGTGGCACTGTGCCACCTAGCCGCCTCCAGTATAGCACTCTTACTCAGGTACAGGTTGGACTGGGGTCATTCTGAGGTCATTTCCAACTCCAAACTTCTGTGATTCTGAAGTGAATTCTCAGAGAGGGTAACTCACATGCCCAGGATCATAATGCTACATTCAAGCTAAAACTTGTACTTCCAAGTGGCCCAAATATACCACAATGCCCTTCATTGATCAGGCTTCCATCCTTGTCTTCTCCCTGTGTCAGCTTCCCCAGCAGGTTCTGTCTCCTTTTTTCTCTAGCAAAAATATCCTAAAATTTGGACATACTGAAAAATCTAAACTGAAACTTCCGAAGTCTTAGGAGAGATTTCCATGTTTATTTTCTTTACGCTACATTTGCTCAGGGGCTAGCTTTAGGGAAGGCACAGAAGGATTTGCTAAATTTAAAAAAGCATTTATTAGTGAAAGTAGTAAGTCTTCCTATGAAAGTACAAGTGAACCTATGATAGTGATGACCCCTTTGAAATTCAATTGGAAGAATATTTAGTTAGTGTATATGGTGTCTGGGGCACTATGCTGATGGCTATAGGAAACAAAAAGGTATGGAAAACATGATCCCTGTCTTTCAGAAGTTTATGATCTGGAAGAGAGTTAAAAGAGATACAGAAATAACTACAGTGTGAGACAGAATACAGTGAAATGACTGTAGGTGAGGTACAAATGCTATCTGGTTAACGCAGGAAAAGATCACATCTATTTGTGGGATCAGAATAGGACTGAGAGAGAAGACGGGATTTGATCAGGGCCTTGAAGGGTGCTCAGAGTTTTGGCAGGCAGAGGTGGGGGGAAGTGCATTCGAGGAAGAGACAACAGCCAGAGCTGGGGCGCGGAATCATATGAGAAGCAGGTCCGTTCACGGAATGGTGAGTATGTTCAATTGAGCAGGTGTATAAAGGATAATGTTGGGAAGACTGAGACAAGGAAAATAGGGTGGATGACTCTGAAGCAAAGGCTGAAGCATTGAGATTCCATTCTGTAGGCAATGGAGAGTCAATGAAGGCTTTTAAGCAAGGGAGAAAAAGCACCTTTCCTGGTGCTATATATAACAATCACCATTTGCATAGCATTTGTACTGTTTTGCTTTTTTATTATTATTCTAATGTGAATTGGGTACTATGGGTCTTATTTTCTCCATTATACAGATTAAATAGCTAAACCCAGAGATTCACTCACATGCCTGTGGTCATATTGGGCAACTAGGTGGAGCAGTGGACAGAGTACTAGACCTGGAGTCCAGAAGACTGATCTTCCTGAGTTCAAATCTGCCTCAGACACTACTGGCTGTGTGACCCTGGGCAAGTCACTTAACTCTGATGCCTCAGTTTCCTCATCTGTAAAATGAGCTGGAGAAGGAAATGGCAAACCACTCTCAATTTCTAAGAGGCTACAGGCTGGACTCTCTGGAGGATGGGTCACCCCTCTCCCATTGTGATCAGGCCTCTGATTGGTTTACTCTTAGCACTCTTACTCAGGCACAGGTTGGACTGGGTGACTTCTGAGGAAGAGACAGACAGGACTGAAAACAACTGAACACCAACCATGATAACATAGCTATTATCAAATTTGAGTTATTATTATTTCAATTTGATCAGTGTTTCCACTATTTTAAAGAAAGTGATAAATTTGGAATTTTGTTTAAAAGAAGGATGAAAATTTCCAATTTTTTAACCTGAAGATGTCATGTGTTAGACATATTCAGAAGAGGTCAAAGGGTAGCAAAGCATTGTAAACAAAGTAGGTACCCAAAGACTGAGTGCTGGCTAAATGAATTATAGTACATGAATGTAATGGTCCTACATTACTATGAGAAATGGCAACATGAGGAATTCAAAGAAGAATAGGAAGATACAAGGTGAGGCAGTCAAGTAAGCAGAACTAAGAAAACAACATATCTGATGACTGCAACAATTCCCTGGAGGAGAAAGTGAGGCTGGTTACTTTGCACAGCCCTCCTTCACTCAAATCCAATTCAATTGCAAGTCATGGCATCATCTTCCTAATGTCATGGTCTTTTTCGAGAATGAAGGACAAACCACACACAACCACAATGTAAATGGAAGAAACAATAAAAGAAAACTACACATTGTATTATAATAACAAGACTTAAACTGGAGAAAGATTGAGAAAATACATCACCCTCCCTTCCTTGCAGAGGTGGGGGACTATAGGTGTAGAATATTGAAATATGCTGTCATATGAAGATGATGTTGTCTGGTTTGGTTGAAAGGATTTTTTCCTCCTCTTTCTTTTTAAATCTTTGTTATAGGGACTGGCTCCCTAGGTAGAGGAGTCAAAGAGGGAGATATTCAGAAATGAATGTAATACAAAAACAAATGAACAAAGTGAGGAAAAGAAATGTAAAAAGGAAAAGGCAATAAACTCCTAAGGCAGGATTTTTTTTTTAATCAGGCAAAACTCCTATGAGGGGCAAATCCCAATGGAAATGGGAAAATGTTTTATGTTACTTGTACATTAGCTCCCCCTCCCACCCTGTTCAATATAGTTCCTCTTCTTTAAATAAGCTCCTCACTAACTCATCACCAATCACCACAGGTGACAGAAGTTCTCCAGATCTCCTCATGTGTCTGACACATTTTATTATGAGCTGGGGAAAGCTTATTTTTAGCATATTTCCTGTTCTGAGTGGAATCTTCCCAAAATATACATTCTTTGTGGTCAGATCACATAAGAATGAAATATTTGGTCCATCCAATTGATTGTTGCTTGTTTCTATGGCAACTGGGTGTGGAAAGGACCTGGAAATAAAAAGGGCCTTCCCTTGCCGGTAACATAAAAAGAGCCTCTAGGGAATTGTATGGATTGAATCTTTATTGAATTATCCAGCTATTTAGATCAGGTAGAACATAGCTAGCAGTAACTGCACCTGGAATGAATTCAGTTGGGGAGGCATCGAAAGAGGTACAGTAGCAGCACAGAAGGTAACCCAATCAGAGGCATGATCACAATGGGAGAGGGGTGACCCATCCTCCAGAGAGTCCAGCCTGTAGCCTCTTAGAAATTAGAGAAAAGCAAGTTCCAGGAGGAGGGTGTCATGATGCTGGGATACTGGTGGTGGTAGCTGGGGGCATCATTGGGAGCAAAGCACGGGGATGCAACAGACACAGATATGAAATTCAAGGCCCCTAGATGTTACTATCCTGGAACAAATCCTTGTTCATCTAGTGCTAATTACAGCTTCAAGACTAGGCCTTAAATTCAGTGGTCATATACTTTACTACTCACAGATTTCAATTTGTATAACTAGTTTGAGTTTTAAAAAATAGCTATTTTAGGTCAAAATATCCAAATACAAGATCTCAAAGCTAAATTTGCATGCATATTTGTAGTAGAATTTTAGAACTGGTTAGGACCTTAGACATCTTCTTATCCAACTTCCGTATTTTACAGATGGGGAAACTGAGGCCCAGAGAAATGAAATGACTTGCCTGCTACCTGGGATATGCTATCTCCACACATCTTCCCCTTAAAATCATATTCTTCCTCCAAAACTTAGCTAAAGCTATACCCTTCCCATGAAGTTTTTCTGATTTCTTCAACAAAAAGTGATCTCCTCTTCTCTGTGTTTGTTAACTCTTGGTTAAGTTTCTGATATCAAAATTAATAATTAATTGGGGAATACCTGGATAAACTTACATATATATATAAACATAATGGGATATAATCATTATTATGAGGAATTCAGAGAAACTTGGGAAGAATTATATAAACTGATGAAGAGTTAAGTAAACAGAACCAGGAAAAAAAACATATATGCAATGACTATAATAACATAAAGGAAAAGAACATTAAAATGAAGCTTAATGATGAGTAATTTTAAAGACTAATATTGACTCTGTAGAAAAAAATGAGGTAGTACCTTCCTCCTTTCTATAGTAGGGTCAGAGACAACAGTGTTGTATATAGATAGGGGTAGGGAATCTGTGACCTTGAAGCCACATGTGTCCCTCTAGGTCCTTGGGAGCAGCCTCTTGACTGAGTCCAAGCTTAACAGAACCAATCCTTTTCTAAAAGGGATTTGTTCTGTGAAGTTTGGATTCAGTCAAAGAGTCACACTTGAGGACCTAAAAGGCCACATGTGGCTTGGACGATGCAGGTTCCTCACCCCTGGTATGGAATGATCACTATAGCCATTGGTTTTGCATAACATTTGTTACAAAGGAGGAATTGTTGTATTTCTTTACCCAACTGTGTATATGTGTTTTCTTCCATCCTTTAACTAGTTCAAATAAGAGTGAGGTTTAAGGGTCATCTATTCCTGCCCCCACTATCCTGTCCTTTTATATATGCCTCTTTGTGCATCCCATTTGTGTGACGTAATTTTCTCCATTTTTCCTTTTCCAGTTCATGCTTCTTCCCCATTCATTCCATTCTTTGTCTGAGATCATCTAAACACAACACAATCACACCTTGGCCTTCTCTAATTGGATTCCATCTATGAACTCTGATGATGAAAAAGTTCTGATAGGCTATATGTATTATCTCCCAATATAAGAATGTAAACAGTTTAACCTTAGTCTCATGATTTCTCACTCATGTTTACTTTTTCTTATGTTTCTTTTGACTCTTGTGATTGTATGTCAAATTTTCTACTCAATTTGGTCTTCTCCTCAGGAATTCTTGGAAGTCTTCCCTTTCATTAAAGGTCCATTTTGGGGATAGCTAGGTGGTGCAGTGAACAGAGCACTGGCCCTGGAGTCAAGAGGACCTGAGTTCAAATCTGGCCTCAGTCACTTAAAACTTATTAGCCATGTGACCTTGGGCAAGTCACTTAACCCCATTTGTCCTGCCTTACCCCTCCAAAAAGGCAAAAAAAAAAAAAGTCCATTTTGTCCAAGATTGCAGAGTAAAGGCA
The DNA here is from genome assembly GCF_028583685.1 of Petaurus breviceps papuanus. NCBI lineage: Eukaryota > Metazoa > Chordata > Mammalia > Diprotodontia > Petauridae > Petaurus > Petaurus breviceps. Next base: position 27,023,438 of record NW_027186296.1, read on the forward strand.
AGGACTCACCTAAGCTCCCTCCCAACCCCTTCCAAATAACTTTTAAAAATGACTCTAAGCAAATTCTAGAGCAGCAAAACCCACAATAAGATAGAGTGAAACAAATTACGAGCCCAAGACAACTTGGAAAGATGGCAAGAATGGTCTGTTGCACCAGGGTGAGGGGGAGCACAGTCCAGCACGGGCCAGGCCAGCAGAGACCAGGCCCCAGAAAACTTTGAGCAAGGCTTTGCAGTGACTGAATCAGTAGCAGCAGTGGCGATTTCCAGACCTTTCGGCCTACAAATGCCAGACAACTTAGAAAGTCAGCAGCAACGATCTGTCTTTCCTGGGTGAGAGTGGAGCACAGTCCAGTGCAGGCCTCGCCAGCCCAGCAAATCAGGAGCAGATCTTGGGAGTGACTGAATCAGCAGGGGCAGGGGCAGTGACAGCAGCAGTGGCTGCTTCCAGAGCTCTCAGTTCACAAACAGGAAGGAGGTCAACAGCTGGTCAGATGGAGATTACAAGGGGTCTTTCTTTCTGGAACTGAGGCAAGACTCTGTTGCTTTGCCCATAGTCAGATCTGGGTCCTACCTCCCAAGGTACTGTCAGTTTCAGGTCAAGTCAGTTTCAAAAATAGGTACCACATAGGCCAGTGGCTTCTGACTGAAAGGTTTTATTTTTTTCAGACTGATATACCTAAGTTCTTATAGACTGGAGTTTCAGGAGGCCATGGACGTAACTTGATTGGCTTTTTCAAACATTTTGCTTTACCCATTCATGTTTGGTGTGTGAAATATCCTTATTAGAGCAAGAAACCTAGGCAGCAGTGATAGGTTCAAACCAATCAAAGTGTAAAATCTTTTTGACAATTCCCAATGTCTTGGCAACTCATCTAAGCCTTACTAGAAAGCTATTATATAAGTGAGATAAAGTAGGGTGAGAGAATTACCCCGCTGGCCATATTGTATATTTGAATCTTTGGATTGATGATGACAAACAAGTTTATCTAATATCCTTCCTCAATTTCTTTACATTTTCCAAAACAGTCTTTAATTAGAAAATTAGTAACACTTTGAAAAAATACTAAATATGGCTAAAACCATAATAACCTAAACTGGTAACATTTCGATTTTTTCTTAAAGAAAAAGCAATATGAATTTTAATGAAGTAAGAATGGCAACTTATTTGCCCTGAAGACTCTTGCCATCATGAGGCAGCCTAGAGAATAGATAGAAAGCTGGGCCTTGGATACAGAAAGACCTAGTTTCAGGTTCCACCTCTGGAAAAGTCACTTATTTTTTCAGTGCCCCTCATTCTGCCCCACCCTCCATGACTATGAGTTGCAGTCAAGGTACTGACCTGCATTGACAGAAGTTCCTGACCTAGATGCACCCCATAGTAATGAAATTCCAGGTTTGTCCTTTTTCCCCAGCCAAATATTATCAGTGTTCTTATAAAATTATGCTGACATGTTTTTGAAATGTACTTTTATTTTTTTTGAGGGGGGAGGGCAGGGCAATTGGGATGAAGTGACTTGCCCAAGGTCACACGGCTAGTAAGTGTTAAGTGTCTGAGGACAGATTTGAACTCAGGTCCTCCTGACTCCAGGGCCAGTGCTCTATTCACTGCCCCCCCAGCCACCCCTGATGTTGTATTTTTAATGATGTGTGTATGTTGCTCCTTATCACACTTATTATAGCCCTCTGCACATCTACTCTGCCTATATGACATTCAGCCTTGTAGCCTATTTATCTAGATACAGATCTGATTTCCCTCATAGACTATAAGTTCTAGCACAGGGACTAAGACAGAGACTAAGTCACTTCCCACCTTTATATGGCCTGTAATTAATAAAGTGCCTAGCTCATTTTCAATTGTTTCAGTCACATCCAACTTTTCGCGACCCCATTCTGCGGTTTTCTTGGCAAAGATACTGGAGTGGCTTGCCATTTCCTTCTCCAACTTATTTTACAGATGAGGAAACTGGGGCAAATAGGGTTAAGTAACTTGCCCAGGGTCACAGTTATTAAGTGTCTGAGGCTGGATTTGAACTCAGGAAGATGTCTGGATTTCATGTCCAGTGTTCTATCCACTGTGCCACCTAGCTGCCCTGACTAGTAAATAAGAAGTGTTTAATAAATGATTATAGAATTAAATTCAATTGCCCAGTGGCACAGAATTAATAAGGTCTAGAAGCCAAGGAAGTTCTAGAACCCAAGTGTCCAGACTACCATAAACATACTTTTACCACTACATCATACTATTTCTTTACTCTAAGTCTCCTATTATTTGCCCACTAATTTCCACCTTGCATTGGCAGATAACTTTTGCGTCAGAAAAGAAATCTAAAAGATTTCAACCTAAAACCTCCCACTTAAAATTCCAGGCCAAAAAGTTGGGTTTAACTAGTTTCTAAGACCTCTGAAAAATCTCAGTAATAATGACAATGCTTTTTTAAAAATTTTAATTATAATTTTTTTGCTTTTTGGAGGGGGGAGGGCAGGGCAATTGGAGCTAAGTGACTTGCCCAAGGTCACACTGGCTAGTAAGTGTTAAGTGTCTGAGGTCATATTTGAACTCAGGTCCTCCTGACCCCAGGACCAGTGCTCTATTCTCTGCACCACCTAGTGACCCCATGACAATGCTTTTTAATGTTCCCACAGTTAATCCTACCTATAGTCATTGAGGAAGCAATTTGCCTTGCTTTGGTTGGTCTCCAGTTTGGCAGCAAGGACCCCCTTGCCTTGAAGCAGGCAAAATCGATCACTGGTTGCCTTTTCCCTTTGACCACAATACTCTGTTCTCTCTATCCTTCCATGCTACCTTAATGGATGACCTCAGGAAAAAGTCTTCACCTAGGTTTTTGTTTCTGACATTTTTATTGACTAGAGAGACAGAGGCTACACTATGTTCAGAATCCTTGAATCTGTCTCTCCCAATCCCCCTTATTCTATCATTCTTTCTCTGGGTCCCTCACCCCTACCTCTTTCTACTCCTGCTTTGAGAAACCAGTCAGGGAGAACAGCAAAGGAAGCCAGAACACCTGGCTTTGAATCCTCACTGTACCTCGTTTGGTCAAGTCACTGGAACACCTGGCTTTGAACCTCATTTGGTCCAGTCACTAAACTGCTCTTTCCTCAACTATAAAATGGAGGGCGGGAGTAAGAAAACACTATCTGTCTCACTAGACTATTGTGAGGATCTAAAGAAATACTGTATTCAAAGCACTTTGGTACTATACATACATAGAGACATACACCCATATAGGTGTACATTAGTTTCTATTTATTTTTTGTTCTCTCCTTTTTTCTCCTCCTTCATTTCTCTCTCAGGAAAAGAGAGAAAAGGAGGAAATTAAAATTTGTGGCATTGGCCATATCTCTGTTTGGGGGAACTTCAGGGTTATATACCCTTTAGTAATAGTTTTTTTAATTTCAAAAATTGCACCTTTGAACCAATTAGACTAGGCAGCCCCCTAGTGGTTGGTTATTTGTTTTTCAAAGTTAATAGACTAGCTGAAAAGCATCACTCCATCTTCCATGAGGCTCTTTATGCTCCTGACCTTTGGCTCCCCTGACCACCACCCTGCCCCAGGGGAAACTGATCTTTCTTGAACTCTGTCCCCTCGGCCATGTTTTCTGTGCTATCCAAGCTGATAACTAGCTAATCTGATGAACAAAAGGTGTCAAGGCCTTTTCAAAGTTTCTTTCAAAGTGAGTTTCTACAAATGATGCCTTCTTGGCATTTATTGTCTAGGCTAGATGGGGTGACTTTAATTGGGTGAATTTGATAGGGTTTGATAAGATGCAGTTTATCTCTACAAACAGCTTTTTCCAGGAGGTATGATCAGCCTTGGGGACCATATTGTACCCCTCAGGTAGTTCCATCTCCTTTGTTTATGATTTGGGGAAATAGCTAACCCTGGAAATGCTTTAAAAAGCTGCATTTTGCAGTCCTTTCCCCAACTACAAACCCCTTTATGATATCAAAGGACTCAGAGGCTGTTGCTGCTGAACGGGTGGGATTTTCTCTACCACCTGGAATTAGACATTCTGGAGCTATTTGCCTTTTAAAAAATGAATCCTATAATTTCATTGGTAAGGAGCTGGTGAGAAATTCCCTCAGGGGGCACTTAAAGGTCATGCTGCCCAAGTTGGGGTCTTAGCTAGCCTAAGATCACAAGTTAACAGATGTTAGAGACAGGACTTGAACCTAGGTCTTTCTGAATCCAAGGTCAACTATCTACTAAGCCAGATTGCCTTCTCATACATATTTACTTTATCCAGGACTTACTAGGGATGACTAGGGATATGAAAAATGGCCAGAGAACATGATTAATCAAATGATGACTGATTCTTTAACATTAATGTTCAAAATAGAACTTATCTTTCACCACACCCCTCCCTTCCATACTTCCCTTTTATTGGTCAGGGTACCATCCTCTTCCCAGTCACTTAGGTTTTCAACTCAGTGTCAGAATCAACTCCTCTCTTTCATTCATTTGACATATGTTATCAACTGTCAAAACTTGTTTCTATGTTCACTGTATCTATTCCCTCATGCAAGTTAAAGACTTTTATCATTTATCTCCTAAATTATAGCAATAACCTTCTGATTGCTTACTCTGCTTCAAGTCTTTCTATATTCGAAACCATCCTCAAGTCAGCTTCCAAGATTATTTTTCTAATTGTAGATCTGACCACCCTACTCCCTTCCCCCCGCCCCAAATCAATGAGCTACAGTTACTCCTTATTACCTCCAAGATAAAATATAAATTCCTCTTTTTGGCATTTAAAGCTCCTAATCACCTGGCTCCTTTCTACCTTTTCTGATTTCTTACTCTTTTCTCCCCTGTATACACCCTATGGGTGAATAGGATAGATGTCTATCCCAAGCATGTAAAGACTTCCCTAGCAAATGGGTGAATGAGAACAATTTGTTCCAATGGCCACAAGGATGCTTAGAGCTTGGTCAGACATCAAAGATGCCGAGGTCACCCACTACATCCCAGGACATCTCCAGTCTTCTTGACTTTTGTCTTTGCCACTGGATTTTGATGACTCTGGAAGAAGGAAGCTAACTTTATACAACTCTGCCACACATAAATCAATTCATGAGCAAGTCAAGACATCATCCCATGATGTCATTGGTCCTCTTCAAAAGGATGAATACAACCACCACACTCCATAATCCAGCTATACTGACTTACTTGCTGTTCCTAGATCATGACACTCCATCTCCCATCTCTGTGTCCTCCTCCCTGGGATTCTCTGCCTCATTATCTCAACTACCTTTTGTAAGAGGCCTTTCCCAATTCCCCCAGATGCTAGAGGCTTCCCCTCTCCTATTACCTCCCACGTTCTGTATATAACTGCTATGAACCTAGTTATGTACATGTTGTCTCCTTCATTAGAATTAAGACTCCTTGAGGGTGGGGAATATGGTTTTGCCTTTCTTTGTATATCCAGTGCTTGGCGCAGTGCTTGACACATAGTAGAGCTTAAAAAATGCTTGTTGACTAATAGTTGCCAAAGGATAAATACAAACTCTCCTGCCACTTTGTTCTTACCCCCTTTTATTTAGTTTATTGTGTTTCTGGTTTCTCTCCCCAACTAGAGTATGCAATGATGAACTCTCTGAGGCCAGTGCCTATGCTCAATATTTTTTATATCTTGATAAGTCCTTGCTGGAAGGGAAAGAACAAATGAAAGAACTATATACAGCTGCCCCCAGGAGGGTCAAGCAAACTTTCCTTCATCTGTTTAATGGAATGATAGCAAAACTGACTGGTAGTTTCCACTTTGGCTCTTTGGGATTTTCTAACAGAACTTGAATAAATAATAGAGATATCAGAGCATTCTAACATCTTAGGGCACTTTACTGAGGGGAACTAAATAGTATCTGCTTGGTCAGAAGACAGATGTCCACCAGGTGGCACCATTGGACAGCACCCATATGTTTGGCTCCATTCTCATACATAGGATAGACTTCAAGGTAGTACTTGGTAGAGAACATTGCTAACAAATGCCATTGTCACAGCCAGCTTCAAAATAATGAGAACATTTCTATGTCTTGGCCAAAGGCCTGAATTAACACTGATTTTCCAACATGGATACAGCAAGTTCTGTTTGAATAAAAAACCTGTATAACACGCTTTTGTGACTCTGTCCATTTGACTATTAATCTATTTAGTGAAGATACACTTTTGATCTGGTGTTTAGGTATGGCAACTATTCCATTTTCAAAAAAATTAAAGTAATGAGTGTTAAGTACTTTCCTCCAAACAGTTCTGGGAGATTCAATCATAAAATTGTTTAGATGCTTATAGAATTGAATCATCTAGTCCAAATGTTCCTAACCTTTTATGTGATATACCCCTTCGGCCGACTGGTGAAGCCCACAGACCACTTTTCACAATAATGTTTTTAATTGAAATTCTAAATTTCAGCTAGAGGTTAGGAAAACTTACTATGTATTTTTTTTCCTCCATTTATGTTCAAATGGAAGTGAGAGGTGAAAGGCCCATGGACTTCAGGTTAACCTCAAAAATGGGAGACGTGGGGGCAGCTAGGTGGCACATTGAATAGAGCACCAGCCCTGGAGTCAGGTGGACCTGAGTTCAAATTTGGCCTCACACACTTAACACTTACTAGCCGTGTGACCTTGGGCAAGTCACTTAACCCCAATTGCCCAGCCTTTCCCCCCTCCAAAAAACAAAACAAAAAAAAAAGATTTTAAAAAAAACGAGAGAAAGGAGGCATGTAATGGTTAAGTTGCTTGTCCAGTATCACACACAACTACAGGCATAATCCTCTCCATTTTTTCAGAGGTGAGGAAAAAGGAAGACTTGTCAAGTGCCATACTGAAGGTCATATGGCTAATAATTTTCTGAGCTGGAATCAAACCCCAAATCTACTGACTTTAATACTCCTTCTAATATACTTCCAATATATCATGATAATGATACTATATATATAATGATAAATGTTCTAAGAAACATTTGATATGTTTCAAAATGTTCTGCTATGACTTTTCCTAATTTGAAATTCCTAATTTCAAATTTGAGAAATTTGTAGGAGCGCATGTGGGGAAAAAAGTTTTGTTGATGTTTGTGGTCAGAAGTCTTTCTGACAAGAGTCAGTATTGTAGAGAGGATCAAATATTGAACTGAAAGTCAGGAAGACCTGCATCCAAATCATCTATCAGATACTACATGGGTATAACCCCAGGCAAATCACTGAACCTTTCTAAACCTCTATTTCCTTATCTGGAAAATAGATATAATGTCTGTGGAACTTACCCCACAGTATGAAGAGATGATGTATATAAATGCTTTTTAAAATTAAAAGCTGTATATGAACAATGGTAGTTATTTTCATTGTTCCACAGGGTGATGGCATATCTACCTTAATCTCTAAATGAAATTCAGTCTCAGTGGGTGCTAAGTATTTTCAGGTTAGGGGAAGAGGAGGGAGGAGATGCAAGATTTGTTTGATCAGATAGTATGGGGTTACTTCAGCTAGCAGAGGGAAAAGATTTGGATCTAGAGGAGGTGACCAGACATCTGAAATTTAGACAATCTATTGCTTGCTTCTTGGTAGATGACTTGGGAGTTGAGCTAAGAACTTGGAATGTTTGAAGTGGGAATGAGTGAGTATGAACTTGAAACAGTAATTCTTGTACAGAAGAGCTATGGATAACTGAATCTCAGTTTGGCTTTCTTCTCTTCTCTTTCCCCAATCTGCACTTTTAATTTATTTTTTTGAAGGGCAATTGGGGTTAAGCAACTTGCCCAAGGTCACATGGTTTGTGTGTGTGTGTGTGTGTATGTGTGTTAAGTGTCTGAGGTGGGATCCAAACTCGGTCCTTCTGACTCCGGGGCTGGCACTCTACTCACTGTGCCACCCAGCCGACCCTGCACTTTTAATTTTGGCTGTAAATAGACAAAAGATGCTCTGTGAACAGCATGTCCACCAGCTAGGTAGGATTCTGCCTCTTGGTGCTGCTGAGACCCACCCCTACTTCATATTCCCATTCCACCATACCTTCTTTCCAACCCTCTTAGAAAGGAACTAAAATTGAGAAAGTGATGATGAGGGAAGGAGAAAGCCTGGCTTTGGAATAGCAAAGTCCTATTACCTACTCACAGTACTTTCCCAAGCTGGAAATCCTAGCTGTCACACTAAGGGCAATCCCAAAGAACCTAGGATGGCAGCAAAACTCAAAAATATGATTTGATGGAGAAGGAAACATACTCAGGAAAGGCTTTTGATTTTATTTCCTCAGTGTTTTTTATCATCTTTACAAATAACAAATAGTAGTGGAGGTGGGGGTATTCCAGATCAGCTATCTTGGCCTTCTACCCATCTCAAAGGATTGTTGGGAGCAAAGTGCCTTACAGACTTTAATGTGGGCAACTAGGTGGCACAGTGGATAGAGTGTTCTGCTTGGAGTCAGGAAGATCTGAGTTTAAATGCTTCCTTAAACACTTTTATTAGCTAGGTGATCCTGACCAAGTCCCTAAAAAAAAAAATCTTTCTGCCTCAGTTTCCTCCTCTGTAAAATGGGAATGATAATAGCAGCTACCTGAGAGAAACCAATGAGATATTATACAAGATGTCCCAAAAATCTGAGTGCAATTTTAAGTTGTAAAAGCTTTTGTGACACCCTGTATGTAAATTACTTTGCCAACCTTAATTTACTATACAAATGTTGGTTGTTATTAAGTGAATGGTTTTGTTTTTTTTAATTGAAGGAAATGTAAAGCATGGTGTTAAACTTTATTAATTACTGTTTCAAAGAATGCTTCACACCTTTTTGCTAACGTGCAACATCTAATATTTCCACACTAAGCTAAATCTACTTCCATGGATCTGTGATTTCATCAATTGGGGTACTCCCTTTCAAAATGCCAATCAAAACCTGGCCACACCCCCTCACCCTGGGGCAGCCCTGGGGTATGTCAGTCTCCAAGTCTTTCTTTCATCTGATGTTTCTAATATCCTCCTTTGTTTCAGTCCTTGAAATAAGGAATAACTCCTATTATCTCCAAATGCAGTTTAGTGACCAAAGTATCACTATTTACTGTCAGGTACCATTGCTTTTGAATCTCATATTTTGAATATATAATCATTTTGAATCTTCATATTCCCTTCTGCAGAGTGTTTTATTGCTGATAACTATAATATGGACTAAGTCTTTGCTTTATAGTAAATCACATAACAAAGTATCATGTAAACAAAGAAATCAATATACATTAAGTCTATATGCACCATAGAAACTATGTTTTTATTTGTTTATTGGAATTATGGACTTAATGAAGTTTGAATAGAACCCATTTTTATGGAGCTTGACTATTTTCTCCACTCAAGTGCTACTCAAGTATCTCATTTGTGATGAAGGTGACCGTAGGTTCTCAAAGCCAGAATAACATAAACATGAAAGGCAGGCCATTTTGAGATTAAAAAGCTTGAGTTGGTAGGGTCAGCTAGGTGGCACAGTGAATAGAGCACCAGTCCTGGAGTCAGGAGGACCTGAGTTCAAATACGGCCTCAGACACTTAACACAAAAACTAGGGGTGTGACCTTGGGTAAGTCACTTAACCCCAATTGCCCTCCAAAAAGCAAAAAAAAAAAACAAACAACAAAAAGCTTGAGTTGGGTCCAGTGACAAACTATCTTTGAAGGACCAGCCTTGCTAAGTTCCAAGATACTCATTTCCACAATATGGACGACCAGTTGGGGAGAGTTGTTGGGTTTTTGTTTGTTTGTTTAGCTTTATTTGTAGCACTGTAACTCTGGAATTCATTCTGCTAAGGTATAGACAGGTCTAGCCCTGGTGGAAGAAGTTTCTGACCCCTAACACTACCAAAATGATTTGGTCCTTGAAACATTGAAGGTGAGTCATAGGAGTCAGGAAAAACAGAGTCTGACCCGTACCTCAGACGCTGGACAAACCATTTAACTTCTACTCCCAGTTTACTCATCTGTAAAATGAAGATGATAATAATACCATCTATCACACAGGGGTGAGACTCAAATAAGTTAATGTCTATAAGGTGCTGTGCAAAACTCAAAACTTTATATCAATGTCAATGGATTATTATTGAACAATTGCACATTTTAATGAACTTCATATTTTAACTCTATGAGGAGTATATGCCAATTCATGAAGTAACATGGATTAACAGAGAGAACTAGACACAAGGGAAGAAGTTAAGAACTATTTCAACGGTAAATCCCTTTTCCCAGAACAATTTTGTACCTGGCATTTTAAAGTCATTATTTGAACAGAAATAAGATCAAAGACTAATGAGTCTGCAATTTTTATGAAAGTGAATATAGTATGAAAATGATTGAATATAGACTTGGATTTGCTAACCCACAACCAAGGGTGCTCCCATATGCAGTTTGGAAAAAAGACAAAGTATCTGGGACCTGCCTAGCTCATGAGTCATAGAAGGATCACAAGTCAGGGTTCAGAGACCAGGGAATCTTCATGGGTCAGGAGCTGGAAATCAGGCAAGACCAAACAGATGGCAGTGGTGACCTCTCTGGGCCCTTTGACTTCTTAATTATGCTCCTCCTGACCAATCATCAGATCTCAGGGGCATGGTCAAGGCAGGAAACCCCTGTGGGTTAGAACAAGTGCCACAGCTGGTCCAGGGGACAGGAGGTGGAGACCACGGCAGCAAATTAATCTGCACCTGGTCCCAGCAACTGCAGGGACAGAATATGGGTTAAGGGCCAGGCAGGGCCTGGACACATGGTTGGATTCATTCAAACAATGAGGGGTGTTTGCAAAATAATTGCTAAGTAAATGGTGCTAACCAATTTTTTTTTTCAAATAACTAGCTAAATCCCAACCCTTTCCTCCTACCAGTTTTCATATATGTATACAACCTCACTTAAGTCTAGATTTTCATGTACCTGAAGGGAAAATTTTTTGCAGAAACCTCCAGAATGTATACCTGTAGGTACATTGGGTACATCAAGCATATTATTTTAGAATTCTATTATTTGGTAGCACTTCTTTCCCCCTGGCAGCTTTGTATATGGGGACCTCAGTCTTTACTTGTACAATAGCAAAATCTCATTACTTTGAAATGCAAAGAACCAAAAGAGAAATTCCCCAGTCCCTCCCTCCCTCCTCCCCACTGGACTTTGAATTCACCAAGTTCAGCTAATTCCAGTATTTTTATTAAAGAATAATAAGGCATCTAACTGGTTAGGGAATAGTGGCAGCTTGGAAATACACACAGTTTTAAATTAACCAACACAGAATTAATTAGATTTTACTGTAATTCAGTATGATTTTAATTAACTTGAACTTTGCATTTCCACTCAAACTTGTTTGCCCTCCTCAAAAAAGGTGCCTGACTTCTAGAGAGCATGCAAGGGACTCCAGAGTGACTGAGCATGGCCACCATCACTGCAACCAGCAACTGAGTCCTTCCTTGGTGAAGAAGTTTGGGACAGAAGAGCCCTGTCTGTTAAATAATGGCCAGGTTCCTCCACATGAAGGAGGACTGCTTCTAAAGTCAGAGGACTTTGGTTTCAAATCCTACCTTTGACACTTACTGCCCATGTGACCATGGCAAGTCCTTTGTCTCATTTTCCTCATCTCCAAAAATAAGGGCTAGATTAGATGGCCTCTAAGGTCTCTTTCAGCTCTAGGTTTATAGTCCTATAAATGTCTTTCTTGTAAGGAGACAGTAACAGGGCTAATGGCAAGGCCTGGTAGTCTTTTCTCATCAGAAGGAGTGGAGTTGTTGACTCCAGTGATGTCCCTTAGCTCCCTTCTCCTATTGGTGAGTTCTCCCAGATCTGCCATTTTGAGGAAGGGCCCAGATCAGTGCCTTGGGAGGAGGGACTCTGTGTGTGTGTGTATTTCTAACCTGGTGTTTAGCAAAGTGCCTGGCCCATAGCAAGTGATTATGAAATGCTTGTTGACTTGATTTTCTTGACCTCAGCAAGAAGCCTTTCCTGATCTCACCCTAATAGTAGTACCTTTCCTCTAAGATCATCTCCAGTTTCTCCTATCTATATCTTGCTTGTATATAGTTGCTTGAATGTTTTCTTCGCTGTTAGACTGTAAGCTTACAGTCTACTTGAGAAAAAGGAGTGGGTCTTTTTTTTTATTTTCATTTTTTTTTTGTTTACCAAGTATATAACACAATGCCTGACACATAGTAGTTGCTTAATGAATGCCTGCTGACTTGGCATTTAGAACTTGTGAGGAGTAGCTCAGGCAAAAGGGAGGGGAGGAGAGGGTGTTCCTGGTAAATTACAGTGATTAAACCAGCCCAAATTACAGAATCTCAGAGTTGGAAGCAGCCTCAAAGATTACCCAGTCTAAACCACACCTGAATACAAATCAATCCCTCAAAAAGTAGAAGTTGTTTTCCCCCAGAGGGAATCTACTGCTTCTAAGCAGCTTGTCCCACTTTGAGATTGCTTTAGTCATTAGGAAGGTTTTTTGTTTTTCCTAAACCAAAGTCAAAATGACCTGGAAAACAACTTAGAGCACATTGAGTCCAACCCTTTCATTTCACAGATAAAGAAACTCAGGGAGAGCGGTTACATGACTTGACCAGGGTCATACAGCTAATGAATATCTACGGGTAAGATATGTGCCCTTGTCTTCCTGTCTACAAGTCCAGTGCCCTAGCTACTATATCCACTGTCTCCTCTACCTCATTGTTCCTAGTTGTATTTTCTTAGGGCAACTCCAATTCCTTTTCAATATGGCAGTTTCAGATCCATGAGAGCAGCAATCCTGTTCCTCCCAAGTCTCCTCTCCTCTCTTTCAGGCTAAACATCTCCTGTTCCTTTAAATAATCCTGTTATGGAACAGTGTTTTGTCTTCTCATCATTCTTGCTACCTTGCTTCAGTTGAACTTGCTTTTCAATTTCCTTCCTAAAATGTTGCTCCCAGAATGGAACATCATACTATAGATCTGGACTGATGAGGGCAGAGCACAGTAGATCTAATTTTTCATTCTTTTTCTTCCTCATCCTTGTTAAGAAGTCTTGAGTACCTATAGTTAGAGTTAGAAGGGACTTATTTAAACCATCTAACCTCTCCTACCTCTCCTTGCTTTAGCTCAGAGAATCTGACTTGCCCAAGGTCAGATAGATGATAAAGATTACACAATTTAAATGTGAGAATGCTACAAGCTTTATTCTAGGGAGAAGCAGTGTACCATCATGACTTGTAAGCCAGGCTGAGTCAGAAAGACCTGGCTTCAAGTTCTTCTGAGTGGCCCTGAACAAGTCACTTCCTCCTTCATTGGCCAGGGTAACTCTCTAAGAAAAGGTGCCATCTGCATTCCTGACCAGGAGCTCCCTACATCAATGAAATCATAGGTCAGCCCAAAACAAGCCAACACAAAAAAAAGCTTAATCCAGCTCAAGATAAGAATTGATTTTTTTCTTTGTCTATGGTGAATCAATATACCTAGTAGGTCTTTCGTGATTTCTCCCACTCTGTTCAAGCTTGGCAAATCCCAAGCTTACTGGTTGTAACCATTATTATTATACTGGCTTACTTGTATCTCTCTCTTCAGTTTTCATCAAATCCTCAGTGTCAAACTGCTTAAAGTCTTTTCTCTTTTTCAGTCATTCTGAATTAACCTTTCCTAATACTTTCCAACCTCAGCCTTTTCAATCAGGCCCCACAGACTTCCCTGAGAATAGCCTGAACCACCCAGTACTGCAAATACCAGACTTATTAAGTCTGTTCAAAGATAGCTCTCTCCCTGCTTCCTCATTTCCAGAAGCATTGAAGCAAGGATTTCCACTCAGGAAAAAATTACTCTATAGTGAATTCCTGCTTCTGCTCTCTAAATGAGCTCTATCCAAGTCAACTCACTGTACAGTCTCTTCTGAAAGAAGAAAATGAATAGCAACCTTGATATGCCTTTAAAAGAAGAAAAGTGCCTAATTTTCATGAGTCCAGAGAGAGTGGGAAGCTTCATTCTACAGGAGTTTTCAAAATTAAATAAAAGAGGTGCTTGGATATTTTCTCTCCCCAAATAACTAAGTACTGGTTTCCAAGCCCCTCCTTCACCCATCTACCCACCCAAAACATAAAAGGAATTTTATTTTAATTTGGAGATTTGGTCTGAATTTACCCCCCCTTAAAGTTTAATTAAACTGAGTATTAAGAATCCAAATTCCTGGACTAGCATGAGAGGGTGTCCAAACTCTACCTATGAGATTAGATGGAGAATTCAGCCAGGTACTAAACATTTATTAAGTGCTAGGGATGCAAAGATAGGTAAAAGACAGTCCTTTCTCTTAAGAAGCTCACAGTGTAATGGGGAAAACATGCAAACTATGTGTAACCCACGTTCCAAAGCCCATTGGTATGAGACTCTCCCCTCCTTGGTGGAGATCAATGCTCCACTACTACATGAGGAGTGGGTGAGTTGGTGAAAGTGGAAAAGAAGAGAGATCTGTTCCTTCCAGTCTATTTGGGTTCTTCTAGCCTCCAGTGTTAGGAGAGAAGACATACTCTGGGAGGAAGGTGACATGTAGAACTTTGATCAATCCTTATTCTCAACTTACTACACCAGAAACTGTGGAAGTGAGTCAGATGTGGGACTCTCTCTTTCAATGTGGGACTCTCTCTCTGAGCTGAGATATCTTGCTCCCAGTGAGAGAGCTACTTTAATCCATATTGTCTGATGGATATTTCTCCTATGTATACTTTCTCTGATTTTTGTTTTGAACAACACACTTTTAAGTTTAATCTACATTTTAAACATTTTCCCTATCATTTTATTAAGTCTAGACCATCAACAAAACAATAAATCAAGACCTGGTTTCTAATGTCTGTCAATTTCTGAGGGGTAAATGCTGGCACTGAAAATTTAACAATTGGTTCTTGAGAAGTGGTTTGAGCTCACCCTGGCCAGCACCTAACACAGTGGCCCAGTTTCTCTACCTGGAACACACACAGTAGGCACTTAATAAATGCTTATTTATTGGTAGCTATAATTGTTAGGAAATTTTTCCTGACACAAAGACTAAAGTTGCTTCTTTGTAACTTCTATCTATGGCTCCTCATTCTGACTGGAGGCCAAAAAGAACCTCTCTTCTATGTGACATCCACTCAAATAATTGAAGATGCTTAGCATACTCCCCCTAAATCTTCCTAGACTAAATATCCCATCTTCTTCAACTAGTCTTCTTACGGCAATATTTCAAGGATCTTCATCATCCTTGGCTTCCTCTGAATGCTCTCCAGTTTATCAACATCAAGACTTCCATAAACCTTATTCCAGAGGCCCATCACAGAGCACAAATGGCTAGGAAAAGGCAACTTTGCTGTGATAGTTGTCCTGACACAAACTCATTACAAAAAAGAAAAGTTGGATGAACCTGAATGTCTCATCTACCATAGCAAATAGACCACAAGAGAATGTTATCTCTAGTCAACATCCTCCTCAGCTTGGGAAATAAGTAATATCTTCCTTTTATTTTTCCTTTGAGGAGAAATTTTGTTGTTATTGGGGTTTGGGGGGGGGGGGGGGAGAAAGTGGCAGAGATAAGATTTTTAAAACTCCAGTTGTTTTTGGAGCTGGGAATCAGGAGACCTAGGCTCTGGTTCTTGCTTTTCTGCCAATTAATTCTGTGACCTTGAACAAGTACCAACCTCTCTGGCCCTCAGCTTTCTCATGTGTGAAATAAGAAAGTTAGGTTAGGTGATTTCTACAGGACCTTGATGCTCTAACATTCTGTTCCTATGAACTTATGACAGAAGGTAAGAGTTGGTTAAAGTGGCACAATGGAGAGAATGCTGGACTTTTTGTCAAGAAAACCTAAGACACTTAGCAGTTGTATTGACCCTGGGCAAGTCCCTTAACCTCTCTGCCTGCCTCAGTTTCCTCACATGTAAAATGGGGTTAAGAATAGCACCAACTAGGGGCAGCCAGGTAGCTCAGCGAGTAAGAGCACTGGCTCCAGTGTCGGGATGACCTGGATCAAATCCGGGCTCAGATACTCAGCATCACACCCAGAAATAACTGGCCATGTAACCTTGAGCAAGTTACTTAACCCCAATTGCTTTAAAAAAAAAAATTTTAAAAAAAATTGCACCAACTGGGGTGGCCAGGTGGTGCAGTGAGTAGGAGTGCCGGCCCCAGTGTCGGGAGACCTGGGATCAATTCCGGGCTCAGATACTCAGCACCCACACAAAAATAACTTGCCGTGTAACCTTGAGCAAGTTACTTAACCCCAATTGCTTAAAAAAAAAATAGCACCTATTTCCCAGGGTCATTGTGAGGATCAAATGAAATCAAATCAAATATACAAATATTTGTAAAGTGTACACCCTAAAGTACACCCTAAAGCACTAGGTAAATGCTAGCTATTCTTATTTGTAATTAGGAAAGGTTGCATTGCTTTCTGTATGATAGCTAAAGAAACAAACACAAGTCTTTAGCCACTGTGAACCAAGCATTATTACTTATTTCCCACCATCCCTCTCTGTGCTCCCTTCCTCATCCCCTAGTCTGATCATTAAAACATTTTTTGGAATTTGCATTGTAAACTTCCTGAGGGCAGGACCATGCATGCCTTGTTTAATTTCCACATCCCCAGGACCTAGCACAGCACTTTGTGTACAAGCAGCACTTAATAAATACTTGTTACGTTAGGTTGAATTGTCAAGTTAAACAAACATCAATCATGATTCCCCAGGGCTGTACCCATGTGAAGAATGGCTGACCATAGGATACCCATGAGTTTGTTATAAAGTAACACTGGTTAGCTCACTTTGTTCTCATGGAAACATCTTAGAGATGAGAAGATAGGCATATAAGTGAATAGTTACTGTTGTCTTTTTATCTTTCTCTTTTTTTTGTAATAATATCATCCATTTTTCTCTATTCTCTTAGCTTCTTCACCTGTTTGAGAGAGTCCTTGAGAGTCAATCACCAAAAATCTTCACAATTATATATCCCTTCTAGAATATATTCCTTCCATGTGTATTGGATGCAGTTCAGCCTCTCCCTTTCTGACTTCCTGTTTTCCTCCCACCTGACTTTCTATTTTCTTCATTGCCATTTTGACTTCCTCATCTGCTAGACTGGGTAATATAGAATTGTAGCAGAAAGGATCACAGATTTAAACCTGGAAAAAAAAACTTAGAAGCCATCAAGTCCAACCCCTCATTTATAGATGAGGAAACTAAAGCCTAGAGAGGTTAAATAACTAATTAGTAAGTGTCTGTGACAGGATTTGAACCCAGGCCTTCCTCACTCTTGGTCCAGTGCCCTATTCATGATACCATGCTATTAAAGTATGAGAATTTCATTGTAGCAGTTTCATTATCATTGGTGAGGAGGAGAATGAATCATTATGGAAATGACAGAAAATCAAATCCATTTTATCTATTTTTTTTTGTCCTTTCAATTTCCTCCATAAATGTTCTTTGTATAATCTGGCTTAGCTGGGTCTCATATTATGCTTTTTGCAGTCTTATTTTTCCCTCTATTTTTTTAAAAAATTATTTTATGAGGGTGATAGTAGTTATAATCTTCCTCATTCTCCAAACATCCTCAAAACTGAGATATTACTATAGAATAAACTTAAGTGGGTATGGGGAAGATAGAAGGAGTCTTTTAATTGAATTGAATTCAATAAACATTTATTGTCTCCTGAGATACAAGGCCTAAAAAAATTATAGTCTTTGCCCTTGAAGTGTTTACAGGGAATATAATAATAACCAACATTCACATAGCACTTTAAGGTTTGCAAAGTGCTTTAATTACATTATTTTACTTGATCCTCATAACAATCAGATGAGGTTGGTGCTGTTATTATCCTTATTTTATAGTTGAGGAAACCGAGTTTAAGTGTCTTGCCCAGAGCCACACAGTTAGCAAGTGTCTGAGGCAAGATTTGAACCCAGATCTTGCTGAGTCAAAGTCCATCACTCTATCCACTTGTATCAGCAATGCCATATTCACAATGCCTATAGAGATTACAAATATGCTGATATAATTATCCATCACAAAATACGTCAGGTTTGCCATTTGGGGAAATAAACTAGAAAATTTATTAAGATACCAAAAGACTGAGTCCCAAAACCAGAAAGTGAAAGCCATCAGAGTAGTTATGACATTGGCACAGGTAGATAAAGTAGAAAGCACCCACATTTTCAAGCCCTCAAAACAGAACAGGCTACCTCAGGCAAAGGTCCTCCTCTCCCCACTCACAGCAACCACCCAGCGCGCTCCCAGCAGCTCTGGCCTCTGGCAGTGCTCAGCCGGAGTCCTAACTCAAAAAAAAAAAAAAAAGGCACCTGCCACCAACTGCCAACCGCAGGACCATTAGCTCGGCTTTTTTTTTCTCTTGCTCTGCTATGTCAGCACGTCCATGGGGCATGGGAGATCTTTAAATCCCATAACCCTTACACCACTCTATTCACTATACAACCTAGCTCTCTAAGCATATGACACATATACAGATAAGTATAAAATAATAATAGCTGGGGTGGCTAGGTGGTGCAGTGAATAGAGCACCAGCCCTGGAGTCAGGAGGACCTGAGTTCAAATACAGCCTCAGACACTTGATCGCACTTACTAGCTGTGTGACCTTGGGCAAGTCACTTAACCCCAATTGCCCTGACTTCCCCCTCCAAAAAAAAAAAGAAAGAAAAAAATAGTAATAGCTAACATTTATTTAGTTCTTATTACGTGTCAGGCATTATGCTAAATGCTTTACAATCATTATCTCATTTTATCTTCACAACAACCTTGGCAGGAAGGTGCTATTATGACCACCATTTTACAGATAAGGAAACTGAGACAAACAGATATTAAATGACTTTCCCAAGGTCACACAAGTAGTAAGTGTCTGAAGTAAGATTTATATTCAGGTTTTTCTGACTCCAGGTCCAGCACTCTAGCTGTCTAGGTATATAACATATATGCAGGTAAGTATAATCCACATATTAGTATAATTCATTGATGTAATGATGTGTGCCTTTGCTTCAGATAACTGAGAAAACACTATGGTAAGAGAGTCAATCTGGTCTGAAGTTTTATGAGTTAAAGGTGATTTGGGTGGAGAGGCCTAGAATCAACTGATTCAAAGTTACAACCACCAGCTGAACATGATTGTATGCAGTGTGATGGGTATAATGGTCCCATGTTGACTTCTTTAGCTTCTAATTGTAGCTTCCATCAGTAGTCATCTTTGAAAACAGAAGACAAGTAATGCCATGCTTACTTATGTAAGAACCTCCTTGGATTCATATGTGAGTCAGAGTAAAGTTGTAGGATACACTTGTAACCTAAGGAGTTGGAAAATGGGAAAAAACAAAATTTACCCCAAGACCTTGGGGAACTTTGACAGGCAATAGAGAGAGAACAATGCTTCACTGCAAGGCACCCCTAACCTAGAATTTATGAGGCAGCCCTAATCAGTCCCAGTCTCCATGAGCCCCTTCTAGAACAGAAATGACCTTGTCCTGAACTACTGGAGTCATTACAAAAAAAAAAAAAGAGAGAAGAATGAATAAATGAATGAATGAATAGGAAAAAAAAATTAAGTGCTTACTACATACAAGACACTATGCTGTGCACTGGGAATACAAATAGAAAAGCAAAGACAATCTCTACTCAGAGAAATCACATTCTAATGGAAGAGACAACACCTATAAGGGGCTTCAGTAGCAAGTCTGATGGAAAGGTCCCATGGTCCTTAGGATGCTGTGGCAAAGCAGATGACAATGTATTTTCTTTAATGTCATTTGTACTGACAAAATAACATCCATTTTTTATGTTGAACCATTTGATGGTGTCAGGGACCCTGGTAAAAAGAACTTTCTTTTCCAGGTCTTTAGTAGCTGTGGTTTTTGAGAAGGTAGGGACTTCAGCAACTAAAGAAGCAAACGACATGCTTTGTTTCCACAGGGATTGCTTCAAAAGATGATGGCTTGGGGGGAAATCAGCTGGAAGCAGGACCAATGAAGTGCGAGGGCACTGTCTTTCCCAGAGCTCTTGAGACTGGCAGTAAGTTATTGATTGGTATTAGTGGTGGTGAGGAAAGTAGGCCCCCTTTTCACACTGATTGTTCCTCTCAATGATGGCTGCAGGGTCTGGTAGGCATTCTATGGGGCATTGCTATTCCCAGATGTCTTGGGTTCCAGGGCTATTTTCGGCAGAATCTGTGGTGGTTTTGGTGATTCAAAGTGGTTTTGGTGATTCAACTCAAAAGTAAAAATAATAACATATGTGTTTGTGTGTGTGTGATTTACTATGTGCCAGGCTCTGTGCCAAATATTTAAAATTATTTCATTTGATTCTCAAAACAGTCCTGGGAGGGAGGTGTTACTGTCATCCCCATTTTACAGATAAGGAAACTGAGATAAATGACTTGCTTGAGGTCATACAGCTAGTAAATGCAACTGGATTTGAATTCAAGTCTTCCTGACTCCAGATCTGTCTTTTTATCCACTGTACCACCTGCCTGCCTCTTGGTATAGACTTCATGTCTCTCCCTCAGGGTGCCTTGCTACTTCCCCTAGGTTGGTTTGCCTATCCCAGAAGGACCTTGAGCTTTCTGTTCTGCTTCTGAATCCTCATGGCTAGATTTCAACCAAATAATCCTCCCAACGGGGAGGACTATAAATTCCACAAGGAGAGAGATCAGTCCTCATCTAAAACCTATATTCCCATAATCCCTAGCACTGCATTCTACCCTAAGCAAGCACATAATAAATATTTGTTGGACTGTGGAATGAATGCACTAGAAGTGACCAATAGTGACTGTATTTTTCCATCTTGAATTTTCTGCAATTATCCAGATAGGTAACTATACAAATTTCCTTTCAGAGATATTGTATTTCCTGTGGAAATAGAGTAAGAATAAATATATCTGTGATACTGCTTTTCAACCCACAAGGAAATGGGTAAGTAGGATGATTTAATGCAACTTAGAAAGGAAGGAAAAGAGCTTATATAATGAATTGCTCTAATGATTGGGATGGTAAATTATTACAGTTATTATTTGCATATAGAGAAGTCCTCTGGGAATCCTAGGTTCTCACCATTTGAATTTATGTTTGGGGAGAAAGTGAGAGGCCCCTTAAATTTAATCTAAGAGCCTTGGGGAGGTTAACCTATAGAATATAAAACCTCAGTGTTATTTATGACTAAGGGAAAATTTGAATGGACTATATATGCTGGTAATGTTATATAAATGTCAAAAATTATTATTATAAAATATCTACAATATGCAAGGCATTGTGCTAGTCACTGGGGATAAAGAGACAAAAAAATGAAGCTTAAGGAGCTTCTTATTTAAACCGGTAAAATCTATTTAGCTAAAAAAGAAAATTAGAAAAAAAAAACCTCTGATATGTAGAAAGCATCCTGTATTGGAGACAAAGGACCTACATTCAAATCCTGACTCTGAAATGAAAAAAAAAATGGTTGTCCATTGAATAGAATACAACATGGATGCAAGAAATAAAGATCAAGAGGAATTCCAAGAAACATGGGATGATTTCCCATGAATTGATGCAGAAGACAGTAAGTGGAGCCAGCAGAACACAATGACTATTAAAAGATCACAGAGGGGAAGCTAAACTAAGTAACTGAAAACCAATTAAGGTTTTTAAAGAATAAATGCCTAAGCAAAGAGGTGAGGAACACTTGAGGAGAAGTTGGAAGTAGCAGGTTTGGAGGCTGGGCGATGTTCCACACTTGGATCTCTCCTGGTTTTTGTCCTTCATATGCACATCTCCCCCATACCTCGCACTCAGCTGCTGCAGTAGCTGGTCCAGTGCCACTTGCAATCACCACCACCACCTCCTCAATCCTCCAGGAGCAGTGAGTATAATCTTTCTGTCCTTCTCTGACTGAGAGTCAGCCTCCTTCCTCAGCCCACCTTTCAACTGCTATGAAGGATAGTGTGGGTAGAAGGGATCTGAACCCCTCTGCCCAGTGATCTCAATCACTCGCCGCAGCAATCAGGAAGAGTTGATCAGGATGGTATTTATCAGCTACTCAAATACAAGAAATTGGAAACAAAAGCTATATTTCAAACAATTTATCTACAATTTACTGTCCATAACATTTTCCTATATAACATAAAGATGATTTTAACACAGATAACTTTAAGTTTTAGAAAATTTTTTCCCTTTTTTTTTTGGAGGAGAGAAGGCAGGGCAATTGGGGTTAAGTGACTTGCCCAAGGTCACATGGCTAGTTTTTGTGCTAAGTGTCTGAGGCTGGATTTGAACTCAGGTCCTCCTGACTCCAGGGCCGGTGCTCTATTCACTGCGCCACCTAGCCACCCTGTGCTGTAATATCTTAATTGTACAATAGCATTATTCTAAAAAAAAAAACTGTGCATCTCAACTAAAAAAATAGTTTATTGCTAAAAATGCTAACCATCATCTGAGCCTTTAGAGAGTCGTAATCTTTTTGCTGGTGGAGGGTCTAGCTTCAATGTTGATGGTTGCTGACTGATCAGGGTGGTGGTTGCTGAAGGCTGAGGTAGCTGTGGCAATTTCTTAAAATCAGACAACAGAGAAGATTGCCACATTGATTGACTCTTCCTTTCACTCTAACACTTAGAGGCCATTGTAGGGTTATTAACTGGTCTAATTTCAATATTATAGTGACTCAGGAATAGGAAGGGAGACTCAGGAAGAGGGAGAGATATGGGAAAACTATGACCAATGGAGCAGTCAGAGCATACACAATTTTTATTGTTTGCTGTTTTTTATGAGTGTGGATTTCTGGTGCCCCAAACAATTATAAAAGTAACATCAGAAATCACTGATCACAGATAACCATAACAGATATAATAATAATGAGAAAATTTGAAATAATGTGAGAGTACCAAAATGAGAGTACAAAACGCAGAGATACGATGTGAGCATGTGCCGTTGGAAAAATGGCACCAATAGATTTGCTCTATTCAGGGCTAC
Source organism: Petaurus breviceps papuanus (assembly GCF_028583685.1). Lineage (NCBI taxonomy): Eukaryota > Metazoa > Chordata > Mammalia > Diprotodontia > Petauridae > Petaurus > Petaurus breviceps. The sequence continues at coordinate 27,046,373 of NW_027186296.1, forward strand.
CACAAACCATCAATTTGTAAAAAACAGAGTATCTTCAAGGCACAATCAAATGAGGTATGCCTGTACATTGAAAAAGACCACATTTATGGATAAAGAAGTTGTTTCTTACCAAACAGCAACATTTTGGACCTCACCTGAACTCTCTCTAAGAAAGAATGACTATTTATTCAAATACATAATGAATTGAACTGGCTTGGTTTCTTTCAGATGTAATTAGTAAATGGATTTGAAAGGAAATGGTGTTTTCAGGAAAGAAAATTGTAGGTTTAAGAAATGCCTAGAGAGATAGAATTTGACAAATTTGTCTGGCAGGCAGAAATTGTTTTCTCCCTTCCTTACCCACATCACATAAAATCAATAGCATCTCTATATTTGGGCTTTGTATTTACTGAATAAATGTGTGCAATTGTAATATGCCTTTCTCTTTTTTTTTCTTTTTGGAGGAAGGAAGGCAGGGCAATTAGGGTTAAGTGACTTGCCCAAGGTCACACGACTAGTGTTAAGTGTCTGAGGACGAATTTGAACTCAGGCCTCCTGACTCCAGGGCTGGTGCTCTATTCACTGCACCACCTAGCTGCTCCAATATGCCTTTCTCTTAAAGTTTAGTTGTGACTGGCACTGAATTTTCCGGGGGGGGGGGTGACACTTATTTAATTTATGGTTATTTTTACATTTATAAGGTTATATGAATTTTTCAAAGCTACCGTGTTTCCCCGATAATAAGACCTATCCCGAAAATAAGTCCTCCCCTTACTGTATAAGATTCCTCTAAAATAAGCCCTCCCCCCAAAATAAGCTCTATTGAGATTGCTACTGTAGTGAAGGTGATCCCCTGCGCTACACACTACATTACGGTGCCCTCTGTATGCACCGTCCCCCCCCCCATGAGACGCACACCACGCTCCGAGCTGCATCCAATCAGAGCTGCAGCAGTGAGCGCGTCATCCTGTTCTTTATTGAATTCATTATTGAATAAAGGTACATTTTTTTGTTCACATTTACCTGTTTATTAAAATTGCTGTAAATGTTCATTAAAATAAGCCCTCCCCTGAAAATAAGCCCTCTGGTGTTTTTCTGTCCCCCAAAAATAATAAGACAGTGTCTTATTATCGGGGAAACACGGTATGTGAATCCATCACAATAAGGCATGACTCTATGGATGGCATTTATTTCTTCAGTGTTTAAGGCTGCTTATTTATAATGTTTCTGAAGGTACATTGAATAAGCAAGGTTTGCTATACTTTTTATTTTGCTTTTTTTTTGGAGGGGGGAAGGTAGGGCAGTTGGGGTTAATTGACTTGCCCAAGGTCACATGGCTAATTAAGTGTCTAAGGCCAGATTTCAACTTAGGTCCTCCTGACTCCAGAGCCAGTGTTTTATTGACTGCGCCACCTAGCTGCCTGCTATACTTTTCACTACATTAATAAATTAAAATTATCACTTGTAAAAGAAATAAAAAGAAAAGAGTTGGAAGACTATAAGGGCTGAGTGTTTTCTGCACTGTTAGATACAATTCTCTCTATTGCTTGTTTTGCTTAACTGCTTTTCTTTGATTCCAGAGATGAATTGTTGTGGGTCTTGAGAAACTTAAGACTTAAAAGTAACTGTGATATGTGATATAATGGAAAAAGCACTGGATATGGGATCAGAGGACTTGTACTCCAGTCCTGCTCCTGTAACTTATTACCTGTGTGAGTTCGGGGAAATTGCTTAATTTCTCTGGGCCTCAATTTCCTCAATCTGATAGATAACTTTTTACTTGGTTCCTGAGATGGAAATAAGTAAAAAAGAAATAAGGAAATAAGGAAAAAAGTCACAGAGGAAAACTTACTTTTTCCCTGGTAGCTTTCAAGTGAGGAGGAAGGGAAATTGATAAAAGCATCTTTGTGGGGAGAGAGATAACTTACAGGTTACCATAACTCCTACCCAGGCTACCATATGGCCCTGGGTGCATGGTCCTCTTGTTCCCACTTTTTCTCTTCTGTTTTTTCTTTGTTAATCTTAGGTGAATAGGTATTGGAGATGGTATGGACTAGGTCACAGTCTTGGGAGTTTTAAAAGGTTGGGAAGAATCATGGGAAGTCATACAACTAGAGTCCACAGCAGAGTCAGGTGAGGAGCCAGCAAGTAGAGATTACTTTGAGTCCTCCAATGACTGACATCTCATTGGCCAGTCCCCTATAACAGGACTTCTTAAACTTTTTCCACTCCTGACCCCTTTTTGAGTTTCAGCAGTATTGATTGCCTTGGTCTTGCATGCCCTGAGGGTATGCTTTGTGTTCAGAGATAAGAATGAAGTGAAGTTGTATGATGCAATACAGGTAAGCTTTGCCAGAAACACTTTGGATTCATCACAAGTTTGATGTTTAATTAATTTTTGGTCATTGCATGTTCAGAAACCTTTTACTGTTGCCAAATTTTTTGTGACCCCCGTATGGCGTCTTGACCCACAATTTAAGAAGCACTGTCCTATAACATGTAAAATTTGGGGACAAAGTAGCTGGATTTTAAAAGGATCCTTCTTCCTCTAAATCTATCATTTATTTCTATGTTCTCCTCCCCTTTTTAAAGAATTCAGGATGGGGCGGCTAGGTGGCACAGTGAGTGGAGTGCTGGCCCTGGAGTCAGGAGGACCTGAGTTCGGATCCAGCCTCAGACACTTAAAACACACAAACAAAAAACCTAGCTGTGTGACCTTGGGCAAGTTACTTAAACTCAATTGCCTTCCAAAAAGCAAAAAAAAAAAAATTAAAATTAAAAAAAAAAAAGAATGCAGGATGGGTCAAATAAGGTAGTCCGAGATTTTTTTTCTCAGGCAGAGAAAGAATTATATATGTACCAAGTGACTTTACAGATCTCCTTCAAACACTACCAGGAACCACTGATTGGGCTCCTTACACTATAAATCTTGGGGACAATAATGCAATTTGATCATTATTTTACAGAGTCTATGAAAAAAGTGTCAAGTGTCAGGAAAGAGATGAGTCATTAAAATTAAGAGTCATCAGACCTTTGGTGAAGCTGTAGGATCAACCTGCTTCTCAAACTGGATGGTATAATTAGATACTAGGGAGACTGTGTTCTAGAACTAAAGCTGATACATATTTTATGCCAAGAATTGATTCATTGTGAGATCAGGTGGGAATTACTATGATCATATCGACTACTGATTTATGTAAAGGCTTTTGGCAAATAGCCTTGAATGAAGAATCCACTCCAAAAAAACATTTGGAACACCAGATGGAAAATATGAATTTAATATATTGTATTAGTCCAAATCTAGGCTGTACTTTTCTTCCTTAAATTTGACTTATATAAACCTGAGAGGAGCCTGTCACTGGAGAAAATTTTCAGTGTTTACCTGTATATACATATTTTCTTTTAAAAGAATATCATTTGAAGGATAAATAAAAATAAAACAAACACTAGGGAACAAATCCCAGATCTAAGGAAAGAGCAAGTGTTGAGTGTGTTGGACTGATCCCAGGAAAGATTTTTAAAAATTAATGACCCTCGGGGCAGCTAGGTGGCGCAGTGAATAGAGCATTGTCCCTGGAGTCAGGAGCACCCGAGTTCAAATCTGGCCTCAGACACTCAACAGTTACTAGCTGTGTGACCTTGGGAAAGTAACTTAACCCCAATTGCCCTGGCCTCCCCCTCCAAAAAGCAAAAAAAAAAAAAAAATTTTAAATATTAATGACCCTCAATAGCTCTTCCAGGTTCTTAGAGCCAGAATATTCGAACCAATAGAGTAGTATCAATCAATCAATTAATAAGCATTTATTAAGTTTATGCTGAGAGGCAGCATATTTTAGTGAGTAGACAGCTTCAAAGCCAGCAAGACCTGGATTAGGATCCTGCCTCTGACTCATTCTGTCTGTGTTACCCTAGGCAAGTCATTTAACCCTTCAGTACTTTAGGCATCTCACTAGGACTATAAGTTACAGAAACATGCTAACTTTCATGAAGAGAGTTTACAGTGTCAATGAAATCATGTTCCAGTTTGTATTCCTATTTTTTTTTGGAGGGGGAAAGGCGATTTTTCAGATTAAGTGACTTGCCCAAGATCACACAGCTAGTAAGTGTTAAGTGTCCAAGGTCAAATTTGAATTCAGGTCCTCCTGACTCCAGGACCAGTGCTCTATTCACTGCACCACCTAGCCATCCCAAGTATTCCTATTTTTTATTAAGCTCCTGCTATGTGCCAGATACTGCTAGGCACTGGTGATATAAATACCAAGAAAAAAACAATCTCTATTACTATTAGACTGCAAAGTCACCCTTTGGTTCATTCATTCCAGAAGTATTTATTAAGTGCCTACTGCACAATGTGCCAGACTCTCTGTGTTGTTCAGTGAACAAAATAACAAAAACAGTCCCTGCCCTCAAGAACTTTTCATTCCATCCTGGTAGGGGTGTGATGTTGGGGAAAACTACATATACATAAGTAAGTAAATATAAAATATATACAACTTGGTGGTGGTGGTAAAGGACCTTAACAACTGAGGAGAGCAAGAAGGGTTTCCTATGGATGGTAGTGCTTGAGCTGAACCTTGAAAGAAGTGAGGGATTTTAATAGACGGAGGTAAAGATGGAAAGTGTTCCAAACATAGGTGATAGACTGTGCAAAGGAACGGACAATTAGAGACATTGTCCTCTATAGGAACCCAAGTCATCCATTTTGACTGGAATGTAGAATATGTAAATGGGAGTAATGTGCAATAAACCTGTAAAAGTAGGTTGGAACCAGATGGTGGAGGGCTTTTTCCAAAGGTTGGTTAATAAGTTATTAAGCAGGCTAACAGTGTTTGCTATAGCCTACAAAAATTACATCACTATATTTAGCCAGAGTATACCTGAACATATGAAACAGCTCACATTCGTGCTAAATGTAATTCATAAAACATGACTTGCAGTAAAACTTAGCAAATGTTAATTTGGACTTCTAGAGGCTAAGTGTTTAGGACAAGAAATAGGAAATGGGCACATGATATCCTTGTAAGGATGATAAAATAGACTTTATTTTATTTGGGATAGTATGTAAGTTTATTTAAGATTTTTTACTTTGCTTAAAGTATTTACCTTTTTTGGAAGCTGACTGTAGCCACGAAACAAGGTGGCCATTGGGGGAATTTAATGTTCTCTTGTTCCTCATTTGGGGACCATAGCTGGTCTATTGTCTGTCTCATCACAGAAAGCAAAAACCAATAAAGTTATCTGAACTCTGGAGTCAACATGCTTTTAAAATAACCTTTGCCTTTTGTTTCTACCAGTTTTGAAAGCCCCTGACTTTTCAGACCCTTCAGAAAAGCAATGGATATGCCTGATATGGCACTGAGGGAAATTTTGTTACAAGATTGTGAGAATATAAAACATCCTGTAAATACTTCAGTATAGAATTATTGTCAAGGAAAAGAAATGTGTCTTCTGTCCCGAAGAATTGTCTGGCAATTGTTCTGGGTTTGGATAAGATCAGGGTGGCCAGGAGCTTATCTTATGGACTGATTAAGTCCCAACTTGGATAAAGATTGTTCAAATCACCAACAGCAAGTTGTAGACATGCTTCTGGAAGCTTCAAAATTTTCAAATGAAAAGTTCAATTTGATCTTGAATGAGAGGTTCTCCTAGAGTAACACTTTCTAAAGGAGAAAATAGAATCTTTGAGCATTTTTCTTAACTAAGTGTAATCTGTGCTTTGAAATTGCCATAAAGAGAAGAGCTAGGGAAAGGCAGAGAATGGGAGGAAATCACTATGACCGTGTACATGTTCAAATTTTCATAATAGGTGTGGGGAAAGCATTGGAATTAAAGTCAGAAGACCTTGTTTTTGTAAACTGTGGAATAGCTAAACAAACTGTCGTATGTGAAGGTAATGGAATATTATAGTGTCATAAGAAATAACGATTATAGGGAATTTAGAAAAACATGGGAAGACTTGTATGGAATGATGTCAAGTGATTTAAGAAAAATTAAGAAACCTTTATATGTATGTGTATATGCATATGTATGGAGAGAGATAATGTACATAAATAATAATATAAACAAAAAGAACAATAAAATGAAACTCAGTACTATATAATTAGAATGGCCAATAAGCCCCAGAGATGTGCCTTCCATATGTTGTCTCCTTTTATAGAACATAAGCTTCTGGAGCTGCTGGATGGTGCAGTGAATAGAGCACTGGCCCTGAAGTCAGGAGGACCTGAGTTCAAATCCAGCCTCAAACACTTAACATTTACTAGTTGTGTGACCTTAAGTCACTTAACCCCAACTGCCCTCCCAAAAAAAGGCAAAAAAAAAAAAGAATGTGAGCTTTTTGAGAATAGGGTCTATTTCTTTTTGGTCATTGTATCTCCAACACCTTGTACAGGTCCTGGCACGTAATAGGTGCTTAATAAATGATTGTTGGTTGGTTGATGGAGAGGTAGTTGAGTATGAGTGTGAGATGTTTTAGATATATGGTCCAGTTGCTTGTCAGTTACTTTTTTTTTGGGGGGGGGGTGCAAGGTGTAATAGTAATGGAATACAAAGATCCCCCTGTATTGGCTTGGTTTTCAAATTGATTGTGTTAAAACCCAGAGCTTGTGAATCCCACTTGTGGGATGGAATTGTTGACGTGAAAAGAGAGGGCTGAACTGGGAGGAGCTGGTGACATAAATTTAGAGAGACACAAGAAAAGAGAGAGGCAGAAGAACTTTTTGGAAGCAGAGTCTTGGAGGCAGAGAGAGATGGAGAGGATTGCTGATGGCCAGTTTGAATTGCCCAGGACTTTTGAGAGCTGCCACCCAGAGCTGCCAAGGACTGAGGAGACATGGCTGTTATGCTGGTACTTTGTCTGTTTTGATGTTGTTTTGCCAGATTTGTCCACTGGTGAAAGACAGTCCTGTTGTTGCAGAAGTCTTGGAACCTTGCTGTTGGTTCAGAGCTACTGAGACTGTTCTGCAGACAGAGAGTGAATTCTGTCCACTGGTGAAGGACAGTGCTGTTGTTGCAGAGGTTCTGGAACCTGGCTGTTGGTTCAAAAGCCCTGAAGAAGGATTTTCTTGTTGTTTCCAGAAATCCTGGAAGAGGGTTTTGCTAATGTTTTGAGGGGTCCTAGGACTATTCTGGAGACAGAGAATGAATTAATGAAGACACTAGCAATGTATCTTGTGGCCTTGCTAAGCTTTGTCTCCCCAGGAACAAAGATTGCTGAAACCTTGCCTCCGGTCTAGATGAAGAAAAGACATCTCTTTGGGTATTAAATGCTGTGCTTAAGCTTGTTGTAACTCTGGGGGTAGATTCAATTGTAATCCAAGGGTGGGGAACTTTTGACTTTTTTGTGCTCTGTGATTAAATAAATGAATGTACTTTACTTATGATTGGAAACTAATCTCCATTTGAGAAGAGGGGCTTTGTGATGGACTAAATGAATGTACAGCCTAGGGGTGGAGTAGTATTTAGAAGAGGGACTTTGTGATTGATTAAATGAATGTAATGTCCAGGGGTGGGGTAGTACTTGGAGATAATTGAATCACACTTGGTAAATACTATATTTTGAATTATGCCATATGTTGATTCTCTCTGTTCTTAATTTGTCACTGAATAAAATGGAGAGCACCTATGCTGGTATTTTGAACCTTGGGAAGTTGCCTTTGCTTGGCATTACACAAGGGAAGAGTTAAGGTTTTTAAAATTTAGAGTGAGATATAAACATAAGCTGTTATCATTATTATCTTTGATGCCTTATCCAAACTTTGCATGTCCCTCAAACCTATCACAGTGCTTAAAAATGTTTGTTGAATTATTTAATAGAAAAGAAAAACAAAAAGAAAGCAAAGCCTTAGTTTGATTTTAGTGGAAAACAAACCGGTTAGGAATTATTTCAATAAATATTAAACAACGATCATTTATTAGGTCACTGTAATGGACACTGTAATAAGGCCCAATGGATATAAAGAAAAATGGAAAAAACAATCTGTCCTCAAGGAGCTTACATTTTACTGGGAGTAGGATCAAAGGAGCATTAATAAGGAGGAGGAAACAGAAAAAGGCTACCTTTAGGAGATGGCAATCTGCTGAGCCTTGGAGGAAGTGAGAGGTTCCACAAAACCTTTGTGAGGAGGGAGTATGTTCTAGAAATCGCAGACCCACTACGTCAGGTCACAAAGGCAAGGACATGGAGTGCCATATTCAGGGAACAATGTGTAGGTCAGTTTGAATGGAATACAGGCCAGGGGCGGGGGAGGGGAGAAGGGGAGGAATGTGGGGGAATGACTAACTAGGTATTTTAGGAAATACAAAGCTATTATCAGTTTCAGTCCTTGTTTTCTAGCATCTTACACTGAATGAAAAGGAGTACTATGAATACAGACATGGGAAAATTAGGAGACAACTAACGGCACTGGGCCAGTAATTTAGACACACAGATCACAATGTCCATTTTGAAAGGGCAAGGTTCTAGGAGAGAGGAGGTTAAAGAAATGTCTTTTTCCACCCCGTGCTTTGTAGGACCTCCCTGTTCTGACCACAAGAAAAGAACAAATGGAAAAACAAGTCATATAATTATGTAATTTAGAATATATAAACATCTTTGAGATTATCTAGTATAAGTTTCTTATTTTACAGGTGAAGAAATTGAGCCTCAGAAGGATGAAATCACATAGGAAGCAAGAAGCAGAGTTGACACTTGAACCTTTTGAAACACTTTCCTTTACACCACTATTGACTCCATGGAAGGGTACACAAGGATGAAAAGGGAAATGTCTTAAAAACTTTTAGGGTTCCATCAACATCTTCTCTTAGATTGTTATTAGAGGAGTGTGTTTTCTAATGCCTAGTTTTGATGAAATAGAGTAATGAAGGTGATTTAAAATTTTCTCACACTTAAGCTGAAGTTGCTTACAGGACATGGCCTGGGCTAGGTCAGAGATGTTTTTCTACCTTTGGGAACTCTGTAGATGAATGTAAAGTTAAAAACGGAGTTAGATCAAAACAAATAACAATAAAAGACTGTAGATAAAGTTAGTGAGAAATTATACTTATTTTCTGCCTCATTAATGTATCTTTTGTTTTGTTGAAGTTAGTATTTTGTCTTGATGTTAATTGTAAATGGAGGGAATTGTGTATCATAGAATCATAGCAAATTCTTGAGAGAGAGATTATCTAGTTGAAACAAGGGGTCAAACATGGATACAAAGCTCCCATGCTAGCAGAACCCGATTAAAATATAATTGGGGCTAAACTAGGTGACTCAGTGGATAGAGCACAGGCCTTAGAGTCAGATGGACCTGAGTTCAAACCCAGCCTCAGACGCTTAGTTGTGTTATACTAGGCAAGTCACTTAGCCCTGATGGCCTTCAAATATATATAGCATTTAGGGTATATTTGACAAAATTTTAAAAACACAATAAAACACAGATAATGTTAATATATGATTTTACAAGATAATATGCACCCCATAGAGACCCTTATCTATGGTTCAGTGGCCCTGTATCTATTTGAATTTGGAAACCAGTCCATGCCGCTCATATTGCACTCTGTAGAAACAGAGAATTAAAGAGGTTCAGACTAATTTGAGAACACATGGATAATAATTGATATAATTAGGACTTGAACTCAGACAGATATAAGGAAATTTGAGGAGAATAATTGTAATGTCTTACCCTTGAGTGCAAAAAACCAATACAAGATGCAGGAGGCATGGTTAGATAGCAGCACATTTGCAAAATGTCTGGAAGTTTTAATGGACTTCTAGCTTCACATGAGTCAATAATGTGATACGGAAGACTAGAAAATTAGTACAAGTTTAGGCTTCAGTAAGAGAGGCTGAACATCTAGAGCTAGGGAAGTAATAGTCTCATGTACTATATGCTCTGGAAGTGGGCAATGAACTGGAGTATTGGATCTACTCTTGTTACCACATTTTAAGAAAAGCATTGGGTTAGCTGGAGAACATTCAGAGGAAGGTCACCAGAGTAGTTAAAGCACCTTTAACTTATGCCATATGAAAACTGATGAAAGGAATAAGAAATATTTAACCTGGAGGGGAAAAAAGCCTTATTGGAGACAATTAACTGTCACAAGGAAGGATCAGAATTGTTCTGCATGGCCCCAGAGAGCAGAATGGCTTGATATGATGAAAAACAGTAATAATTAAGCTACTTAAAAGTAGAACGAGCTATCTCTGGGAGGTAGTGAGTTCCCCTTCATCTGCAGTTTTCAAGTAAAGGCTGAATGACCATTTGCAGGTATGTTGTAGAGAGGATTATTGTAGGGGTAAGAATGAAACTCGATAGCTTCTGAGGAACCTTCCAAACCTAAGAATCTGTGATATTTTCAGCTTCTAGCACAACACTTTTTCCACTCTATCACAACACACTCAGTCTCACTCACATTTAGTGCTTAGCTAAATATTTATGTTATTTTAATAAAATAATTGCACTCTCATAGGAAAAAAACACACAACACATTCCTGTATGGTAACCTTGGAGATAAAAGGCAATGCCCTATATTTAATGACTAACCAATAGATGCTATGATAACCAAGATACTACTGCCACCTGGTGGGAGCTATTGGCATTCCAGTCATCAAATGTCAGAACATCATAGGATTCCTAAGGGCACGCCTTCTAAATTCAACATTTTTCGTTTACAGTAAATATTATACCTGATTATACATTTTACCCAACAATTCTGCATTCTTACCCTCGAGCTCTTTCATAACTATTGGTTCCCAATATTTTACCTATGTCTCCTTATTACTTGTAATTGGTGAAATGTAAAATAGAGGCTCATTTTTTCTTTGGCTACTTGAATTTATTTTCTTCCTTTTACAATCAGTCCATCAATTTGCCCCATTTGGAAAGAGGGAAGGCTATCTTTAAACTTAAAATATTGGTATTTCTTTATGTAAAACATTGACACTTCTCTATGTAATTTCCTTTTTAGAAAAATAATACATGGCTTATTACCAAATGAAAGGTAGGGGCAAATAATGAAATGGTAATACTTTGACATGGTGAAACCTAGCAACAGGGATTGTAGTCTTTCTCCTGGAAGGCTACCACTTATTTTTCTGGGCCTTAGTTTTCTGTGAAATAGGGGAGCTGGACTAGATTCCTTTCAGCTCTAAGACCCTATGTCTCTATCATCCTCTCTGTGGAGATTTGATGGCTTGATAATAAGTAAATGAAATATAATCAAAGGTTATGCCTCAAGGTTTACTGCTGGGTACTTGACTAAGCTTTAAAAATGTGAATTTCACAAAGAAAAAAGTGCACAAGATATTCGAATAAATTAAGTTTACTTGGCATTGGGCATTTGGAAATGTTAGACAGCTATTTACAAATTAAGAACTAAATGGGTCCAAGGTGTTTACTTAAAATCTGCCTTCAGAACACTTTTTTCTGAGTTATTTATAGACTTGTTTTTCTTGGCCCCAAAGGGCAAAACTAGAAGAAAGTGAAACTTGAAAAGAGGTACATTTAGGCTTCATGAAAGGGAAACAATTAGTGCTATCTAAAGGTGGAATGGGCTGCCTTAGTAGGTAATGGTTTCCTCCTCACTGGTACCCTTCAAACAAAGACTTATGGGTTATGATGTAGAAGGCAGACTTGTTCAGCTATGGGTTTAACTAGATGACCTCTGAGGTCCCTTCCTATTCTGAGATTCTGTGGTCATCAGGGCTAACTAATCACAACCTAATAGAGCACTAAGAAGCATGCAAATGTAATAGGATTATACTTTCTGTTACTGTGAGGACCTATTGTCACTTTAAACAGCAATAAGGAAAGCATACAGGTTGCTTAATCCATAGAAATTTATTATGGAGATAGGGATAGAGAATAAATCTGTCATTTCATTGGTAGAGGGAACATCTGGATAAGGAAACTTCCCCTACCAATGAAGATCAGGGATTTCTCTGTAATTTATTACCTCAGAATAGTGATTTCTGTTCAGAGGTTCATGAATGTCTTAGGGGTTAGCAATGATAGTCCAAAGGATTTCAGTTAAAAATTACGATGGCATGTCATTACAAGACATTTTGAAACCATCATGGACCATCACAAACATTCTGCAGAAACAAACCTCATATTGCCTCTCATTGCAGTATTAAAGCTATTCTACAACATTTCCCCCACTTATGTTACTATACTTCTGTTTGGTGGATTTTCAAATGAATTGGTTGCCAGCATAGAGCAGTTATTCAGCAGAATTTCTGTGAGGATGTAACTATTGAACCAGTAGTAGAAAAGAAGAGAGTCATGTACAAAAAGATTCTTACAAAAGCCCATCTAAATATGAATATTGTTAAAAACAAAGCTGTGTGTATGACCTTGAACTTTAAGCACATTTGTCATTTAATGCAGCTTTTGTCATTAACCAGTAGAAAAATAAATATTTTCTATCATAGCAGCCATTCATTTTTCATCAATTGGTTTGGTGGCTAAAAAGAAAAAAATGAATTTCCATCTCTCAGCAAGAGAGTTTGTAGATTTTTCCTCCCATTTTCTACCTGAGTAAGCATTTTTACTTTAATTATGTTTTAAATCAAAATGCAGAAGTAAACTTGATGCACAGCCAGAGTTGACTGTGTTTATCTGATGTTGAACTAAAATTGTAAATATTTATTAAAATAAAAAAATCCAACATCAAAATTAAGTTTCTTGATTATTATGTTAAGTTAAATACCTTCCAAATTGTAATTTATTTCAATAAAAATGTTATTTATATTGCATTCAACAAAATTTGTAAAATATTATATTCAACAATAATTTGTAAAATTATAAAATATGAAGTCTTGCAGAAAATAGCCAACATGAAATTTAATGTGAAGTCTTTCTGGATTACTTCTTTTAATTCCCATAGAATGTGTCCCATAAAATATACATAATTGCTCATAATTAGGTTTATAGGTAGAATAACATGCTATTTCATCATTGTAATTATATAACAAATTTGAAACAAAACACTTTGAGAACCACTACCTAGAATACTGAAAGGTTAAATAAAGCTTGTCTTATATCTGATGTTTTGTTAGCCTGAGTGCTTGCAAGGAAGTAGAGGGCCCTTTTCCTTTTGTTATGGAGATCTAGACATAAACAAAAGGAAAGGAAAACTTTGTGTTTATATGTAGGAGGAGAGAGAGGGAAAAGATATAGAAGAGGTATTAGCCTAAGTCCTTTTATAGTGGGGCCAGCTAAAGGACATCGTGAATAAAATGCTGGTGTGGGAGTTAGAAAGACATCTTCTTGAGTTCAAATGCAGTCTCAGACACTTATTAGCTGCATGACCCTAGCAAGTCATTTAACTCAATTTGCCTCAATTTTCCTCATAAAATGAACTGGAGAAGGAAATGGCAAGCCATTCCAGTATCTTTTGCCAAGAAAACCCCAAATGGGGTCATGAAGACAGAAAACTGCTGAATAAGCACAAGGGTCCACAGTGGCTGATAGCCCTCTACCTTTTATGGTGTGATCTAGAAACAAGATATTTCTGTGCCCTGGGGAAACCTTGGGTTAATTTTTTCCCCCCACATTACTCATGCTGTAAAGAAGAATTAGAACCAATGGGAGGAGCTATGAGAAAGAAAAAACAAAAAAAAAATAAAGAGAGAGCAAATAGTATGCTTTGATTTGCATTCAGACTGCATGGTTCTTTCTCTGGATATGGATAGCATTTTCCATCATGAGTCTTTTGGAGTTGTCATAGATCGTTGTATTGCTAAGAAGAGCTAAGTCTATCAAGGTTAGTCATCACACAATGTGGCTGTTACTGTGTACAATGTTCTCCTAGTTCTGCTCATTTCACTCAGCATCAGTTCATACAAGTCTTGCCAGGTTTTTCTGAAGTTCACCTGCTCATCATTTCTTAGGGAATAATAGTATTCCATTACATTCATACACCACAACTTGTTCAGTCCATTCCCCAATTGATGGCCGTCCCCTCAATTTCCAATTCTTTGCCACCACAAAAAGAATTGCTATAAATATTTTTACACATATGGGTCATTTTCTCATTTTGATGATCTCTTTGGGATACTGAGCTAGAAGTGATATTGCTGGGTCACAGTTTTATAGCCCTTTGGTCACAGTTCCAAACTGCTCTCCATGATGGTTGGATTGGTTCACAACTCTACCAACAGTGCATTAGTGTTCCAATTTTCCCACATCTTCTCCAACATTTATCATTTTCTTGTTTTGTCATGGTAGCCAGTCTGATAGGTGTGATGTGGTACCTCACAGTAGTGGCTTAAGTTTTGATGTTCTCATGGGAGTACTGAGTGAAGACCTTACCAATGAGAGATTTTAGAAAGAAGCTCTCAAGTTTAAACTCAATCTGTATAAACTTGGACTTGCAGTTCTATTATATCGGTTAAAATTAAAAAGCAATTTTTATTTCTCTCTGAGGTGCTACTGTACCATCTGACAGCTTTAGAGAAACCTTGAGATTTATGTAAACTATTGAAGAGTAAATAGAATGAGGAGTACAGTATATACAGTAACAATACTGTAAAAAGGAGAAAATTTGGAAGGCAACTGTGATCAATATCATGCTTAGCTTACTCTTCTGGGGATGAATGCTACTCTCTTCCTAATGGAGAAGTGATAGACTCAAGACATAGAATGAAACATACATTTTTGGACATGGGCATTTTGGGAATTTGTTTTGTCTGATTATGCATATTTGTTAAAAGACTTTTGTTTTTATTTTCTCCTCTCACTTGGGGGGAGGGGGTGAGAGAAAAAAATAAATGTTTATTAATTGAAAATAATATTTTTTTAAAAACAGCAAAAAGAAACTAGCACAGTATTAATTAATTCCAGCTGTTAGTGTTTTCAAATATAGCACACATTGAGTGTTTCTTTCTGTAAAAAGTTTTTAAAAAAGAACACTATGTGCCTTTTTGGTATATTTCCATTTTATTAAGTTCGAGAACAAGGTATCAACTTGCATCTCCCTTGCAAGTCCACTAAAAATAAGGCATTCTTATTTTCTGTTTCTTGTACCCCATCCCACCCTCAATTCCCCCCCAAAAGTTCAAAAGACTTTCTTTGGACAGCTACATCATTAAGCTAAGATGACATGAAATCACAACAATTTTCTTATCAGAGAATATTCTGGTCAATTTCAAGTTGCAAAATCACGCTATTCCTTTTTAATATCTTCAGTGCACATACTTAACTGTTTTGATCATACCGTATATCAGTCACTTACCTCCTTGAAGTGTTGTAGAACCTTGTGTTCATTAAAATAATTGCTATCAAGCTGAAATTCAGTGTCTGAATTATTTTTCACTGCTACATACATGTCTTTTTATATCTCTAAGTACAAGGAAGTAAGCCATTTAAGAAAGAAATATACTATAATGAATGGAAATGCTTTTTTTTTTCAGCTTCCAGGCTGCTTTTTCATTTCAGCTCTGGACATATTGAGCTTCACAGCCTTGATTTCTCACTCTCACCTCATATATCCCATCTGTTGCCAAATCTTGCCATTTCTACCACCATGAAATCTCTTGTATTCAGCCCCTCTTTCTATTCACAGTCACCACCTTAATTTAGACCCTTAACAGTTCTCCCCACACTATTGCAAAAGCCACCTAATTGGTTATCCTGCTTCAAGTATGTACTACCCCAATCTATCCTTTAGCCAGCTAACAAAGTGATTTTTCTTAAGTATAGATCTGACCATGCCACTCCATTATTAATTAACCTCCATGGCTCCCTATTGCCTCTAGATGCAAATAAAAACTTTCAAAGCCGTTTTTTTTTTTTTTTTACTTTTTGGAGGGAGGAAGGTAGAGCAGTTGGGGTTAAGTGGGGTTAAGTTGGCCCAAGGTCACATGGCTAGTTTTTGTGTTAAGCGTCTGAGGCCAAATTTGAACTCAGGTCCTCCTGGCTCCCCTACTTTTAAAGCCCTTTAAAAACTGTCCTCCAACTTATCCTTCAAGTCTCATTTTACCTTATTTCCCTTCCTGCTCTCTTTTTACCAGCTGAATTGGTCTTCTCTCTGTTCCTCACACAGTGTTCCATCCCCCATCTCTGTCCCTTTGTACTGGGTGTCTCCTATACTCAGAATGTGCCTCCTCCTTCTGTCTCATGGAATCCCTTTCTTTCCTTTATGACATGAAACCACCTTCTACATGAAGCCTTTTCTGATCCTCTCAAATGCAAGCATATTCCTTCCTTAACTACTTTGCACTTTTTCTGTATATATTTATTCCAAGGGCTTGCTAGATGCAGGTTGGACACTTGAGAATTGTTAAATTTTCAGTGTGAACATTCTTGACTTGGAAATCCACAAACACTGATTTATTGTTTGGTTGATTGCTTAGATTTAGGAAAGTGATGGAGAAAATGTTAACAATGAGAATTAAGTTTCAAAGTATGTCTTTTGTTCAATTCTCCTCTCCCCCACCCCAAGCTAATTGTTAAAAATCTGCCAACACACCCCTGCTTATATATGTATCTGTTGCATTCCCAGATAAAACTTGAGCTCTTTTATTGTTTGCATTCCACTGGGAGAAGAACAGAGCCCAAGGATTCAATCTCCATTTCTTCACTCTGTATACACCCTCTACCCCACACTTGACTTGAGGACATTTATTAACGTTATGACCCTGGATAAGTTACTTTACCTCTGGTTGCCTCAGTTTCTTCAATTGTAAACTGGAATAATAAGCTTGTAGTGCTGTTGTGAAGATCAAATAAGATCACATTTTTGAAGCACTTAGCACAATGTCTGGCACATAGTAAGTGTTACATAAATGCTTATTCCCTTCATCCCTTCCCACTCTCCCCTGGCTTCTCTTGGAAAAATAAAAGAGGGAAGGCAAATGATCTCATGAACTTTGGGGGTCCAGAGGACTTTCCCATCTTGCTACTGCTATCCTACTAGTGTCCCCGGATCAAGTGAGAACCAAGGACAGACTGGATACAATTTAAAGCTCTACCAAGAAATCAGCAGAAAGCTATATCATCTTTAAGGGGAACAAGCACTCTCTGCATATTTAAGTTATCCCTTTTCCACACATGCTCTCTAAGCTTTAGCCCATTTTTCTTTGAACCCATAGTCTTTTCAGACTCAGACTCTGTATTACCCTGGGCAAGTCACTTAATTGCCATCTGTCTCAGTTTCTTTGTCTGTAAAATGGGATATTAATAGCATCTACCAACCAGGGTTGTTGTGAGGATAAAATGAAATAATAGTTGTAAAACACTTTGTAAACCTTAAAGTGCAATATAAATGTTGTGTATTTGTTATTATTATTATAGAATTTCTTATACTTTACCACCTTAATAAATACCCCTTTCTAAAAGTAAATTAAAGATGGATAACTAAGTGATACCAACTGATGGTTATGGTGGGAAGCAGAGTGCTTCATGAGCATGAAAAGACATTCCTCCCACCTTGCAGGAGTACCCCTAAGGCTTGTAGCAATTTCCATTTGTTTTTTTTTTCTTTTTGGAGGGAGGAATTCAGGGCAATTGGGGTTAAGTGATTTGCCCAAGGTCACATGGCTAGTTTCATGTTAAGTGTCTGAGGTCATATTTGAACTCGGGTCCTCCTGACTCCAGGGCCAGTGCTCTATTCACTGTGCCACCTAGCCTTCCCTTGTAATAATTTCTGGAAAAGTGACTCATCAGCTTGAGTGGGATTTGGGATAGTTGTCCTAGAGAGGGACTGAGCTTGCAAACTGAAATTCACTAGAAATTCATCCATCAGAAAAGTTTAATTGGCTGGGAGTCAAGTTCTAATATCCCTTCTACATTCTAGGAAACCATGAACCTTGGCTAGTGGACTAAGGGATGATGCATTCTATGGTCTCATATCTGATGTTATTGATGTGCTTTTTTGTACAATGATTTACAGCCAGTCATCACTTATTATGTGTCTCCTATGTGCCAGGGACTGTGCTGTGTGCTGGGGATACAAAAAGCAAGATACAAACCTGTCTCTGCCCTCAAAAAGTCAACATTCTACTATGGGGAATATACTATATTCTTAGCTAAATATAGAATATAAACAAAATAAATACATAATGATGGGGGAAAGGAAATATTGGGAGATTCAGGAAAGGTTTTTTGAAGGAGGTAGTAATTGAGCTCAAAATAATTAAAGTATGAATAGAGTACCTGCCCTGGAGTCAGGAGGACCTGAGTTCAAATCTGACCTCAGACACTTAACACATAACTATCCATGTGACCTTGTCAAGTCACTTAACTCCAATTGCCCTACCTTCCCCCCTCCAAAAAAAAAGCAAAAAAAAAATTAAAGTAATTCATTAAGTTATAGTAAAATAAATTCAATCCAATAGGAATAAAATATCTTCAAAACGCAATAAACTTTCTTTTTTATTAGTATGAACTTTATTAATCCATAGTAACAGACTTTATTTGTCTAAATAGTCACCTACTTTTACTCACAGTCTGTATATACAGACTTATGGATAAAGGGTCCTTAGTCTCAAAAGTCCTTGTAAGAGAGCCTGATTTAAGTCCCTCATTTCATAGATGAGGAAACTGAGGCTTGGTTAGGTTGTGTGACTTGACCAAGGTTATACAACTAGTAAGTGACAGAACTGGGGTTTAAACACGTATCTTCCAGCTCTTAATCTAGAATTTTTCTTTCTGTATACAATGTGAAGCACTATATATACCCAAGAAGAATACATTCTTGAAAGAGAATTCCCTTGGAAATACACTTGAAAAGCAATTAGATGATAATGTTAACATAAGACCTAAAAACAGTTTGACTTGGAATTTTTACCCTTCAAATTGAAACTATAGCTCAGCAGATTCACTACAGAAACTCATCACTGAGAGAGCTGAGAGGGAAATTTCAAATTCAAATATTCAATTCAAAGAATTGTTCATTAGGGGGTCTGTGATATAAATAGGAATTCAGCGTTAAAAGTCAGATTTATGTCAAAGGTTCTATGTAGAGCTTAGAATCTGATCTAAGCTTTCTTTATGCCAGAAAACACTACAAATATTGCTACTAATTAATTTGGAATTTTCATTCCTTTGTGCAATTATTTAAACAGAGCCAGCTCTATTTAAAGGCTAATATTTAACAGAAGCGTTATCATTAAGTTAGCAACAGTTCTGATGCATTTGGTATGTCCTGGAAGGTAATTCTAATCATAGACTCACTTCCTTCTTTACTTCAAGAATTTGATATTGCCAACGTGGACACTCCCTTCACTGATAACAGCAAGAATATAATAATGTCTAACATTTACATAGCGTTACATAGTTTTCCAAGTGTTTTATATACATTATCTCATTTGAACCTCTCAACAACTCTGAATTAATTAATTATTAAATGAATGAATCTCATTCATTTCTTTTGAATCTCATGACAACACTGTGAGGTGGTTACTATGGGTATTATTTGTATTTTACAGATGAGGAAACTAAGGCTCAGTGAGATTGACACTTGTTCATGATTGTTGTATGATGAGTGTCAGAGGTGAGATCTGAACACAGCTTTTCCTCACTCCAAGTCCATCACTCCATCTTCTGTGCCATACTGCTTCATTAACTTAATAGATACTCTCTGAGTATGATTATGACCAAAACATTCATCATCCTGTGGCCAACCAGTTAATGGGCCTCTCCTACCCTGGCAAGATTTGTTCTTGGACCTCACTTAAAGAATACATAAGTTCTCAACTCTGCTCTCAAGCTCAGTGCCAAGATCTGCCACTACAGTTGTATTACTGGGACAATATGGTGAAAGTCAAAGTCAATACATTTGACAGTAGTGGGTTCCTGGTGATCAGGGTTGCATTCACCTCATGCAGAGTGGACATTGTAGTCATCAGTGACCCCTTCATTCACCTCAGGTAAATGGTTTATATGTTCCAATGTGATTCTGTCCATGGAAAGTTCAATGGCACTATCAAGGCTGAGAATGGAAAGCTGGTGATCAATAGAAAAACTATTACTATCTTCTAGAGGAATGTGATGCCATCAACATTAAATAGGAAGATGCTGGAACTAAGTTTGTGATACAGTCCACTGATATTTTTATCACCATGGAAAAAACCAGGGCTGGTCTCACTTCTCAAATTTATAAGGAAGTGAGCCAAATTTATAAAAATAAGAGCTACTCCCCAATTGAGAAATCATCAAAGGATGTGAACAGGCAGTTTTCAGAATATGAAATCAAAACTATCAGTAGCCACATAAAAATTCTCTAAATCATTAATATTTAGAGAAATGCAAATTAAAACTGCTCTGAGGTACTATCTCACACCTATTAGATTGACCATCATGACATGAAAGGAAAAAAAGAAAAATGCTAGAGGAGATGTGGAAAATTAGTAGTCCAATCATTTTAGAGAACAATTTGAAACTATGCCCAAAGGGCTATAAAACTATACATGCCTTTTGACCCACCAATACTATCATTAGGTTTGTATCCCAAAGAGATCAAAGAAAAGAGAAAACAACCTATATATACAAAAATATTTATAGCAACTCTTTTTATGGTAGCAAAAAAATGGAAATTGAGGGGATGCTCATCAATTGGAGAATGGCTAAACAAATTGTGGTGTATGACTGTGATGGAAAACTGTTATGCTATAAGAAATGATGAGCAGGTGTTTCAGAAAAATCTGGGAAGATCTGCATGAACTAATGGAAAGTGAAGTAAACAGAATGAAGGGAATATTGTAGACAACAGCAGTAATATTGTAACAATGATCGACTGCGAAAGATTTAGCTACTCTGATCAATAGAATGATCCAAGACAATTCCAAAGGATTCATGATGAAAAATGCTATCCACCTCCAGAGAGAGACCTGATGAACTCTGAGTGTGAACTGAAGCATAGTTTCCCCCCTTTATTTTCTCTTTTTCTTTCTTTTCCTTCCTTCCTTCCTTCCTTCCTTCCTTCCTTCCTTCCTTCCTTCCTTCCTTCCTTCCTTCCTTCCTTCCTTCCTTCCTTCCTTCCTTCCTTTCTTCATTACTTCCTTCTTTCATTCCTTCATTTCTTTCCCTTCCTTCCTTCCTTCCTTTTTTTTAGCTTAATCTATTTTATTTTTTTTTTCTGATTTACATCATTCATTTCCCCCAGATTTTGATTTACAAATTTTCTCCCTGTTTTCCCCCTACCCACTGCCCCAAAATAGCAGTCCCACAGGATATCCTTTCCTCCAATCTGCTCTCTCCCATATTTTCTCCCATACTCCTTTTGACTTTTCCAGTAGGGCATGGTGGATCTCTATGCCCCAGTGCTTGTATATCATATTTCCCAATTACAGGTAAAATAGTATTAATAATAGTATATATATTTAAATATTTGATTTTAAAACTTTGAATTCCAGATTCATTCCCTTCCTCCCTTGTCACCCACCCATACTGGGAAGATAAGCAGTTCAGTATAGGTTGTACATGTGTGGCTAATGCAAAACAATAACATAGTAGATATATTGTAAAAGACTGACTATATTTCCCTCCCTCCTATCCCACCTCCCACTTGTTCTATTCTCTACTCTGATCCCGTTCCTTTCAAAACTGGGTGCTTCCAACTTCCCTCCCCCCCAGCCTGCTCTCCTTTCCATCATC
>NW_027186296.1:27068032-27207978 GCF_028583685.1 Petaurus breviceps papuanus
ACCCATTCCCTTTTGCCTTCCTATTCTTCCCCTCCATTGTAACCATTTTCCCTTGCCTCTTCTATATGAGACAGTTTACCCCATTCTGTCTCTCCCCATCTCCTCTCATTATATTCCTCTCTCACCTTTTAATTTAACCTTTTAAGTATCATCCCTTCCTGTTAAATTGGTCCTGTGCCCTCTATCTATGTATACCTGTAAACATATATACAAACATTCACATATGTATTCATATGCCCATATACCCTCATATATAGACATATATATATATATATATTTCTATTCCCTTCAACTACTGAGAAAAGTTTCATAAGTTACAATTATTGTTTTTCCATGTAGGAATGTTAATAGTTCAACTTTGATAAGTTCCTTATGATTTCTTTTCCCTGTTTACCTTCTCATGCTTCTCTTGCTTCTTGTATCTGAATGTCAAATTTTCAATTCAACTCTGGTTTTTTCAGCAAGAATGCTTGAAAGTCCTCTATTCCACTGAATGACCATATTTTCCCCTGAAACATGATAGTTTTGCTGGGTAGGTGATTCTTGGTTTTAATCCCAGCTCCTTTGACCTCTGGAATATCATATTCCAATCCCTTCAATCTCTCAGTGTAGAAGTTGCCAGATTCTGGGTTATCCTGATTGTGTTTCCACAATATTCAAATTGTTTCTTCCTGGCTGCTTGTGATATCCTCTCCTTAATCTGGGAATTCTGGAACCTGGCTATAATATTCCTAGAAGTTTTCTTTTTGGGATTTTTTTCAGTAATTGATCGGTGGATTCTTTGAACCTCTATTTTGCCCTCTGGTTCTAAAACATCAGGGCAGTTTTCTTTGAGAACTTCCTGGAGGATGATTTCTAGGTTCTTACTTTGATCATGGCTTTCAGGTAGTCCAATAATTTTTAAAATTATCTCTCCTGGATCTATTTTCCAGGTCAGCGGTTTTTCCCATGAGATATTTCACATTGCCTTCTATTCTTTCATTTATTTGGATCTGTTTAACAGCATCTTGATTTCTCATAAATTCATTAGCTTCCATTTGCTCCAATCTAATTCTGAAGCAATGAGTCTCCTCAGTGAGCTTTTGAGATTCTTTTTCCATCTGGCAAATTCGGCTTTTTAAGGCATTTTTCTCCTCATTGCCTTTTTGAGTCTCCTTGCCATTTGAGTCAGTCTGTTTTTTAAGGTATTATTTTCCTCAGTCAGGCTGTTGACTCTCATTTCATAATTTTCTTGCATCATTCTCATATCTCTTCCTGATTTTTCTTCCACTTCTCTTATCTGCTTCTTAAGGTCCTCTATGGCCTGTAACCAGCTTGTATTTTCCTTTGAAGCTTTTGGTGCAGGAGTTCTGACTTCACTGTCTTCCCCCTCTTCCATGCTTTGCTCCTTTTTGTCCCCAAAATAGGAGTGTAATGTTGGAATCTTCTGTCTGCTTTGTTTACTTTGCCAGGTCATGTCGCCCCTCAGTCACTTGACCCCTGGGCTTTTTGCCACAGTAGGACTGTGTCACTAGACAGGGGAGCTTTCGTCCCAAACACTGGGGTTTTCTCAGCTGCTGGAGGTATTAGATGGGTGCCCTCTCTGAAGCCTCCACACGCTCTGGCAAGCTGGTCACACACCCTAGGACCTCCACCCTAGACCGCAATCCAGATCCAACCAGGTTAAAGCAAGAGCGATTACCCCTCAGCCTGGTGGCTTGGTCCCCTTACACTCTACAGGCCAGGAGCTGAAGCTGCCATGTGGCACTGGCTGCGCCAGGAGTCTCAGAGGCTTCTCACCCTGGGGGCAAAAGCCACATACTCCCACTTACTGGGTCCCAAAGTCCAGACTGAAGTGACCTCTCACTTTGTCCTTTGCATGTATTTGTTGATAATTCTGGAAAGGGCCACAGCTGCTGCTGATCTGGAGTCCCTCTGGCCAATGGCTGGTCAGGCCCACCCTGGGGCTAAAACCTCCAGCTCACCCAGGCCTGGGCTCTACTGTGCTGCACTGGCTGCTTGCTGCCCGCCTACTGGGCTGTCCCCAGTGGGGGGTTAGCTTCTCTGTATCATTTTGTGGGTTCTGCAGCTCCAAAGTTTGTTCAGAGTTCCCTTTTTACATTGATTGGGGAAGGTGGAAGCCAGAACCGCTTGGAGGTTGTGTTTCTACTCCGCCATCTTGACTTCTTCCCAAATCAATCTCCTTCCTTTCTTTTTGCAACATAGCTAAAATGGAAATATGTTTTGCATAACTTCATGTGTATAATTGGTATCATATTTCTTGCCTTCTCAGTAGGTTAGGGACGGGCTTGAAGGAGGAAGAGAATTTGAAACTATATTTTAAAACAATGAACGTTAAAACTAAATACTATTTTTTTAATGTGGTATGTCTGTCTGGGAGAGGGAGGAGGAAGGATGCTAAGGATACCTATTATGATATAAGAAACAGATGACTTCAGAATAAAAACATTTTTTAAATGATAACAAAAGAAGCCAGGGCTCACTTGAAAAGTAGAACTAAGTATGCCATTCTCTCTGTCCCTTTTACTGATGCCCTTCTGTTTGTGATGGGACTAAACTAAAAGAAATTTGACAATACCCTTAAGATTGTCAGTAATGACTCCTGTACTACCAACTACTTGGATCCCCTGGCCAATGTCATTCATGACAACTTTGGCATTATGGATTCATGACCACAATCTATACCATTACTGATACCAGCAGATGGTAGATTGCCCCTCTGACAAGTTGTGACTTGCTGGATGGACCACTGCCCAAAGCTGCTTGCACTAGTTCTACTAAGACTTTAGACAAGATGATACCTAAGCTGAATGGGAAGCTCCTAGGTATGATCTTCTGTGTTCCCACTCCTATTGTATCTGTCATAGACCTGTGCTACCTAGAGAAACCTGTCACATATGATGATATCAAGAAAGTGATAAAGCAAGCACCAGAGGCATCCTCAAAGGGCATCCTGAGCTACATAGAGGATCAGGTTGTATCCTATGACTTTAACAACCACAACAACAACCACTTTTCTAGCTTTGGTGCTGGTCCTGGTATTGCCCTCAGTGACCATTTTGTCAATCTTATTTCCTGGCATGACAATAAGCACGGTTATAGCAACTACATAATAAACCTCATGGTCTACATGGCCTCCAGGAAGTAAAATGGAAAGCCATGGGTCTTCATTCCAAGCCAGAAGAGGAGTTTCATCACTGGGGAACCCACTTCCATGATCCTATGCCCATTCCTAGTCCTTGCCCTAAAGTAGTCCTGTACTGGAGGAAGAAGCATAGAATCTTATGTTGTATACCATCAATGAAGTCACAATATTCAGTACAAAAAAGAGAGTCCTTCACCAGGCCAGTTCAATGTAATAAACATTAAGCACTTATTAGGTAAAAATGTAAGGGGAGGGGACTGACCAATGAATCTAGTTCTTTTCAATATGTCCATAATCCCCACCTTGGATCATGCATAGACGTTATGTACCTCTGATCCTCTAACCACTTGGTATAAAGAAGCATGTTGATTATGGAGCTGAAATTAGGTTTACATTCAAGAGGCACTAGCCAGCTAGGGGAAATCTCTTGATTCTAGCTTTTTCCAGATTGGCTGATATTAGAGAAGGAGGATGAGCTGCTGGGGGGTCTCTAGGTATGGAACATCAGTCCCTCCCTACGTGAAGATAGAATGAAGCTGACAGTGAATTGCCCTGCTGTTGCTTCTGTCTCTTTTACATCTCTTTTTTTTCTGCTTTGAGGTAAAGGAGATTGGAGATGGTTATGACCTGGTGAGCTTTGAATTGTCAGGAAAGTGAGCCACCAGAAGTCTTGAGCTGGAGTCTACCACAAGACAGACAGTGAGGAGCAAATCCCTGAGTGACTTGGCAAGTCAAGTCCAGCAGTAGCAGAAATGCAGCCTCATTCATCTATCAGCCATGCTGTATCTGTGAATTTGATGAGGGAAATGCTATATAGAAATTGTGTTAAGTATGATCTCATTCTCCCTAGAGATTTAGGTGGTATAAGGCAGAATATGCCTCGAGATATTGGGGCGGGGTGCAGAATTTCTGTACTTCTATTCCTACTAGATCTTCAAAGTACTTATTCCTTTGTAAAAGCAAATTGATGTTAATTGATTAATGGAACTGGGGTGCTAATTATTGACAGTTAAGCCTGGGAGAAACCTGCCGGGATGTTAGACAAAAACAGCCCAAACCCTCTAGAACCCAGAGAGGGAGATATAGCCAGATTTGCTTCAGAAGAATGATTTTGGAGCATCTCTACACAAAGCATTGTGTTAGACATTGAAAGCTTAGCCATACAAGAATACCTTACTTTGGACGAGCAGTTCCCAAGCTGAAAGGCAGTACAGTGTGATTGAAGGAACATTGGTTCCGGACCCAGAAAATTTTGGTTTGAATATCATTTCTACCACTTGCACTACTATGCAACTATGGTCAAAATCATCTTATTTCTCTGACCTTCAGTTTCTTCACATATAAAATGAGGAATCATAGGTCTAGAATACAAGTCTTCTGATTCCAAATGCAGCATTCTCTTGAAGACCTTAGAATTATTAGCTATTTTATACTACTATCATTTCCTTTTGAGAGTCACAGCAGTTAAAGAGCCAGCTTTAAAGTGGGGAAGACCTGGGTTTAGGTCTTAACTCTGACACTTAATGGTTATGGGAGACAGTGACTATGTTGCTTAATCTCTCAGCACCAAAAACAAATCTCTAAAGCTATAAGGTACAGAGTAGTTGCTAACCTATATTGGTAAAAAAGAGGGGGTTTTTTTGGTTTGTTTTTTGGAGAGGGGAAGGCAGGACAATTGGGGTTAAGTGACTTGCTCAAGGTCACACAGCTAGTAAGTGTTAAGTGTCTGATGTCGGATTTGAACTCAGGTCCTCCTGACTCCAAGGCCAGTACTCTATTCACTGCACCACCTAGCCACCCCATAAAAAGAGTTTTTTCACTGCAAGTTCCATACACCAGAAAAAAATCATAAGTCACATTAAAATAATTATTTACTTTCCTTATCTCCAATCTAGCTTAATCTAAACTCAGATAATCACAGTATTTAAAAATATATGCAGCTAGGTGCTGATTAGTGAGAATAATAAATCCCATGAAGTGGTCACATTATTTGAATTGGCACTATTCAAAGTTACAATTACATGTAAAATATATAATTGTCAGTCAATAAATATTTATCAAGTCTATTATGTGCCAGGCATTGTGAGTCAACCTACTATGTGACAGGCACTGTGTTATGTGTTGGAAATATGAAAACAACTACATGCAATTAAGATATATACAAGATACACTGGAGGTAATCTCAGAGGGAATGTACTTATTAAGGAGGACTGCAAAGGCTTCTTGCAGAAGCTGGGACTTCAGCTGGAACTTGAAAAAATTTAGGGGAGGCAGGAGGGAGAGCATTACCATGCACGCAGGACAACAAGAGAAAATGACTGGAGTTGGGAGATAGAGTGTCTTGTTAGAGGAACAGAAAAGGGGGCTGGTGTCACTAGACTAAAGCGTGCACGAAGGGGAGTAAGGTGTAAGGTTGGAAAAGTAGGAGGAAACCAGGTTATAAAAACCTTTGAATGTCAATCAGAGGATCCTGGAGGTGATAGGGAGTTGGAGTATGTCAAATGAGGGTGGTGGTCTTGTGACATGGTCAGATCTACACTTTAGAAAGATTAATTTGACAGCTGACTGGATGGGTCGGCGAGGAGAGAGATTTGCAGTAGGACAACCAAGTAGAAGACTCTTGCAACAGTCCAGGTATGAAGTGATGGGGGCCTGCACCAGGGTGGTGGCAGGGTCAGAGGAGGGAAGGGGCCATATGTAAGAGCTATTACAAAGATAAAATCAATAGGAATAGGAAACAGTTTGGCTATGGGAAGTGAGAGTGAGGAATCAAGGATGACACCCAGAATGCAAGTCTGAGTGACTAGAAGGATGATGACATACAGTGGCAGGAAAGGTTGGAAGAGTTCAGGGTTTCTGGGGGAAAGAAAATAAGTCTAGTTTTGGACATGGTAAGTTTAAGATGTTTATGGGATACCCAGTATGCAAAGTCTTTGTAGGCAATAGAGAAACAGTAGACAGGGAAAAGTAGAAGATAAGTAAGAGGTGGGGGATGATAAAAAGGGTAAACTTGCAGGAGATGAGATGAATGGAGCCATTTTTGCATGCAAGGCAAGGAGAAGAACCACTTACTTCTTCATGTGAGAAAGAGGTAAAGGAGATGACAGTGGCTGAAGGCATCTGGGTGATGTGAGATGTGGAAGAGGGGAGAAGAGAGGCATCTTGGCAATTTTTTCCTAGTAAAATATGAAGCAAAGTCTTGGTGAGTTTACACGCTCACATTCAATGAACCAAGTATAGTTGGAGGATCTGGGGCATTATCTAAAACCAGCAATGCTTTAAATGTGACATTGTTGTCCTTGAAACAAAATACAAGAGTCGGTCTAAAATAACTTGAAAACCAGTCTCTGAAAACAGCTTCTGTCACCCACACTTTCTTATTTGTCTTCCAAAGTAATAGAAAAAATAGATGGCTGTAACTTCTCCATGAGGGTTCTTAGAATGATAAGTGAGCTTTGGTTTTAATTTATAATCCCTTTCTGCATTGTTATGGTTGTTCAGTCATTTCATTCATGTCCAACTTGTGTCCAACCCTATTTGTGGTTTTCTTGGCAAAGATACTGGAGTGGTTGGTCATTTCCTTCTCCAGGTCATTTTACAGATGAGGCAACTGAGGCAAACAGGGTTAAGTGACTTGCCCAGGGTCACACAGTGAATGTGTCTGAGGCCAGATTTGAACTCAGGAAGATGAGTCTTCCTGATTCCAAGACAAGAACTCTATCCACTGTGCCACCTAGTTGCCTCCCAATAAAAGTGTCAGCAATCCTTGAACACTTTAAATCTAGTTGAACTTTTTCTTTCCTAGAAATGTCCTAGAAATGTTCCTAGAAAAGTTGTAGAAGATGTCCTTTGCCAGAATAAACCTATTTCACCTATATTAGAAATTTATTGATTAGTGTACCTACCTTCTTTGATTATTTTCTTAAAAATATCAGTTTATTTAGCTTCAGAATCCTCATCTACCTTGGTTGCCTTTCTAATAATTTTAACATTATGCAACTGAACTCAATTTTTAAAGATCAATCAACCCAATGCTTGCAGCAGTTCTTCACTATTTACTTTGTATCTATTTTCTTGAAAAGTCTTAAATAAGGGCGGTTAGGCGATATGGTGAATAGAACACCAGCCCTGAAGTCAGGAAGACCTGAGTTTAAATCTGGCCTCAGACAGTTAACACTTATTAGCTGTGTGACCTTGGGCAAGTCACTTAACCCCAATTGCCCTGCTTTCTCCCCTCCAAAAAGCAAAAATTAATATAAATTTTTTTTAAAGTCTTAAATAAACTTGAAGTTTTTGTCTGAAAGGTTGCTATGCTTAGAGGTATGTGTTTTTGATTGCAGTCTTCAACCATACAGCTAAAAGATGCTCTATTTTTTTTTTTATCATTGTGACACTTCTATTCCTTGTGATTGTTTGCCAACCTGAGGCAAACAATCTGAGGTTATTTTGCCATTTTATTTTATTTTACCTGAACATTTTATAATATTCTGGACTATAAATTCAGGCATTCTGACTTCTTGTACTATTTTAGATGGTATTTATTTATAATAATATTTATATTATAACTATATTCATGCCATTTAATTACATCAAATATTTATTCTAATAATAATATGCCTCCCTTTTTTCTCTTCTTCATCCAACTTGACCATTTTTTCTACTTCAGACATATTAGTGGAGAAATTCTACAGATTGTCTATTAAACTAAATGTCATAATTTGTATAATAGACATTTTCCATCCAGTTAATAGACAGTGAAGTCAAATTCTTTTGATCAATTATGAAAGTCTTCCAAGAGACTGAATATTTCCAGCCTTGATGCAACCCTCAAAATGTCATCCATAGAAAGGAACATCTGAGGAACCATTTCTAGGGACTTCCTCTTCTACCCTGATTCTGTTCTGGATTCTGCTTTGCCACTCTCAAAGAGAGTGGCAAAGAACCTTGGTAAATATAGATGAATAAATGAATAAATAATTTATTAAAGCAAATTCCTACTTGCACTGGGGATACAAATATAAAAGTAAGATAGTCCCTGTTCTCAAGGAACTCCCATTCAAATTGGAGAAACACCATATAAGAAAGATTTCAACTATAAGTCAGATGGAATGGTTCTGTGGTCCTTGGGTGAAGTGGCAAAGCAAATGGTAATGCTTCTTCTTTTTTTTTTATTTTTAAGCAATCGGGGTTAAGTAACTTGCTCAAGGTTACACGGCCAGTTATTTCTGGGTGTGGTGCTGAGTGTCTGAGCCCGGGATTCGATCTCCAGGTCGTCCCAACACTGGAGCCGGTGCTCTTACTCGCTGAGCCACCTAGCCGCCCCAATGCTTCTTCTTTAATGTAATTTCCACTGATAAATTTCTCTTAGTTTCTGATACTGAACTATCTGACAGTGCCAAAGACTGGTGACAAATACCTTCTCTTCTGGGTCATCAATGGATGTGGCTACAGCACTTGCAGGAGCAATTGTCAGGCTATCTCTCCATAGGAGTTGCTTCCCACAATGATGTCTGTGAGGTCTGGGCTAGAAGCAAAACCAGTCTTTGGGATGAGGGGGAATGCTACCACTCCCAGGGCTCTGTGCCCATCTGTCTATTGGTGATAGTTGGTCAGCAGTTGTTTGCTGGTGGAAGGTGGACCCCTTCTTCCCAGTGATTTCTCTCGTCAATGATGACTGTGGGGCTGGGCTGGAGGCAAGTCTTGTGGTTTGGTAGATATTGCTATTCCCAAAGCTCTTGGCTTTAGAATCCTGGATTGTCTACATTAGGGTCCAAGGGGAAATTGTGGTCAAGGCAGTGGTGGTGGTCTGACTTGCCTGGCACAAGCTGCCTCCCATCTCCCCTTCAGGGTGACCTCTTTTCAATGTGTCACGGTGGTTTTGCCCTTCACTGCTTTTCTCTATTTGATGAAGTGCCACTGATCACCACCTTCCATTATCCTTCCTCTGAAATTTCACAAATCCATCAGATTTCCCTATTTCATGCCTTCTTTGATATTAATTATCAGGGGAACATGAGTAAGTTTATCTCTGTTGTTGGAATTTTCAAGGATTCTTGAATAAGTTTAATGTATGCATAGCACACATTTTGCTGGAAGAGAGTCAGCAAGGTTGTATGTTGTTCCACTGAATTCAAATGCTTTAAAAAAAATCAATAAACAGTAAGTATGGTGATATCTTGTATTTTCTACATATTTTAGCCAATTTTGATGAAGATAAAGATATGGTCCACTGTAGAATATTGTTTGCAGAAGATTGCCTGTTCTCTGATATTCTCTTTATTAAGGATGCCCTTAGTGTGCATGTAGATTATTCTGATAAAGATTTCACAGGATTGGGAAAGAAGACAGATAGGATGACATTTGTTGAAGGTTCATCTTTTCAGTATTAATAAGTTTCAAAACTGTTTCATATTTTTGAAGTCTTTTCCAAAGCCCTTTGTGCTCAAGAGCTCAAAATCTTAGTTTTGTCAATGAATGTCTTTGACTAAATCACTTTATTTCTCTTTCTCTAGGTTTTCTCATCTATAAAATGAGACTGTTTATCTTTCAGGGCTGATATAGATTATAGAAATTATTCAATTCAAGTGATGAAAAGTTAATTAAATTCAACAAACATTTATTAAGTGCTTGATGCAGGCTTCTTAGAATGGATTCCTTTCCCAAAAGCTAGATATAAACATATTACACATAAGCAACTAGACTTACTGATGAATGCATGGACAAAAACCCTTAAAAATTAAGGAATTTTACTAACCTTGAAATTTTTATCATTAATTCCTTTTGTTTAAAAAATATTGGAGCACACACCCCCAATACATGTAGATTTACTTATTTATAGCATGTGCTACTGTTCTAAGATATGTACCTTATTAAGTCATACATGAAAAGAAATTCAAAGGATAAATTTAAGATGAAACACATGGTATTTTATAAATACTTAAAATTTACTTTATGGTATAAATATTATAATTCAGTTTTTGTTTTCATTTTTAGTGAGAACAACATGAATGAATGTGCTTCATTATTTTGGGTAATTTTTGTTTAACATTTTGTTTAACATTTCAATGGTTTTATTCTAAGTTCAATATATTTTGATGTTTGGCTTTAATGACTTCACAGCTGAAAATGGAACCTCAGAAAGAACCAGATCAAAATGGAAGTGAATTGTTTGCTGTGCTTAATTTTAAAAAAATCACAATACTAATTTTTCAGTCTTTTCAGCCAATTATACAAAGGTTTTTGTTTATAATTAAGCTAGTAAATATCTATCCATGAAATCAAGATCAGTTGTTCTTCCAAAGCAATTTGACAATGTTGAATTTTTTATATTCTTTTTTTTTTTTTGCCTTTTTGGAGGGCAGTTGGGGTTAAGTAACTTGCCCAAGGTTACACGGCTATTTTTTTTTTGTGTGTGGGTGTTAAGAGTCTGAGGCCAAAACCGAACTCAGGTCCTCCTGACTCCCGGGCAAGCACTTTACTCACTGAGCCACAGAGCCGCCCTCCATTTTTTATATTCTTAAGTTTAACGGCTTTCTTTTTTAAATACAATGACTAGAAATAGGTTCCTTGTCAGTAAAACTGAGGCAGTTGGGCTATATTTTCTCCAAGGCCCTCTCCATCCCTAGATCTACGATCCCATAGAGTATGTTCCAAATAGCCTCTAAGGTGACACATTTTGCATTTATATCTCATGTGGGAATGGTAACCCTTGGGCCTGTCTCTGACCTTCTAGAAAACTCTTGACATTTGACATCTTTGGGTAGCCCTTTGTTCATCATTATGTTTACCATTGCAGGTAGACATGTGATGTCTGTGCCTATAGAAATATAAGATCTTTGTTTTATTTTTTTTGTCTTTCTATCTCCAGCACCTAGAACAGTGACTGCCTAGAGTATAGTAATATAATGTGTTATAATAGACTCTGGATTTACTTTCCTAACCCACATTTTTAGTATCAGGTCTAGTCCCCAGAACAAGACTACTATTCTCCTCAGAGTTCTTTTTTTTATGTGTACACACACACACACATATATTAAAAATTTGATTTTAAAACTTTGAATTCCAGATTCATTCCCTTCCTCCCTTGTCACCCACCCTTACTGGGAAGATAAACAATTCAATATAGGTTGTATATGTGTTGCTATACAAAACATTTCCATAGTAGATATATTGTAAAAGACTGACTATTTCCCTCTCTCCTATCTCACCTCCCACTTGTTCTATTCTCTACTTTGATCCAGTCCCTTTTCAAAAGTGGGTGCTTCCAACTTCCGTCTGCCCCAGCCTGCCCTCCCATCATCCCCCCCTCATTCCCTTCCCCCCTACTCTCCTGTAGGGTGAGATACCGTATTTAGTGTGTATGTCATTCCCTCCCTAAGCCAAATTCAATAAGAATAAGATTGACCCATTCCCTTTTGACTTCCTGTTTTTCCCCTCCATTGTAACCATTTTCCCTTACCTCTTCTATATGAGATAGTTTACCCCATTCTGTCTCTCCCCATCTCCTCTCATTATAGTCCTCTCTTACCTCTTAATTTCACCTTTTAAGTATCATCCCTTCCCATTAAACTGGTCCTGTGCCCTCTATCTATGTATACCTGTACACATATATACACACATTCACATATGTATTCATACACCCATATACCCTCCTATATTGACATATATAGCCGACCTCACTCCCAACAACTGGATCCCAAAGTCCACACTGCACTGACCTCCCACTTTGTCCTTAGCATCTGCAGGTTGATAATTCTGGAAACTGCCACAGCTGCTGGTGATCTGAAGTCCCTCCAGCCAGTGGCTGGTCAGGCCTGCCCTGGGGCTAAGACCTATGGCTCCTGTGGCCCTGTTTCTACTCTGCCATCTTCTCTCCTCAGAGTTCTCAAGGGGTATCCCTGAGGGTTTGGGGTGTCGTTTATGTGGTACTATAGCTCATGAACTATTGTATTCCCTACAATATCATTCAACCAGTTAACATCTTTCCAATATCATGTAACCTATTGGTTCAAACTCAGAAAGAAACAGGGGCCCCCAAACCTCAAATGAGGATTCTTTTAGACAGAATATTGACTTAGAAAACCACATATTAACGTTATATAAGTTGTATTGAATTTTTGTTTACTTTTTAAAAAGTATTTCCTAGTTATTCCCAAATAATAATCTGATTCTTGAGAGTTGTGGGCTACAATGAATGTTTGACACCTCTGATGCAATCAATTGACCAATTGATCTCTCATTAAGATCAATTAACCAACATTTTATATATGTAAACTCTTGGTTGCTGTCATTCTTAATGTGAGAATTTATTTTGCTAAACTATGCAAGTTGGAACAAGTATGTATAGTCCAACAAAACAAATTCCCTGCATTGTCTAACCCTTTTACTCATTTATTTTTTTTAAGCAATGGGGTTAAGTAACTTGCTCAAGGTTACACGGCCAGTTATTTCTGGGTGTGGTGCTAAGTATCTGAGCCCGGATTTGATCCCCAGGTCATCCTGACACTGGAGCTGGTGCTCTTACTGGCTGAGCCACCTGGCCACCCCTCTAACCCTTTTATTAAGAATGAAAGCAGCAAGGACTCCAGTGTCATACTTATTCCAGTTAATTCAACCAAGAAGCCATAGGAATTTAAAGCAAAATAGTCTCTCAAGAAGAGATACAAAGATGCTAAGCTTAATCTTTGAAGTAAAGGCAACACAGGAGATTTGTGGCCAAAAAAAATAAATAAATATATCAATGATCCATGATTTCATCAACTTTAGGAACTGGCATGAAATGGCAACCCCAGGGTCATGTATCAAAGAAGAGTCAGAGGCTGGATTTGAAATTTACACCAATGTCAGCATGCTAGTCACTATGCCAAGTTGAATGTACTCAACAAGTATGGTGATCAGGAAATATTACTATAGAAAAAAATCTAAAGGAGTGCTTGGACTATTGTTTTCTGACTAGAACAAGAAACAAAGCCCAACACAGCATAACTCTTCTATTGACTCACCTTTTGACCTTAGATAAATGATTTAATCTCTTTGTGGCCTAAATATCCAATCCTTAAAGCAAAAATAACATTTACTCTTTCATGTTGTTGAGATTAATTAATGCTTTAAAGGCCATAAGTGGCTCTTAGAAAATAAGCACCATTGTTAATAGGAGTTATTACTGCTACCAATAAAGTATCTGTGAGTAGACCATATTACCTACTACTAGTGTAGACAACATCTAAATCTAATGAACCTGAATATCATGTGACCTAACACAATACATTAGAATTATGTTCTCATGGATTTAAATAAATCTAGGAACACTTATCAAGTACCTAATGTAATGGAGGACTGGCCAATAAGTGTCCAGTTCTTTAAAAATACTCTGCTTGATATAACCTCATGTAGACTTGGTGAGCCTGCTTCCAGAAGTTTCTAACAAAGGAGTAATCCTTTACCTTTCCACTTCAAATGACACACAAATGCTATCTATTTCCTGTCTATTTTTTAGTTTTGTTTTGAATTTGGGTAGGGGGAGAGACAGTATAGGATTGCCAAAAAAACAGAAAGAAAAGAATGTTATTGAAGCATTTTTTTAATGGACAGAGGAGAACAGAAGGAAAGTCAGAAATACTGACAAAGAATAGTTACTTGTTCAAATTATTATCTACTTGTAAGGAAAAGCAAGCTACATATGATAGAGATTTGTAGTTTCATATACAATCCTTTTTCCCTGTCTATTTTGTATATGGAAAGGCTTCTTTTATTTGGTGTTTATTAAGTTTTGGATTTTAAAAAATAAAATTGAAAAACAAAAAAGCCCCCCCCCCCAAATGAAACAAAAAATAATAGGACCAGGTTAAATGGCTGATTCTGAAGACCACTGGATGGGCATTCAAATTTGAAACACCAACCTAAGGTGTTATTCTTTCAATACAATATCTCTAGCCTCTCTTCTCCCCCCTCCCCTCCTTTTTGGGGTTGGCAGGAATGATTACTGGGTTGAAAAATGAGGATATCTTTGAAAGATTCATTTCACAATAATCTTTATTTAGCCATCACTCAATAGACATTGAATAATTCCCTAGGGATCTTTTCCAAGTGTGAATTCTGGGTCACTTTTGGAAGTGACTTAGATGAATATTTATTTAGATGAACATTTGTTTTTCCCAGAATACTTAGTTACTTCCTCTCAAACCACTATATAATTATGAGGAACATTTATATGACCAATTATCACTGCCAGGTACCCTACCATCACTTTCATTAAAGGAGTTGTTTGTCAAAACATCACTCACAAATCAGTTCCCATTTTTCAAGTGAACCAAATAAGGCTTCAAGATCCATACAGGAAGCCAGTGGTAGGTAGGGTCAGGAATATAATTGAATATTCATTACCTATTCAAGTGAATCACCACCCTTTTTGTTCACTAAATTTAAAATTAAAATTAAATTAAAATAAATGAAAATTTAAAAAATGAAAACTTTTTTGTTTTCTTCTATAGGAGCGTTCCAACTGTTTTTTAGGTTTGATTACTTCAAATTATTTCAAATTCAAAGATTTCTAACTAGGCCACAAAGGTCCACTAATGAGGCATCTTTTCTGTTTCAGTACTGTTTAGCTTTATTTCTGAATATGAAGGAATGGAATAAAAGAGGTAAAGGATTCTAAGGGAAGAAGAACTTTGAATATGCAAAAATAATGTGGTGATAAGTACATTTTTTTCCTATTAAAGATCACTGACTCAGAAGGAAAAATAAGGGTTTCAAACAAGTAAAAAATCAACTTAATCTAGTTGTTTTCCCCTTTACTGCAATAGGAACATTCAAGTCTCCCACTTTTAAAATTTTAAAAATTAATATGAAACTTTTAAAAACTAAAATAAGTGCTGAAGAATATATTTGGGTTCCAAATTATGATCAATTAATGGAGGGGAAGAAGAAAAGAGAGGAAAGAGACACAGGGGAGGAAAAGGAATAGATAGATTGAAGTCACATTAGAAGAACACTGGAGGAAAGATAGGCCAAGGGAAAGAGAGGAGAGATAGAGTTAAAGAGAGAAAAGAGGGAATACAAAAAAGGGGACAAGGGGGAGACAAAGAGGAAAGCAAAAGAAAATATAGAGATAAGAAATGGGAAGAAACACTGAGATAAAGAGGGAAAAACAGACGAGTGACAAAAAGAAAAAGGTGTTTTATTGCAGTGAAAAGAACATTTGGCTGAGAGGGAACAGACCTGAGTTCTAAGCCCAGCTCTGCTACTAACCCCCTCTGTGACATTTAACTTCTTTGGGCTTCAGTTTCCTTTTCTGTAAAATGAAGTGGTTGGACTAGATTATCTTTAAAGTTTCAATTACTTTTTCTAAGCTGAATATACATTGTCCAATTGGCACAGAAGACAAGAGATGTGAAGCCCCACAGGGGCTATGGGAAATTGGCACAATGATGAACTGCTGATAGAGTTGTGAAGTGTTCCAATTGCCCCATCCCCCTTGTAATTGCACCAGAAAAATGTCTAAATTGTCTATATACTTTTGGCCTACCGATCCCACTGGGTATACACCCCAGGGAAGCCAAAGACGGAGACAATGATATGATATACACTAAAATATTCATAGTAGCACTTTATATCATAGTAAAGAACTAGAAAAAAAAATACCTGGCTTCTCATCAAGTAAGGTATGGCTTTAAAAAAAATCTGTCATATGAATATAATGGAATATAATATGAAAAATAATGATAGAGATTTTCAGAAAATATGCAGAGATTTATATAAACATACAGACTGAAATAAGAAGAACTGAGAGAAGAATATACACAATGAAAACAATAATGAATGTAGTGATCACTAAAAGTAAGTCAGTGCTGAGTAACTGAAAAACCAATGAAGGACTCGGGAATTGGATAATGAAACAAGTATCCTCCCTCATGGAAGAGAAGACTACTAGAACAGAATATTTTAGACATTATCAGAAGTTGTCACTGTATCAAATGGTTTTGCTAACTTGTGTTTCTTAAACTTAAAAGAATGCTCAATGCTTGGTGGTAGAAAACAGTAATAAGTGGGGGGTGGCTAGGTAGCACAGTGAATAGAACACTGGTCCTGGAGTCAGGAAGACCTAAGTTCAAATCCAGCCTCAGACACTTAACAGTTACTAGCCATGTGACCTTGGGCAAGTCACTTAACCCCAATTTCCCTGCCTTCCCCCCTTGCAAAAGGAAAAAAAAAAAAGAAAATGACTGTAATGTAAAAATAAAAATAAAGATACAGCTAAGCCTAACTTCTAACTGTCCATTTGCATACTGGATATATTTATCTGTAATTTCTCTTAATATTTTAAA
The DNA here is from genome assembly GCF_028583685.1 of Petaurus breviceps papuanus. Taxonomy (NCBI): domain Eukaryota; kingdom Metazoa; phylum Chordata; class Mammalia; order Diprotodontia; family Petauridae; genus Petaurus; species Petaurus breviceps. Next base: position 27,084,503 of record NW_027186296.1, read on the forward strand.
AATGGATAAGCAGTATAATGCAATACAGTGGTTTTCAAAATTCGGTCCAGGAAAACGGGTCCCTGAGACTCAAGGGATCCATGAGGTCAAAATTAGTTTCATTATAATACTAAAATGTTTTAATTTTTAATATGGTAAATATTGATAAATATAACCTATGTAAACAAAAGCTTGGGGAGTGTGGAGAGGCTTCAATAATTTTTAAGAGTGTAAAGGGGTCCTAAGACAAAAAAGTTTGAAAATTTTTTGCATAGTGAATAACATGCTAGACCTAGAATTATGAAAATCGGGATTCTAATTCTGCTTTGACATTTATTAGCTGTTTGACCCTAGGTAGGCCACTTAACATCTCGGACAATTTTTAACACTACTTTTCCTTCTAAAATTTGAATATTTTATTAAAAATTTAATATTTAACATAAATACAAGCAACTAAAAACTCTTTTAGTAATTATTTACATGAATTATTTTAAATGAATAAGGCATAATTTTTAGTCTCTACCTTTTAAGTCTTTATTGGGATTTCTAAGACATTTTTTCCATCTTGTCAATGACAGGAACCAATTCCCTATTCCCCAAACTCATAAATCAGAAGTTGTTTTTTTTTTAAACTCCTTTCCCTCTTGTGCTTTCCATATCCAATTCATCATGGAGTGATGATAATTCCTCTGCAATGTCTCTTGAACTGGTCTCTTCCTTTCTGTTTCCTAGTGCAAGACCTCATCCCACTTCTCTACTCTATTACCACAATAACCTCCTGGATGGTTTCCTGGCTTCCAACAGGCTCTCCCTGTTTCAGGCCAGAAAATAACAAAGCAGCCAGATAGCATCCCTTATTATTTTTTTAAAGATGTATGATGGTCCTGCTCAGGATAAAGACTTCTGTGGTCTATTGGGTAAAATAGAAATTCTTTAGTCCTACATCTACATAATTCAAGGTCCTACATCCACTTACTCTATTAATTAGCAGTTCCTGCTTCAAGATTTCCAACTTCATCTTCTTTTCTTCCCCATTACTGCCATTCCTTCCACTACAAACAAAGCAATGTCCTCAGTATTCCCTGCTCCTTTTCTGTCTTCTTACTTCAGAGTATTGATTGTCTTTTACCTTTCTTCATACCCTCAGTGCTTAGCACAGTGTCTGGCCCATGGTTGGTTCTTTAAAAAAATGTTTATGATTCATTAATCTAATGCTAGATTTGGTGTCAGAGGACCTGGATCAGATCCTCCTGCTATTTATTACCTATGTAATCCTGAGCAGATTACTTAAACTCTCTGGGGGAGATCTTTGAGATCAAATGAATCTTGATCACTCCCTCTCCCTCCTCTTTCTCTATGATATTATTAAGCTGGTGGTAGAGTGGTTAGAGAGCTGAGCCTGGAGTCAGGGAGGTCTGAGATTAAATCCAACCTCAAATAATAGCTGTGTGACTCTGGGCAAGTCACTTAACCTCCATTTGCCTCAGTTACCCTAGTTACAAAATGGGGATAATAATGGCACCTACTTCACCAGGATCAAATGAGATATTTGTAAAAAGCACTTACACGCACAGTAGGTGCTAGATCAATGCTTATTCTCTGCTCTCCTAGCAGGACTCAAGTTTTATGTGTTTTTACTTACTCTGCTTACTTACAGTGAAAGTGCTGCAAAAATCCCAAGAAGAGAAGAAATTGAGAGTACAATGAATCACTTAGTCAGCTGGTACCTGGTTCATCCAAAAACTGTTAATCCTTGCTTTACATATTAGTGATGGGAGTCATGGCAGCTTTATATCTACTTTGTCACTTATGACCTATGTAATCTTGGTTGAGTTCTTTAATCTATTCCTCTTGAATGGACAATTAAATTTAAAATCAAATTGGCTTTTTTTGGTAATTATTTCAGAATCCTGTGAGGTGAGTTCAGCATGTGGATAGAAATTCCCAGGAAAATACTGGGATTGGTGGTAGTGGTATTTTAGGGGAGTGGTAGAAGTGGGTAGGGTAGTGTATTACTTACCTCGTCTTAATATATGTTTCTGGCAGGGGTAGGGCTAGTATCAAGAGGTGGAAACTACAAAGAGGCATTTTTGTTTAATGTAAGAAAAAAAATTTCTTCACAACTAAAGTGATCCCAAAGCTTCTGAAGGTAGTGGCATTTTCCACAAGTTTCACTGGGGATTCTTTCAACAAAGGCTAGGAGATTCTCATTCAGGTATGGATTGGACTAGATGGACTATTAGGTGTTTTCCAATCTTGGGATTCTGGGAATGAAAGATGACCTCAAAAGTCCCTTAAAACTTTGAAATTTTGCAACCTTTTAAGTCAGCGCGTGGGTTAGTTATGTCAAGAAGTTTTCCCTTAAAAAGAAACTGTACTATCCTGGTTCTGTCATTTTTCTGGGAATTTTTCTAGAGAAGAATCAATGATTATCACTATACCCCTTTAATATGATACTCTCCCTGTCTCTGTCAGCTCCTCCCATCACTGGGTCACTGTGCTTAAGCATGGAAATAAAACTAGATGTCCCTAATAGGTATGAATATATAATTATACCTCAAAGCACACAAATAAAATATTATCATTACATCCAGAGTATAAAATACAGTTGTGTAAATAGTATTTGCTCATTAATTGCCCTTTATAGCTTAGGATGCTATGATTCCCACATCTTAATTTCCATTCCTGACCTCTTTCTTGCACTCTAGTCTTACACTTCCAACGCTGCTGGATATTTCCACTTTCATTTCCCACTTTCAAGTAAAACTAAATATGTCTAAACCAAGCTCTTCAGTTTGAAACATCGGGGTCATCTTGGGTTCTTTCTTCTCCCTCACATCCAGTCAGTAAGTCATGCTGATTTATCCTTTGAAATAACTCTCTCATCCAAAGACATAGCTCATCCATTCCTTCCTTTTCATTCCCACTCAAACCACCTCATCATCTTACCTCTGGACCTCTAGGAAGTGACCTCCTAACTTATTTAGAATCATAGCAGAATCTTAGAAAGGAACTCAGAAGTCATCTGTTTGGACAACCCTTACTGAAACTGTGAACCCTGTTCACAAAGTCCTGGACAAGTGGACATCCACCACAGTCACTCCCAGAATCAGTCTCCCTGCCTTCCTTTTATAGCCACAATTCCTTTTCAGAATGGATAAAACTAGATAGCACCTGAATTCCTCCTAATCCACTCTTCACAAATCTGCCAAAGTGATTTCCCTTAAAACATAGGTCTGACCATTGGCACTCTCCTACTTAACAAATCTCAGTGTTTCCCTATTGCCAGTGATCAAATACAGATTCATCTGTTTGTCATTGGAAGCCTTTTACAACCTGCTAGTAACATATCTTTCTAATCTTATATATTATTCCTCTTCATGAACTCTTTAGTCAAACTGGCTTTCTTGTTCCTCATACAGCTACAGGTCTTCTTGAATTCAAGTCTATGTTTCAGATACTTATTAGCTGTGTGAACTTGGGCAAATTATTCAACCTCTTTCTGTCTCATTTTCCTCAGCAGTAAAATGGGGATTATAATAATAATACTTCATAAGATTGCTTTGAGAATTATAGGTAAAGCACTATGTAGGCCTTAAAATACTACATACCACTTCCACCACTATCACCACTACTACTTACTACTACATGAACAACTTCATGCAGTTGCACTGGCTGCCCCCTCATACTTGGAATTTACTCCTTTCACAGATCTACCTCTCACAATCCCTAATTTCTTTCAAAGTTCAACTCTGCTTAAGCACCCCCAGTAACCTTTTCTAATCCTCCTCACTACTCTAGCCACTCTCACAATAATCACCTTGTATTTATTTTGGGAAACTTACTGAAGTAATATACTTATATTTATACCTGTAGGCAGCTAGGTGACTCAATGTATAGAGCCCTGGGTCTCGAGGCAGGAAGACCCAAGTTCAAATCTCACCTCAGGCACTTACTAGTTGTGTGACTCTCTTTTTTTCCTCCATCCACCAAAGAAGAAAATGGCAAACCATTCTAGTATCTTTGCCAAGAAAATCTCATGGACAAGAACGGGGTCAGGAATATGACTTTACGACTAAATAACAACATTGTTGTTGTACCTGTTTCCCTGTTTTTCCTCCTTGAGATTTAGGACTAATTCATTTTTGTCTTTATATAAGTAGGTAGCATTGAGTCTAGCACACAATAGGTGATCAATAAATGCTCTTTAGTTGCTTCAACTTCTGTTTGAAAACTCCATTGACAAAGAACTTTTCTTTATATTTATAGATTATCCCTCCAACTTCTATGGCAACTTTATGAGATCAGGGAAGAAGCCCCTAGGATTCTTTTTATTTACCACGCAACTGAGTGAATATCAAAAGCTTGATAAATGTTGGTTGGATTTGATTGGGGCGCGGGGAGGAGAAGACGTTCTGTTCCTTAAATTTGTGGTTGGGGAGAAAAAATGTATACAAAAGGAAATGTCACACAGCACCTGAACTACCGGTTTTGTTATTCAGTCGTTTTTCAGAGGCGTCCAGTTCTTGAAGACACAGATAAAATACTAAATGCAGAGACCCAGAAGATCAATGAGGAGTCCTTAATCAGAATTAGAGCTCTGCAGGGTTGGAAGGGACCTCAGACGCCCTCTAGTCCGGCCCATACACGAAAGGAATCCCCAATGTAACCTACCTCACAAGGGGTCATTTGGGAATGCTTCCGAGAAATGGTGACTTTTGAACGAGGTCTTCAAAATGATTGGTAGAGACTGGCAGAGAAGGTGGGAAAGACATCCCACTCTAGGGAAGAGCAATGGGAATTCGGGGTGGGGGGGGAGGGGTTAGTGATCGAACGAACTCCTGTTCAGCGCCAGGGACTGGGTGGAGAGTGAAAAGGTGGGAGGAGATTAGTGTGTGCTTGGGACGGGGTGGGGGACTACTCCTGGCAAAGACCCGAAGGCCCTGGCCAGAGGAGTGGGAAAGTATTAGGGGAAGGGGCTGAACGCTCCAACTTTCCAGCCCGGATGAAAACGTCAACCCAGTCTAGACTGCCTGCCCCCAGTGCTGCTCTGGGGCAGGGGCCTCCAGTCCCTGGCCGGCTTGCTCCGCCCCGCCCCGCCCCGCCTGTACCTCCTCCTTCTGAGAGGGGCGGGGCCCCTCTTTGCCCTGCCCCCATTACCCCCACGGTGCTGGTCTCCTGCTCTGGATCGCTACTAGCTTGGCTGCTGGAGCAGGAGCAGGAGCAGGAGCCGAGAAGGGGCCAGAGGCAGGCAGGGGCGGGAGGCCGGACGGTGAGTGAAGTTGGTGCTGGGGCTGTTGCTGGGGGTGGGCTGTGTGTGCACTTTAGGCTCGAGGGGGAACGCGTGGCTGGGAGTGGCGCTGCGGGACTCGTCGGGGGACAGTTAGGGGTCACTCGGGAAGCGTTTCTCTCCCCTGCCAGGTGAGCTTCCTCACACTACCTCCCCACACTGCGCCTGGCGCGTCTGGAACCCGGAGTAACGTGAGGGGCAGGATGAGATTGGCCAGGGTTCCTGGGACAGCGCCCTCATCTCCCCTTTTGAATCGGGCTTCTGTATAGGGTTGAGGGTCCTATCTCTGCTTCCTGCTCCGGACGTGACCAACCAGGGTTGAACTCCGGGCTGGAGAAAGGGTGTCCGGGTCTCGGACTCATTCCCCATATGGGTACAACTGCTGGTGAGCCAGCCCTCTTTCCCTTTCTGAGGAGGGTGGGGAAGGGTCTCTAGTGTCTTTGGAAGGGCACGCATGTGGCAGGACCTTCATTTCTTAATTTCTAAACCTCCTGACCTGGAAGAAAGTGTCCTCAGTCCCAGCCTCCTCTTACCCCCAACCTGGATTTCCCCATCCGTGATTGCTGTGGATCTGGAGGCTCATTGAGGGTAGGGGCTTCTATCCTGGTGTTATCTTTCTTTCTTTTCCCTCTGGCATTTCTGATTCTGATCCCTGAGGTAGTGTCCTGCCCAAGACAGGTTTTGAAACGAAAGACTTTTAAATCCTATTCTTCACTAATGTTTGCTGGGAGGGCTCCTACCCATTTTTGCCCCACTCCTGCATTTCCTAGGAATCTTCCCAGGTATTGTGAGTATTGTGACTACAAAGTTATACTTGGGTGTTAAATTTTTTTTAACCAATCACATCAAAACTTTTACAACCAAATGAATGTTGTCCTTCAAAGTAGTCCCCTTAGGAGGTATATGGCTTATTCCATCCACTCTGCCATTGTTCAAAACATTTTTGGAGCTCTTCTTTTGAAACTGCCTCCAGAGACAGTTTCTGGGCCACACAAGAAAATCGGTCACGTTACTTTATTAGCCACACCGCATAAATTGTGGTTTTAGTTAATGTCATGACTTTCCCATAAAAATTGTCTCCTTACTGGAAGGGCTTCTTTGTTAGTGGGACCAGGTTGAAAACTATTGTTGGCCTCCTTCCTTTTCATTTCCCCCCCCCCCCCCCCCATAGTAAATATGCGTACTTTTTTATAGAGGCACGTGGGTGAAGTGGAAGTATAAACACTCCACCTTCAAAAGAAACAGTTATAATATATATGATCATCCCATTTCCCTGGAAACCAGGGTGACATGAATCTGACATTCAACTTAAAGGATTTCAGATTAAAGGGAAGGAATGAGACCATTTTATGGATTCTTCAGATCTTTGAGGCTCCCTGCAGAAATGTTTTTCATGGATTCTAGGATCTTACACTTATCCTCCAAAGTGGGGACTAATGAGATCCTTAAGGTTTTGGAGAATAATCTCGTGTCACCGTGGCCTGAATGAATGTGCTTAACTTATTCTGGGTGGGCTAATGGCCTCTTTTGTATTGAATACAATATTATTTTCCTTTTTTACAATAAAGGATAGCACCATTTATGGACATTAGCTAGAGGCCAGGGATAGAATTTGATGAAATCAAGCCTATAAAATTGACTTATAAAGATGTAATTACAAATATTAGATTTTTAAAGCTAATTTAACAAAAGTACTATTTTTACAAACATGATTTTTTTTTAGTGTCCTTGTTTCTAGCATCAGCCTACTAGGGTCTAGGTTAATTTTTTTGTCTTTTTTTCCTATGCAGTTGTTTACTGTTAGATGCCAACCATAGGCTGATTTCTACACAGAATTGGGGGGAGGGAGGGGGAGTAGAAAGGGAGAGGGAGATATTTTTAAAATTAATAATAGCACTGTATATTTGAATTTTTATTATCAATTGGACGACATACTTAATTCAAGAGAATGCCCTCCATAAATGAATGCTCATGCTTGTTTCTATTTAGTTTATAGAAACTGTATCAATGGCAGGATGAAATTAATTTTCTTTAAAAATTTTGTAAGTTGTGGTACTCTTGTTTTCCCTCCCCACCCCCACTGTCTTCCTTCTCTCCTACCTCATCCCCCTACCTCTATAACTTGCCCTGTTGCTAGAAATGAGTCTTTGTGGGAGTTCACTTAATTATCTTGGCTATATGGAAAGCAGGGTAACACAATGTGACTTTTGACCAAAATACTTAACCTTTAGAGAACAAAACCATGGAGATTATTTTCTTGCAGTTTTTTTTTTCTGTTTGACAACAGTATCAAATCATGTTACCTTCTAGGTTGAAACCCTGAAATGCACCTCTCCATTTGAAGGTTAAGAAACCCAAAGTTGAAAATACTTTATACATAGGAATTATAGGATTTTAGAAGTCGAAGAGCTCTTAGAGATGATTTGGTTTGTAAAATGAAGGTGATAGTATTGCATTACCAGGGCAATACTTAAAGTGCTATGTAAATGCAAGTAATTATCTAGTTCCCGGGTTCTTAACCTTGTTTATAGCTAGTATTTATGTGATACTTTAAGGTATTTTACAAAGATCTTTACAAATATAATCTTATTTGATCCTCACAATACTGGGAGTTGGGTGCTATTATCCCCATTTTGTAAATGAGGAAACTGAGGCAGACAGAGGGTAAGCAATTTGGGTCACACGGTTGGTAGGTGTCTGAGGTAAGATTTGAAATCAGATCTTTTTTCTTTTTTGGAGGGAAAGCGCAGGGCAATTGGGGTTAAGTCACTTGTCCAAGGTCACAGGGCTAATAAGTGGTAAGTGTCTGAGGCTGGATTTGAACTCAGGTACTCCTGACTCCAGGGTCAGTGCTCTATTTACTGTGCCACCTAGCCGGAAATCAGACCTTTCTGATCCAGTGCTCTAATCATTGAACCTCTCTCCACCCCTTATCCCCCAAGTTACCTTTATTTTGTGTCATGGATCTCTTTGGCAGTTTGGGGAAACTATGGACTTCTTCTCCAAGTAATGCATAAAATAAAATATGGAGGATTATAAAGAAAACAAGTTGACATGGTTTTTTTTAAAGCAAATTAAGAAGTTATGAACAATTGATCTTATTGTATAGATGAGAAACCAGATGTACAAAGAGGAAAAGTGACTTTCCTCAGATCACAGAAGAGGGAAATGATTTGCCTGACAACGCAGAAGTGGTAGGAGAGCCAGAATTTGAAGCTCTTTGGAATCCAAGTATAGCATTATCTTTCCTATATGATCTTTCTTCTTCTAGTCTGAGCATTGCGTCCTAAGGCTGACAGTTATATTGAGGATTTTGCAAAACACTTTGGCAACAGGGCATTTGAAAATAATATGTAAGTTTGACCTCCACTAAAGTCCTCCTCTGGTGCATCTTTGTGGTATGGAAATGACCCTTTCTTCTTGAATGCTATGCCAGCAGAAGAGTACCTCTGACAAGTCATTCCAACCTGGAAAGACTTCAAGTACAAGCAAATGATGGACAGCATGCCTCTTGTCCTAATCGAGCCTTACTTAATTCAGACTCATCGGGGTGGAGGATGATGAATTTTTTGGCCATAGAACCTTTCAAAGACCATTTGTTCAATCTATAGAGATCACTCCTAGTGGGGGCAGGTACCCACACAGATGAAGGTATAGGTCTCTGAAAGAATGAAATTAAGTTTTGAGTATCAAAACCTGACAGAACTACAGAAACATTGGTTTTATGGTACTGATGTGATTAGAATGAAGATATAAATGGGCAGAAAATTTAGATTTAGCTGAAAAATTAGATTAATTTAGATTAGACAGATTTAAAATTGAAAGGGACCTCAGATACCATTCCACCTCATTTTCCTGTTGAGGAAAGAGAGGGGAAGTCACTTGTTCAGGGTCATACAGGTAATATATAGCAGAGTTTAAATTCAGGCTGGAAATCCTTTTCATTTCCCACCAACAGGTCAGTCAGACAATTGACAAGTAATAAAAGTTTGCTACTTGTGTTTCCCTGAAAATAAGCCCTCCCCTTACTGTGTAAGATTCCTCTAAAATAAGCCCTCCCCTGAAAATAAGCCCTATTGAGATTGCTACTGTAGTGAAGGTGATCCCCTGTGCTACACGCTACATTACGTTCTTTATTGAATTCATTATTGAATAAAGGTACATTTTTTTGTTCACATTTACCTGTTTATTAAAATTGCTGTCAATGTTCATTAAAATAAGCCCTCCCCTGAAAATAAGCCCTCTGGTGTTTTTCTGTCCAAAAAAAAAATAAGACAGTGTCTTATTATCGGGAAACACGGTATGTACCTGACATTGTGCTAAACACTGAAGATACAAAGAATAGAAAAAACATGGTCCCTGCCAGGTTTCCTCTCTCCTGTGGAGGCTATCTATCCCATTGGATGATGTAGACTTTTTAGAAATAAGCTCTAACTTCTGGAAGGAATACACCCATCTTCCTGTGGAAGAATAGAGTTTTATTTTTATTTTTGAGTTGTACTTTTTCTTCCATTTTTCTGATCTGGTCCTAATGCTAATGATTTATGGAATGGTCCAAAAGTTGACAGCAGCTTAAGGATTGTAATAAGAGCTGATTTTTATATAGATTTAAGAAGTACTTCATCATCTCATGTTATCCTCACTAGAGCCCTGGGAAATTGGCAACACAAAGATTGTCCTCCCCATTTTACAAGTAAGGTAAAGTAAGAAAAGGAAAGGCAAAGCATCAACAGCAAACTGGATTTGCAGAGAATTTTTTTGAACCATTCTATAAAGCTCTACTGGTATCTAACAATGATATTATCCAGACAACTGTCTTATCGCTAATGAAAACTTTGGAAACGGAATGGTAGAAAATGAGAGGTTTGTTGACAATAGTAGCATCAGGGCCCTAAGTGTGATTGGAGTAGTTAATAATAAATAATAATAATTAATATTATTAATAATTAATAATAATTAAATAATAAAAAGTTAATAATAAATAAATAAATCTACAGTTTAATTTTAAATAATCTTGAAGAGATGTTCTTTGCTCCCCTATTATTCCCTGCCCCTCCCCTTCACCCACCTTTCCTCTCTGAAGCTTGAAATTCCTTTTGAGACAAAGCTTTTTCACCTTTGAGATAGGAATATAGTATAAATACCCCAAGAGAAGGTAACTCATTGTCCTAAGTTGACCCTGGGTTGTAGTTGACTGATGCCATATCTTTTTTCTCTACCCCCCTACCAAAGCAGATTTTGGTAATGTGAATGGGAGAGACAGTGGCTACTAGAAGGGGAGGAAAGGGGAAAAAAAGGGGCAATTAGGTCATTGAGGGCAAACTGTGGCTCAATTTACCAAAAAAAAAATTTTTAAGCATCTATTCTATGCAAGACAGTATACAAAAGTTGTCAATAACTACATTCAATCAAAATAACCCACCAGGTAGCAGACACTGTGGATAAAAAGACAAAAAGGAAACAGAGCCTGTCCTCTAGGACCTTACAGTTACCACTCATGACATCCCAGAAGTTTTAGTGCATTTTTTTTTAGCTTTGATAGCTTCATAAGCTTAAAACAGCAAGACTTTTGGAACACTCCATATATAAATACATACATACATACACACATATCTGCATATGCACATATGTATTTATGTATGCATATGTACATATACACACATACATATACATATGTATGTGTGTGTGTATACTCCTATTCAGTATACAAAGTCATTTTAGGGGAAAGGCACTAGCAACTGAAGGGGATTAGGAAAGGCTTCATATAGAGTTATTGAACTGAGCCTTGAAGAAAATGTTAAGGTTCATCTAGGAATCAGTTGACTAATGAATGTTGAAAAGGCACATCTTTAGTGCATTGAAATTTAGAATATTGTTTCATTTTGGCTTGCCATTACAGAGGAGCCAGGAGTAGGGTGTATCTAGCAGACTTCTTGGAGCACAGGATTTAGTCTGTGTATTTTACTTCAACCAGAGGCAAATCTTCGATGGGTATATACCACAATATTTCCCTGCCTGGAATGAAAACAAGTCTTCTCTGTTAGTCAACATTATTTCATATGGGAAGATGAGATGGAAATAAGGAGCCATATTGAAACACTCTAGCATACATATTGTTAAATGATGAAGGGTTATATGTTGGAGCACATTCTTGAGAAAAAATTTTTGTGTATAGTTGGTATCGGTTTTTTAAAAAATAATCTTTTATTTATTTTTAGTTTTCAACATTCATTTCCACAAGATTTTGAGTTACAAGTTTTCTCCCCATCTTTCCCATACCCCCACCCCAAGATATCAAGCCTACTAAGTACTCCTTTCCCCAATCTGTTCTCTCTTATATCTTCCTCCATCCCCCTCCCCCCCCCAACTTTCTGGTAGGGCAAGATGGATTTCTATACCCCAGTGCCTGTATATCTTATTTCCCAGTTGCATGTAAAAAACAATTTTTTTAAACATTTGTTTTTAAAACTTTGATTTCCAAATTCTTTCCCTTCTTCCCTCCTCACCCACCCCCAGTGGGAAAACAAGCAATTCAATATAGGTTGTACATGTGTAGTTACACAAAACCTTTCCATAGTAGTTACATTGTGAAAGACTAACTATATTTCCCTCCATCCTATCCTGCTCCCCACTAATTCTATTTTCCACTAGTGTTTGCTTCTAACTACCCTCCCTCCGAATCAGCCTTCCCTTCTATTATCTCCCCTCTTATTCCCTTCCCCCTCCTTTCCTGTAGTGTAAGATGCTGGTATTGGTTTTTTTGTATATTGGTGGTGGTGGTGGTGGTGGGGTGTTACCCTTCTCCCTTTTTGGAGGGGAAGAGAATATGAAGATTTTTGACTTTTTTTGTGCCATAACCTCCTTTGGCAATCTGATGAAACCTATGGGCCCCTTCTTAGAATAATATTTTTTTAAGGGAATAAAATAAAAGATATAGCATTGTAAAGGAAAACAGTTATATTGAAATAGTTGTAAAAATATTTTGGAAAACAAGTTCATGGACCCTAGGTTAAGAACTCCTGCAGTAGATGAACTAAGAAAGCTAAGTATAGTGCTGCTCAGACCCTGTAAATGTCGTTTCCAATTTCTGTCCAGCCACATGGAACTATGCTTATAGTTGGGGCATCTAGATGGCTCAGTGGAAGCCTGGAGTTAGGAGGACCTGAGTTTTAATGTGGCCTCAGCCTCTAGATATATGACTCTGGGCAAGTCACTGAACCCCATTTACCTTAGTTCTTTGTCTGTAAAATGAGTTGGAGAAGAAAATGGCAAATCACTCTAGTATTTTTGCCAAGAAAACCTCAAATGGGGTCATGAAGAGTTGAACACAACTGAAAAAGACCAAACACCATAACCATAGCTATTCCATAAAGGAAGTTCTCCAATCTGTGTTGATTATTCTTGTCACAGGCAACACTGGGTTCCTATTTATGTGGTACTATGTGGTACTTATGTGGTACACTGGGTTCCTATTTATGTGGCAAATATCTTTGTCATATAGCAATTACCTCAGTGCCAGCTAGGTGACTCAGTGTTTCACTGGGCTTAGAGTCAGGGAGACCTGAGTTCAAATGTGGCCTCAGACAGTTGCTAATTTTGTGACTGTGGGCAAGTCCCTTAACCTCTTTTCCCCTTAATCCCCTGGGGAAAGGAAGGGAAAAGCATTCCAATATCTTTGCCAAAAAACCTCCATTGACAGCTTTGGCATGTTAGGGGCCATGGGGTCATGAAAAGTTGGACATGGTTGAACAACTGAACAACAATTACCTCAGGCTTTTAAGAATGGCAGCTAGTAGAGTTAGAAGCCTATGTTTACTTCAGCTCTGTGACAGAAGATAATTTGGAACTTCAAACTGGGTTTCAGATAAGCATTTTGCTACTTTAATGGAACATAATTTAACATTTGACCCCAAGAAATATTGATTTAGGAGATTTTCAGGGACTTAGGGGCATAGTAGTCATGGAGTTACTAGTGTTTGGGGATTAGAGCATGGTACATTTGCTATGAACTTGTACCAAGTCTGCCAACACAGCTGGCAGCCTTCCTGTTTACAGGGAGGAGTTTATTCTTTGTGGGCCAATAAGGGATTTCTGCTTGCCCCACGGAGAATGAATAATGTGGTTAATTTTCAGCTACAACTCTAAAATGGGGTGTCTTAATTTAGGGTTTATAAACTTTTTTTTTAACATTGATAACTATTTCAAGATAATTGGTTTCTTGTGTCCTTTCATGTATTTCATTTTATGCATTTAAAAAAACATTCTGAGAAAGGGCCCAAATGCTTCATTGAACTAACAAAGGGGCTCCATGGCACAAACAAGGTCAAGAAACCCTATTCTTTTTTTTTTTAAATTTTTAATTAATTAAATTGATTTTGAAATTAAAAAAATTAGTAATATGTTCTGTCTTTACATTTATATACATTTACAGATTAGTCCTACTTCATAGGAGGTCTCTTTTAACAAAGTAAGAATAGTTAAGTAAATCTAATAATGCAATGACCTCATCTAAAAGTATAGTGTTTCACATCTCTACTTAAAAAACCAAACCAAACCAAACCAAAAAACTAACAGAAAACTAGTTTCTCTCCCATCCACCACTTTGGGGGGAAAAAAGAAAAACATTTCTTGTAGCAAATATCCATACCCAAGCAAAATAAAGGCCTTCAGTGGTTGTATACAAATACATACAGATGTAGATTCACATGTATTGCATATATGTGTTTGTCTCTGTCTCTCACTCTTTCTACACACTCAGTCACCTCTCCATCATCAATAGCATCATTGTGTTGACAGTAGTTCTTCTAACTTTTAAAGTTGCTTCTCTTTACAATGGTGTTGTTATTGTATAAACTGTTCTAGTTCTGCTCATTTTATTCTTCATCAATTTATAAAAATCTTTGCATTTTTCTTTTTGAAATCACCTACAGTTATCCCTTTCACATTGTAGGGGTCAGGGGTACGTCATTCCCACAATCTGGAAAATCAGTGTAAAATTTTTTGGCCTTCCCTTTCTACCAGAGGAAAAGTCTGAATTATTATGATATTAGAAGATATTATTATCTTATAGTATTAACAATTATATACATATATAAATATATATATACAAATACATAGATATTATAGTAGTATACAATACTATACATATATTTTATGCATTTCTGAGTTTCTAAACTTTTTCTGCCCATCATTTACTGGCCTTTGAATGTTGTCTGTTGCTTTGGCAAAACTCCCCCCAAATTACTATTTAAAGTCTTGTGCCAACTCATAATAGATCAAAATCACAATGGGGAAAGTTGTAATGTGGAAAGTCTTTCCTTATTTCTTAGGGCACAGTAGCATTCCATCACATTCATATATTACAACTTATTCAGCCATTCCTCAGTTGTTGAACCCTCTCTTAGTTTCCAGTCAGTTTCACCAGAATGCCATGAAAGGGGTCCATGAAACAAAAAAGGTAAAGAACATCTGTTCTAAAATAACTTTATTGGTTTTATTTTTTTCCAACCCTTTAAAACCTATCAAGGAAATAAAAAGACACACTGCATTGGTCTAGATTCTAGACTCTGGAAAGATGCTCAGGAATACTTTTTTTTTTCCTATTAGGAGACTGGCAAAAGATGAGTAGGACTTCTTGGTTTTATCACTGTTTCTCTTGGTGTCCTTGTTCATACATTTTATTTCTTGCAGATCAGGTACTCAGTTGTCTGTTGTATATGTATTAGCCAGTGTGTGTGTGTGTGTGTGTGGGGGGGACTTTCTTGCATTTTGAAATTATGAGGAAATGTTAGTAGATATCATGAACTTTGAAGAGAGGCTGCATGGGCAGTGGATAGTGATCTTAGAGTCATGAAGAGTCCTAGGTTCAAGTGTGGCCTCTGACACATACTAATTTATGTGACTCTGGGCAAGCAAGTCATTTATCCTTTCAGTGCCCCAAGTTTAAGTTATAGCTTTTCTGATCTGCTTTGGTGGAAGGACTTTCTAGTAAGATCACAATTCTTACTTTCCACATGGTTAACTATGTGTATGCTTACCTTTGACTTCCTAGATCCTGCATTCTCCTGCTTCTCTTTTTACATCTCTGACAACTACTCCCGAATCTTCTTTTATAGCTTTTTTTACCTTCTTATTTCCCTTTATTATTTTCCAAGATTCTGTCATTGATTTTCTTTTTTCTCTTCTCTACATTCCCTTCCTTGACTGTCTCATTTCTCAGCTATCTCTAAGCAGATGATTTAAAATTTTTTATCTATTTCAAGTCTAATCCCCTCCATTTACAGGTGAAAAAACTGAGGCACAGATATAGTGTCTCATACCCACTTAAGTTTCACTGTATTTCATATTTCCTATGGAACATCTCCACCTAGATGTCCTTCACTTCAAACTCAATATATCCAAATTGAATTGTGTTTTCCCTAGAATATGTGCCCCTTCTGACTTTCTGGTTTGTCAGTGGCACCTACATTCATCAGGTTCAAAACTAATTGAATGGAAGTTTCTTTGTGATAGGGTCTTTGCCATTTTAAAAATCTTTATAGCCTTCTGTAAGATTAATGGGATATAAGATCTTCCTAGCCCATTAATAGGCCTATTAATGGAAGCTTGCTTAGGGGAGGCTTGCTTGTAGGAAGGCTTTCACACCTGTTGCTAATTTCTAATTGGGCACTGAGTAACAAAGGTTGTGATGCCTTCTGGTTCTGAGAAGTATATATATACTCCCAGTTGGTATTTTGCTTTGAGAAGAATCTTGTGATTCCCTAGTGGAGATTTTGAGTGGCTGTATATTCAGAGCTCCCCAACTGCTCAGATATAAAAGCTCTCTGGATCCAGGGATGTATGTAAAGTGCACAGAAATATTGTTTTGAATTGAGGGGGAAGAACTGATGGTTGGAAGACTGATTTAGGGAAGCAGTGTGATATATAGTAGATTTAGTGCTAGACTTGGAATCAGGAAGACAGTTCAAATCTTACCTTAGAGTCATTTACTAACTTTGTGACCCTGGGTAAGTCACTTAATCTATCTGTGCTTCACTTTCTTCATTGTGAATGGAGAGGATTAGACTTGAAATACTTCTTATGAAATAAGCAGTAGATGCTGGTTTTTAAAAAATCGTCCTTTAACTTACTCTGAAAAGGATAAAGCACCTTCTCCTTTATGGTATTTCCTAGTATCTTTTTCATAATAAAATAATTGTCATACATCTTGGACCTTTGAACCTCCTATACCATTTTGTTCTGTATCTCTCTGATTCCCTTCCATTCAAATGAATTCATTTCCAAATGATTTGGGGTTAAAGGACCTGGGTTCAAATATTTGCTCTTGTACTTATTATTTTCATCACTGTGAGCAATGCTGGATCTCTGTAAAATGAGGGAAATACACTAGATTTATGATCCTATGAATATTGTTTATTATTGTTACCTGTGTTTTTTAAACCCTAGTTAACTTATAAGTAATCTCCTTGAGGGCAGGGATTTATCATCCAAAATTTGTATGATCCCGAGTGCATAATATTCAGTAGGCACTTAATAAGTATTTATTGAATGGATACATGACTGAGACTTTGTATCCAGGTTATGGTACTTGATTGCTAGCTATATGACCTTGGGCTATGACCTTGGGCAAGTTAGTCTCTGTTCCTCAAGCTTCCTTAACTATAAAATGACTAAATGCCTAAATGGCCCCCAAAGTGTTAAAGGAAGACTCCACGACACCTAAAAGCATTAAAGGAAGAACTAAATGAAAGTGTTTTAAGAGAGACACTGATATATGCTTACTGACATTTCTGTGCTTTCCTCTTTATAATGTGGATTTTGAATCAGTTTTCTGAGAAGTAGATCCACTAGCAGCCAGTTGTCCTGGGGGGAGGAGGGGAGGAGTAAAACCACAATCAAGGGACAGGGGAAATGTGTTACACTTAAACAAACATGGTCAAGTCTTGGGGAAAACCATGTTAGTCATCTTTCATTTATTTTCCTCTTCTGGTGGCCTAGGAAAGCTTTCAAGATCAGCCGTCCCCTGTTTTGGGTCTGTGCATAATATATGTATTGTTTAGAGAGTATACGTATGCACAGACTTGCAAATGGCTTCATAACCAAAGGAGTCTCTTTATTCCTTCTGGATGTTGTAATAATGTGCCTGTGTTACCAGTGGAGCTAGAAGAAGGCATTTTCTTCAAGGCTGAGGTTCACCTGCAGAGTTCAGGTGCCCAACACTTTTTTATCCCTGGGTTTGAATTCATCCACAGAATGAATTTTAACTTTAAATTGTTAGTTTGTATCAAATCTAGCCGTTTATAGGATTACAAATTTCCCTATTCACACCTCCCGCCTCTCTAGGGGCAAAGAGTACTTGGTTGAGTGGGTCAAAAACCGGCATTAGTTGTGTTTGAATTTGATGGGGGAAAGTCCAATCTGAAAAGTTAAAAGACAGGAAGAAACTGTTTCAAGATGAGCCCAGATCCCTCCCTACTTAGAGTGGGTTCTTCTTTCTTGTTGTCATTTTAGATAAGTACAAATTCCACAAGCTAGCCTTGATAGGAAGGCTCCCTCAGTCTGGCTGCTACTACCTCTTCAGCATTACTCAGCTGATTTCTCTCACTCTGCTTTTATTCCCCTTGGCTCTTTTCCTTCTTTATGACCTGAAGCAAGGGAAGTCACTTATCTCTCTGGGCCTCAGTTTCTTCATTGGTAAATTAAAGGGGTGAGATGCTTTCCAGCTCTGAAGTTCTATGATTCTGTGATTTATTCACTGAACTACTAGTTGTACCTTTGGGTGTTCTTTGAGTCAGGTATGCACTCTCCCTTATACTCTGCCTAACTCTTCTTTCTTCAAAGTTAAGTTTAGATGCTATTCCTCTAGGCATCTAGATTGTCCAATGGATACAACACTGGACCTGTATTCAGGAAGACCTGAGTTCACATCTAGCCTCAGATACTTAGTAAGCTGTATAACACAGGCCAAGTCACTTAAACTTAACTCAGACTTCTCATCTGTAAAATGGCAGATAATAAGGATAGCACCTACTTGCCAGAGTTGTGAGTTAAAGCTCTGTAAAAATGCTGTTATTGTTGTTTTATTCCCCCTCTCATTCTACCTGTCCTTAGCTTGTAAGGTCCTTGAGGGCAGGGCCCATGCTGCTTTGTTTGTGTATTCCCAGGGTATGGAATAGTGATGTTGGAACAGTATGGAACAGTAAGTAAAAGCTTTTAATAAACTTTTAAAATTTAATACATCATAATACTTGAAATACTTACCTTAAAGGTTTATTATGAAGACAGATCAGTTTATAGGACCATAGATTTAGAGCTGACAGGATCTCATCGATTACTTAGTACAACCACTTGTCATTTTTTACAGATGAGGAAACTGAGGCTTCAAGGGGGTTAAGTGATTCAAGGTCACATAGGTAGTGTCAGATCTGGGATTTCAACCCAGGCCCTCTGACTACAGTCAGTGCTTTCTATGCTCTTCTAGGATGTACTTAATGTAGGTAATATAGGCAATGCTTTGTAATTGTAAAGTACTCTATAAAGCCAGTTATTGTTATGACTGGACTCTGTTGTACTGAAGTCTGCTGTGATGCCCTCAGGAGTTTTTGAGAGAGGTGTGTGTGTGTGTGTGTGTGTGTGTGTGTGTGTGTGTGTGTGTGTGCGCGCGCTTTTGGTCTCCATTAAATTACTCTAAATGGCTGTTTCGGGATTAGATAAGATCTCTTTATAATTAGCAAGGTCATTTACATACAAATAAATAAGGCATAAACATAATTAAAACTGGTTAACCTCTTATGGACTTGAACTTACCCCATTTCATTGTGATTTGTCACATTAGACCAAGAAAAAATGGTTGCTTAGTAAGTACTTTTCTTTTCAGGTAGTGAAAACTTGTTTCCTCCCTAAACTAAGTGTCACAGATTCCAAAATCAGGACCTCCTACTGAGTGAGATTTCATTGTGGTTTGGTTTTGTGGATTTGGCATTTTTTGCCTTGTACCATATTCTGTCCCATAAATAATGCTAAAATGCTATTTCACCAAAACACAATTAAATGGGGCCTTCAACCAGAATTTGTCTGCCTTTAGTTTTTAGAAAAAGAAGCAGATTCAAATCAGCAATTAATTAATTGTTTTTAAAAAATAGATCCACTTTTCTGGAATGGTTATACATTCCTGACAATTTCATACACCTTAGACATTTCCTATAGGGTCCTGCCATGACTGGTGTTCACAATGACGGATCTAAGCCCATTGTGAAATAGCTAGTTTTAAAAGAAAAATTAAGTTGTGATTAATTCACTCTACTTTGCCAAGAAATTGTGGTATCATAGAGGGTGTTCTGAAAGTCTTAGTACAGTTTTAAACTAAGCTTGACACTATTTCAGGAATATTTTCACCAAGGGTTGAACCTTATTGATAAGCAGGCATCTGACCTCTTAATGACTTGGAAAGCATGTCTCCTAAGTACAAAGAAATGCACTATTCTGGTGCATGGTATCTTCACTGTCCAATTTTATCCATCCTTCCCCATCCCCCTTCCCCTTACTCTAGCCTCTGAGGCTTCTTTCTATCATTGTTTCCTTTCCTTCCCTCTTCCCTTCTTCTCTCTTTTCCTACATTCTACTTACTTAAGGCTCACCTGAACTTTTAATTCCTGTTGGAGGCTGTAGATGCTGCTGCTTCCAGCTAACAGTGATCCTTTTAGCCTCTGGCCTATGCCACTCCCTTTGGCTCTTTCTGTCTGTACCACATAGTTAACATCTTATAGCTTGTCCTAAAGTAACCTGCCTTGTACAACTTGTCACTATAATGTAGAGAATGCTATTATAGGTACTGTATTAATTTCTAGTTGTTTTTGTAGGTTGTAGTTTTAGTTTATAAACTCCTCAAAAGTAGGGGCTGCATTTTATACTTATTATATTCCTCATAAGCAGAGTGGCATAGTGGGAACAGTTCCAGGAGATCTGTGTTCAAGTCTTTCCTCAGATACTTGCCAGAAATATAACCACGGGCAAGTTATTTAAGCTAGTCAACAAATATTAGTTAGTTAATTAATTAATTCATCCATCCATCCATTCATTTATTTATGGAGGGGGGGAAGGCAAGACAATTTGGGTTGTGATTTGCCCAAGGTCACTCAGCTAGTAAATGTGTCAAGAGTCTGAAGTCCAATTTGAACTCAGGTTCTCCTAACTCCAGGGCTGGTGCTCTATTCACTGTGCCACCTAGCTGCCCCAACATGCTTTATTAAGTACCTGTTATGTACTAGGTACTGTGTGCTAAGTACTGGGGATTAAAAGAAAGCACCAGACAGTTCCTGCTCTCTCAGGGCCTCAGTTTCTTCTCTAGGAAAATGAAGATGATTTGGATGTTTGAATGATTGAAGTGTCTTCAATGTAAACACAAAAGACAACAACAGAACTTTTAAAAAAGGAAAGCAAATGGTGATTGTAATACTTGCATTATGTCTGTAGATTTTAAAGCACTGTATAGGGTTTCCCAAAACTCTTAGTTCACTAAGACTCTTGGGATAATCTGTATAAATGTGAATTTATCATTAGTATAGTATCAGGAATACAGTAAAATGCCAAAAAAAAATTTGGTTGGTGTGATGGCACTTTGTATAAGTTCTTTTTATTCTGTTGAAAACTGAGAATTAAATTAATATGTGTAGTGGAAAGAGCAGGGGTGGGGAACCTTCAGCCTCAAGGCCACACGTGGCCCTCTAGGTCCTCAGTTACCACCCTTTGACTGAATCCAAACCTCCCAGAAGAAATCCCCATAATGAAAGGATTTGTTCTGTAAAACTTGGGCTCAGTCAATAGGCTTCACCCCAGGACCTAGAAGGCCACATGTGGCCTTGGGGCTGCAGGTTCCCCACCCCTGGGTTAGAGTGTTGAACTTGGAGTCCAACTGTGGTTCAGATTGTATCTCAGGAACTTAAAATACTAGTTGTATGACCATCAGAAAGTCAATTAATTTTCTAAGCCTTAGTTTCCTCATATGTAAAAACACTATACATATGGAAGGTATTATTAGGATTATGGAATCTTAGAGCTGGAAGACACCTTACAGGTCACCTAGCCCAGCCCATACCCAAAGCCTGAATCCTCTACACAACCTTCTTTTTGAGTGGTTTGTTTGGTGATACTTGAGATGGGGACAAGGCAGCTCATTCCATATCGTTAGCTTCCTTCTTCAATTGAAGTGAAAACCACCTCCCCACAACTTCCTTCTAGTACTAGATCTACTGTCTAGGGTCAAAGAGATTTACTGAAATTGTTCAAATGTTTAAGAAAACAGCTGTCACTACTTTTAACCTCTTCAAGTATCCTCTTTGTTAGCCTAAATATCCCTCCTTGCTTTAATGCAGGGCTTCTTAACATGGGCTCTATAAATTTTTAAAATTAATATTTTCATAACTATTTTAATATTATTGGTTCTCTTTGTAATCTTATGTATTTTATTTTACACATTAAAAAACATTATTCTAAGGAGCTGGTAGGTTTCATCAGACTTTCAAAGGGGTCCATGACTTAAAAAGGCTTAAAAATCTCTGCTTCTTACAAAAAATGGTTAGGGGTCTCAACCATCTTGGTTAATCTCTGTTGACTGTGGCTGCAATAGCAAGTGCCCCTTCTAAAATTTGTTGCTCAGAAGTGGCCACAGTTCTGTTATTTGTAGGCTCTTTCTGCTGTAGCTTGACCATTGGAGTCCTTTTTTCTGTCAGGCCTCTTTTGATCTCCCCAAGTCAGCCTTGTTTGTAAGCAGTACGATTTATCTTTCTTCACGGATTTCAGGACTTTTTCGATGAGTGTTCTTTCTCCACCTTCTCATTCAGTGTTTCTAATGACCCTTGAAATGAACATCGAAATTAACTTTGCATGCCAGGGTTATTGGGGCTGGTTTGGGAATACATCTTATTAGGTATTTGGTCACCGCTGAAGAATTCTCAGCAGGAACACCAGCAATGGCCTTAAGTTGTACTTTTAATTTTCTGGTGACAGAATGGTTGGGTTAAAAAACAAGTCACTAGAAAACACCCACCATGCCCTGTTTATAACTTGGTTTAAAAGCTTCCCTCAGTTAAACCATTAAAAATCCCTGTTATAGAGGTTTCAGGGAACACTTTGGCATTGAGTGCAAATGTGAACTTCTAAATGAAGATCTATGGAATGAATGATCCTTAACCTGTGCCTTTAATTATACACTTTGCTTTATATTTTCATTCGGAGGCCTCTGCCAACAATTGTAGCATTTCAGTGGCTTCAGACTGCTTTGTTCTCCAGGAGAAACTGGGTTGGAGAGAGGAAAAAGGAGGTTATAAGACCTTGATGTTAACTCATTTGCAGTGAGTTTTCAGGTGATGATTCTCTGAATTGAGTTAAAGTGAAGCTTCTTGATACTATGGTCAGCTCACTTTCATACCAAATCAAGATGAGGGTAGGTAATCAAAGGTAATGTAGGATCTCTCAACACTAGTATAATTTATGAGGGGCAGGCAGCATGATTTCTGTAATGGGAAAATATTCTGGGTAATTTTCTAAAACAACTCTTGGAGAGTATAAAAATGTATAAAAGATTGACAGATGTGGATAAAATTTATTTAGTTTCTCACAGATTTCATAGAAGAAAACATTTTTAAAAAACTGAGTCACTATGGAATTCTGTGAAATTAGGCACAGCAGTATAATGTATTCCACAAAATTCACTTTCAACAAACATTCCTTAAATTCCTGCTATAAGGCACTCTGTTAGGTGCTGGTGGTAAAAAGACAAAAAGTAAACAGTCCTTGTTCTCAAGGAGCCCAATTTTATGTCTGGTTGGGTGAGGAGTAGACAGCAATGGGTCCGGAGCCAGAGGACCTGAGATTAAATTCTGCTTCTCTAATTTACTGCTTGGGAGACTGGGGGCATTTGTGGTGCAGTGAACAGAGCATTGTCTCTAGATTCAGAGGACCTGGATTAAACTCTCACCTTTGATATATGGACTGCTTGTGGTAATCTTGAGTAAATCTCTTATCCTCCCTCAGTTTCCTAATTTATACAATGAGAGGTTAAATTAGATGGCTTCTATGGTCCCTTCCATTTTGGAGTCTATCTGCAAATCACAACTTCTTTTGGCCAGTTTCCATATCTGTAAATTGGGGAGGGGGAAAGATGTCTCATTTTTCTAAGTTCTAGGGCCCACTTAGAAGGTTCCTTTCACTTTAAGTCTTATGATATTGTTTGAGATGAAGATATGACTTAGAAACAAGAAACAAAGGATGGGGACAAAGGGAGTGCTTCTGGATGTAGAAGTGGAAAGAATACATGGAATCCTCTAGGGTTTAAAGTGCCTAGGACCAGTTGTTTGTTTTTTTCAATAGGACTAGATAATATTCATAAGTAATCTGGGAGAGGAAGGACATTGAGGGCATATAATATTAAACTGTTCTAGGTAGTGAAATGTTAAACATAAACTGGAGGAAGGTGTCTTGAAATTTGGGTGAGTAAAAAAGCAGCATTTGGGGACAAGTGCAAAGCAATGGACTCAGGGTAAACTAACCAGAAATTCCATTTGAAGTCTGGATATCTCTTTTGGGGAGATAGAATTTTGTATTTGGAGGCCAGTGATTCTGGTCTCTTCTAGATCATATCCAAAACAAGGTTAATGCACCGCAGTAGATCATTGTCAAAGTGATGGCAAGCTTGCCTTTTAGTTCCTTACTCTTTTAGGAAGGCAATAACATTTAGAAAACAAAAATAATCAGTTAATCCTTTTTTGTTTTAATGATTACAACAGAAATGTTGAATCCAATTCAAGGATTTAACCAATGAGAAATGAAGCAAGCACCATGTCTGACGAGAGGATTTAAGATGGGTTTTAATCATATCCTTGCCATTACTACTTGAGTCCTTGGTTGAATACTCTTCTAGGATGATAGTGTTCCTAAGGGACAGGGGCAGAGGAGAGGGAAAGGAAGGAAGTCTCGGCTCTTGACCTGCTAGTCCAGTCATCTGTAGAAGCAAGTCAGCCTTTTGAGAGCCTTCTGGGATTTAGGCCAATTTGGGATTGAATCACATGCACTTTGCCCTGTACTTTACGCATATTTTGATGATCTAGGACAAGGTTTCCTGATGCTTCCCTCCAGGTCAGTAATGAACTTTTCTCACAAACCCAACCTCATCACCTTCATTTAGGACTTTTGGGGATATCTCTCTAATACATTTTCTGACCGTTATTTTATACTGTGTACATTTTAGGCTCATAAATTAAGTGCTAGAAGAGACCTTAGAGGTCATCTAGTCCAACCCTCTCAATTCACAGAAAAGGAAACTGAGGCTGAAGAGTTTAAGAGGCTTGCTAGGATTTGATGGAGCTGAGGTTTTAACCCTGTGTATGTATTATAGCTCCCCACTAAATGATAAGTTTTATGTGGATAAGAACAATGTCTTGTCAAAGCTTTGCATCTTTCCTAGTTTCTAGCAATGTGTTCTTACATAGAGTAAGTGTTTAATAAATATTAGTAGAATTGAAGGTTGTCCTGAATCTTGGGGACTCTAATAGATAGTAAAGCAACATTTTACTGTGTAGAAATCATGTTGCTTTTATCCCCACCACCTACAGCCCATATTTTCTTTCTTTTTTTTTAAATTTAATTAATTTGTTTATTTACTTTTAGTTTATAACATTCAATTCCACAATCCCTTGAGTTTCAAATTTTCTCCCCCTCTAAACTCCCTTCCCCCCATGGTGGCATGCAGTTAAATATAGGATCTGCAAATACCTTTACATTAAACATTAGTCAGGTAGTAAAGAAGGATTATAACCAATGGAATGAATAATGGGAAAGAGGAAACAAAACAAGAAAAAGAAAGAGCAAGTAGTTTGCTTCAATCTGCATTCAGACTCTGTAGCTCTTTTCACTGGATGTGGGTATCTCTTTCCATCATGAGTCTTTTTAGCCCATATTTTCTTAAGTGTCCATTGGTCCATGTTTTCCAATTACATATTCTGCCATTTTGATTTGGTATGGAAATGACTTGACAAGAAAATCAAAAGGTTGTATCATAACTCTCATTTTGATTTTAGAAAAGCACCATCTTATAATAGTTGCTGTTCGATGTTGATATGGCTTTTGCTGGATTGTTCTGCTTCTCACTGAGGGACTGTAATTGATAAATGGCCAGCAAGAGCCATGGTTTGGTTTGAATGTTCTTCTAGACTCTGACTAGAGGAACAGTAGGCAAATAGTCTTTCCCTCTGGCGTAACAGGCAAATCTCTTTTATGGGAAGAGAGTCATAGGTATGACTGGCATATAGGGATCACTGTGGTGCCCAGAGACCAAAGGAAACTGTGATAAATGTAGCCTGGAGAGTGCATGCTGGTGGTGCTTCTAAGTGGACATCTTAGATTCCATGGACAAAGGGCTGTACTTGCTTTTTTGGGCATTGAATTACAACTCTGTCTTTACAGTGTTTACTTTTACAAAGGAACCAGATGAACCTTGTTCTGTAATGTGGTTGCCAAAGAAAAAACAAAACCCTCCTGATTAAAAATACTAGCCAGGCTTTATTTTTCTGCCATAAAACCTTTTTATGTAATCACTAGTTCTGGTCCCATGAAAGAGGAAATCAATGGCAAGATTTACTCTGTTACTTACCTGTATGATCTCTGGGCCTTATTGTCTTCATCTGTAAAATGACAAAATTGGATAGATCAGAGGTATCAGACATGCAGTCCACCAGCCATGTGTTGTCCACAGTAGTCCTGAGTGTGGCCTGAACCAGATTAAAGTGCTGTTCTTTTCTCATTTTAATGTGTTGATACACTAAATAAATATTTTTAAAAATGTGTAGTTTTTGTCCCTCAGAGATCCTTATGTATGTTTTAGTGACTTTTCTATCTGAGTTTGACCCCATTGGACTATTTGACCATTAAAGTCTTTTAAGAATTCAGAGGTGGTCTTTGGATGCCTCATTTGTCTCATGTGCCTTAGTGGGAATTCCATTTTTTTATGGATTGGACTAGATGGCCATTGAGACTCCTCCAACTCTCACATTATGTGATTCTAATCCTTTTAGTCCTAAATCTATTATCCCATAGTTTCAGCTAGTGAAAGAAAGCAAATACCAAGGTGTCAACATTCCAGATCTTCTTTCAAGGTTTGCCTCCCTGCTACCTTTATTAAATTGCCTATGGGCTTCATCCAGACCCCCTTCCCAACTCCTGCTCTATAAGTAATTCCTATATCATTGTCTGGATCTTTCTTTTGCCCCAACATATTCATCATTGTGATAATCTTTCAGACTGGAAAAGCTGACACAAGATTTAAAAAAAAAAAGTCTGTTGTTCAAGGACCAGTCTAGTTAAGTGAGATTGGAGAAGTTTATTGTTAGGAGGTTGGCTAACTCTGGGTATGTGTGCATGTATGCATGTACATGTGTGTGGTGTAATGGGAAAAGCACTGCTTTTGGAATTGTGGCCTGAGTTCTAATTCTGTTCTTCCATGTTCTATTTCTTTAACCCATACCAGAAACCATACTTTGAAGGACTTAGCCCAAAATTCAATCAGTAATACCACTGCTACTGGAAAAAGGTTTATCGAATTCTCCTATGGCTCTACTCACCATTCCTGTAACTTTACAGACAAAATACACCCCACCCTTACCCCCCAGCACTGCTGTATTTTTTATCTCCTCCTTTAGGGGACAAACTCTTTTGCCAACTTGGGCAATGTCTTCCCTATTGTGTCCCTAGTTCAGCCTAGTGAAGAGGGTCATCATAAAATGATGAGGTAGAGAATTAGGGGTGCTCGAGACCCCAAAATACCAACATTCTGGGTCCTGCCAAGTGAATTTGACTCAAGCCTTCTCACAGCCAAAGAAAAGAAAAGTTTATTCAAAGTTCGCCATATTGGGTAGACTCTTAAGGAGCCTCAGTATCTGTAAGGATTGTATTGGACACAGAGCGAGTCTGTGCTAGAAAATTCTATGGTGCTCTCACACCACATGGAGGCAAGATGGGGTCTTATCTACAGAAAGGTTGTGGGAGGAATCTAGGGGTGGTCTAGAGGAGGAGTTTGGGGAGGGTCTTCAGGAGGAGTTAATGAGGTCAGACTCCAGTAAATGAGTGAAATTGCTGGAGGCTACCTGGAGATGACAGGCAATGGAGGGCTAGGCCAGTTCAAGGTTGTAACAGATGAGGATCAAGGGTGGGGGGCTAGCTGGATAATGGAGGACCAAGCTAGTAACAAATTTGGGCAGAGCCACAATGAAAGGCTTATGGCCTTATGAAAATACCTCATCAAATGGGAAGATTTAATCGAGTTCAAGGGGGTTCCCAGAGCCTGTACCTCATCAGTAAGACTTTGTACTTTGTGACTACTTTGACTGCTTTTGCATTCATCCCTTCTAGTCACTATTCAAGCCCTCTGTTTCCTCATCTGTAAAATAAGTGTATTTTTTTCTTTGAGGGGGAAGGCAGGGCAATTGGGGTTAAGTGACCTGCCCAAGGTCACACAGCTAGTAAGTGTTAAGTGTCTGAGGCCTTTTGAACTCTGGTCCTCCTGACTCCAGGCACGGTGTTCTATTCACTGTGCTATCCAGCCACCCCCAAATAAGTGAATTTTGCTACATCTCTTAACATTCTTACAAAATCCTATCTTTCTACCTAGAATTATACTTTTGTGTGTGTGTACATGTATTCTTTTCCCACCCCCAGCAGATTGTAAACTCTTAAAGTACTGAAATCTTCCTTTTTCCCTTTGCATTCTTTGCACCCAGTACTTAACAAATGTTTATTTCATTGAATTGGAGAAAAGAACTGAGCTTCTCTGGGTAGCAGTTTACAAAACTGATTATATCCTCTCAGTCCTAGGGAAGAGTTGTCTGGCACTCCCACTCAAGTAGGCCAGGATGATGGAGAAAGAAAGCTTCCAAGCCTGTTGTGGGGGAGGTGATAAGAGGGGAAAGCTTTCAAGGGCTTGGAATGAGGCCATTTCAAGAAAAATAGCCTTTGCACTAAAATGAAAGGGTGGGTAGCTGGTTATTGATTAGGAGAAATCTAAAGAGTATAGATAAATTTTAGTTGATGGATAAATACTAGCTAAGGGCCAAATTATCTTGCTAATAGAATGGGCTCTAGCTAATTTAAAAGAATCTGAAACCAAAACAAATGAAAAGTAAGAAATGGGGGAAGGGAGGAAAGACAGTTATACTTAGGTGATTTTTTTTTTTTAAGCTGGCCTTGATAAAAAGAAATTGCAACCTTTTGGGAGTGATAGTAATGGCTCATGTTTATGTAGCACTTTAATGTTTCCAAAGTGATTTTTGTACCATGGCCCTGTGAGGTATGTTATACAAGCATTATCATCTCCATTTTATAAATGAGGAAAGTGACACATAGAATTATCATAGGATCATGGATTGAGAACTGGAAGGCACCTAACAACAACCTCTTTTCCCTAGTTTATTCTTATTATTTTAATATTTTATTGTTGCTTTTTGGCTTTTATGCTACTGACACTTATCCCCTCTTCTCATAACAAAGGGAAAGCATTATCCTTAATCTATAACCTCTTGGAGGAGAGGAGAGAAAGGCCTTATGGGAGAAGAATAATAGATGAAAGACTGGAGGGGACCTCTGAGATCTAATCCCACTCCCTCTTTTATAGCAGAGGAAACTGAAGTACAGAAAAGTGGAGTAACTTGCCCACAAAGTTAGGTACTAATGTGTTGAATGGTAATTTATTTTATTTTATTTTTTGGAGGGGGGAGGGCAGGGCAATTGGGGTGAAGTGACTTGCCCAAGGTCACAGCTAGTTTTTGTGTTAAGTGTCTGAGGCTGGATTTGAACTCAGGTCCTCCTGACTTCAGGGCCAGTGCTCTATTCACTGTGACACCTAGCCGCCCCATTGAAGGGTAATTTAGAACACAAGTTCTGACTCCATATCTAATGCTCTATCCATTACACTACTCTGTCTTTAAAAGAAAATTAAGTCATTTGCCCAGTCACACAACTAGGAAGTGGCAAAAATGGAATCCAGATTTTGCATTTGAATATATCTGGGTTTTCTAATTTCAAGACTAGTGCCTTTTCTACTATATCACATGACTTTTTCCTTTACTGACATTAATTGACCCAATCTGGAAAAGTTCTTTCCAGTGATGAGTTCCTCAAGGAAGTTATGTCCATCTCTCTTTAGATTATGTGCAAAGACATGCTTTTAAGAATTTTTAGATGAAATATCTTTCCCACTTCAGTGATATTAGAAAATGGCTTTTATTATAGCATATCACTCCACAATAGGATAAGCACAAATTACCATAGGGCAAATCTTTCTATTTTCTGTCAGCAGCTGTGCTTGATTTCAACTCCGTGGAACATGATTCCTCACCCAGGATAAACTGAAAATCACCTGACATTTCCTCACCATGCTGATGGACACAGTTTTTGCTAACTCAGCACCTTCTCAATTTCCTCAATTACCTCTCAATTCTTATTAGAGCAAAAAACTTCTCCTACAGCCTTCCTTTATTGAGGGCTCAGATCAAATGCTTTCTAGTGAGTGGAATAGCTTGCTCCCCACCTACCAACCCTATAATATTTCCCCTCCACCCTTTTTTCAGCTTCCTTTTGTGTGTTATCTTCCCCCATCTGATTGTTTAGCTCTTTGAGGGCAGTGACTTTATTTCTCTCCCCCTCCTTTCCCCTCTTCTTCTCTCCCTCCTCTATTTCCCTCCTTCTTCCCCTCCCTTTGTCCTTCCATATATTTAAGTAGTATTTTATTTTTTCCCCAATTACATGTCAGGACAATTTTTAGCATTCATTTTTACAAGACTTTAAGTTCCAAATTTTTCTCCTTCCCTCTCTTCCTTTCCCTCTTTAAAAAAATTTTGAATATAGGTTATATATAGGCAATTTTGAGATAGGTTATACATGTGCTATCATGTAAAACTTCTTTCCATATTAGTCACAATTGTGAAAGAAGAAACTGATCAAAAGGAAAAAAAATGAAAAAAATTAAGTGAAAAAAGTATACTTCAAACTGCATTCAGAGTCCATAACTCTTTATCTGGATACGGATAGATAGCATTTTCCTTCATGAGTCTTTTGTACTCATCTTAGATTATTGTGTTACTGACAAGAGCTGAGTCACTTGTGGTTGATCATCACATAATGTTGCTGATACCGTGTACAATGTTTTCCTGGTACTGCTCATTTCACTTTGCATCAATTCCTACTTAATTTCTTCCCCTCCTGCTTCCCTGTTGGGGAAGATAGATTTCTATATTCAACTGATTGTGTACATTCCATCTATGAGCTAATAGTGATGACAGTAAAGTTCAAGTGATGCCTCCCTTTTCATGTGCAATAATTTATCCCATTCTACCTTCCCCCTTCCTTCCACACCCAGTGTACTCCTTTCTCATCCCTTAATCATTTTTTTTGTCATTCCCTCAAATTCACCTTATACCCATACCCTCTTTCTGTGTATATTCCTTCTAGCTATACTATTAGTGGTATAGTTTTTAAGAATTAGAAGTATCATCTTCCCATATGGGGATGTAAATAGTTCAGCTCCATTGAATCTCTAGTGTTTTCTTTTCCCTTTTTCCCTTTTCAAGTTTCTCTTGGGTCTTGATATTGGAGATCAATTTTTTTTTGTTCAATTCTGAATTATGAAAGCTTGAAATCCTTCTATTTCATTGAATGATCATTTTTTCATTTGAAGTATTATACCTAATTTAGCAGGGCAGGTGATTTTTAGTTGCAGTCCTAGCTCCGTTGCCTTCTGGAATATCCTGTTCCATGACTTCTGATCCTTTAATGTGGCAGCTGCTAAGTGCTGTGTAATTCTGATTGTGGTTCTCCATTATTTGTATTTTCTTTCTGGCCACTCACAGCATTTTTTCCTTGACCTGACACTTCTGTGATTTGGCTGTAATATTCCTTGGAATTTTTATTTTGTGATCTCTTTTCTGAGGTGATTGGTGGATTCATTCAATGCCTATTTTGTCCTTTGGTTTTAGGATATCAGGGCGGTTGTCCTGGATACTTGTTTGAAAGATGCTGTCCAGGTCCTCCTGACATTGTCTCCTGAATCTATTTTCCAGGTCATTTGTTTTTCCAAAGAGGTATTATACATTTTCTTCTACTTTTTCCATTCTTTTGAATTTGATTGATTCTTGATGTCTCATAGAGTCATTAGCTTGCCCAATTCTAACTTTTAAGGAGTTGTTTTCCTCATTTAACTTTTGTACTTTCTGTTCCTTTCACTTGTAAAAGGTGTTGATTTCTTCAGTGGATTTTTGTATCTCTTTTTCCATTTAACCAATTCTGCTTTTTAAGTAATTGTTTTCTTTTCCCAAGTTGTTGACTCTTTTTTCATAATTCTCTTGCATCACTCTCATTTCTTTTCCCAATTTTTCTTCTACCTCTTTTTTTTTTTTGAATAATTTTTAAGCTCCTTTTTGAGCTATTCCAAGAGTTCTTTCTGGACTTGAGATCACTTTCCATTTTTCTTTGGGGTTTTGCCCATAGGTGTTTTGAAATTTTTGTCCTCTTCAGAGTTTGTATCTTTATCTTCCCTGTCACCATAATAACTTTCCATGGTCAGATTCTTTTTTGTTGTTTTTTTGCTACTCCTTTTTGACCTTTTTCCTTTCTTTTAAATTTGGCTTCTGTTCCTCTGTGTGGAAGTGGCTCTATTTCAAGCTTCTTGTGTCAGGGGCTATGGGCCTTAGCCTGGTGCTACACTAATGTTGCCCTGAGGCGCACAGGGGACCCTTGTATCTGGTGTTTTGCTAAGAAGGTGAGGTGAAGGGTGGCTGGAACTGCTGGAGGCTGTAGGGCTCTGGGAGTTTGGCTCTGAGCCTGAGTCCTAGTGCTGGTGCCTGGCTTTTCTTGAGGCCAGCATGGTGTTTCTACATTTCCCTGGGACTATACTGAAGCAAGTGGTGGTCTGACCTCTGGAAACTGCTGGTTCCCCTGGCTATGCCAAGACACATGGGAGGTCTTGGTGTTGGCTTTGCTCCACCCAACTGGGGCTCAGTATCTACCAGTGCTCAGGATCTTCTGGTGCTCAGGATCTACTGATGGTTTTTTGGGGTGGGGCCTGCTGCTGACTTGCTGGGACACTTCCTGCCCTGGACTCCATTCTCCTTTTACCCAAGTGAGACGGATCTTTCTTGCCCATCTTCCAAGTTTCTTAGTCTAAAAGATTGCTTCACTGGTTTTGCTGGTTCTGTTGTTCTGGAATTTGTTTTGGGGTTCTTTTTATGGTTCTTTGGAGGTGAATATGGGAGAGTTAGAGTGATTTACTGCTTTCTCTGCCATCTTGGCTCCTGGATGTTCTCCCTCCATATAATTAAAAAAGGAGCCTATAGGCATCATTAGACTGTCTGAGGTGTTCAAGATGAAAAAATAAGGTAAGCATCCTTGGCCAAATCTATGGAGATGGAAAAAGAAACTTTGAGTATGGAGGTTAATTGATAGGCTGAAAACAAAAAGAAAGTCCCACATTTTGTGGAACTGCTAGGTAAGCCTTCTACTTTGCAAATTAAAAGAGAGAGAGAAACTATTAAGAATTATTCCTTGCTTAAAAAAAAATTATTCCTTGTTAAAAAGACTATGTAATTACTTTAGATTATAAGTGTTCCTTTATTGTATTTTAACTTTAATAAAACTTGGGACCTAGTGTTTAGCCTTTTGGAAAAATGTGTTAGATACCTGTTTCACTTAAACAATAATGAGATCATTGAGCTGGGATAAGATCATTTCCTTTGGAACAAAATGAAAAGCTTTCAGTATTCACAATGAGAATGGGAGGAAATGTTGTAAAACATCATAAAATATCCAGTGTGATGTAGGTTGGATGGATCCCATGTTTGGACACCAGTCAGTTCTAAGCAAGCCACTCCTTGTCTGGGCTGTGGAAAGGAACTGAATAGTTTTTACATAGTTTCATAGGGAAGTATAAAAGAATCTTTTTTTCTCCAGCTGTGCATTGCATTGCCTTAAGGAGTTAATTCTTATTGGAGGGAACAGTGCAGTAGGAAGAACACTGGATTAAAAGTAAGGACAAACCTGAGGTCTACTTCAGGCTCTGCTACAATGGCATCTTGGCTGAATCATTTAATGACTCTAGGATTCAGGTTTTTTTTCATAGGCAGATTTACATTAAATTAGATTTGCACTTATTAAACTTTTTGGTCTTGAGACCTCTTTGTACTCCTAAATAATTATTATTTTTTAAAATCTATCATCTATTTTAAAAATTTTATTGTTTTTAGCTTTCAACATTCACTTTTATAAGATTTTGAGTTCTAAATTTTTTTCTCCCTGTTACCTTCTTCCCAAGATGGCATGCATTCTGACATAGGCTATACATGTACAGTCATATAAAACATATTTCCACATTAGTCATGTTGTAAATAAGAATTAGAACCAAAGGGAAAAGCCATGAGAAAGAAGAAACAAGTAACAAATGAAAAGAGAAAACAGTATGCTTTGGTCTTCATTCAGACTCCATAGTTGTTTTGCTGGATGTGGATAGCGTTTTCCATCATGGCACTTCTAAATTATTGAGGATGCTTCTAAAGAACTTTTGTTTATGTGGGTTATCTCTGCTGATGTTTACTGTATTAGGCACTAAAACATACTAGTATTATTATAAGAATAGTTTTGACTTTGAGGACCACCTGAAAGAAAGGGTCCCAGAGACTCTCAGGGGTCCCCAGACCACCCTTGGAGAACGGCTGGAGTAGATGAGCTCCAAGGCTCTTTTCCAGTGCTAAAATTTCAGCCTTTTAAGTGTTCTGACTCATGTCAAAGAAGTACAAGTGGAAAATCTGAGACAACAACCCTGAACTAATGTTCCTTTTCACTGCATCAGTTAAAACATTATTATATAGTCTTTATATTGCTTTAATTGCAAAAGAATTTAAACAAAATCTGATTAAAATAAATTTTAATCTAGGTTGAGATTGGGTATGTATACACATATGCAAAGAAAATATAATAAATCCTTTTTATTCTTATTGCATGTACATGGGAGTCATGGTGAACAGGGGTATTGACTTAGGCTCAAAGCATTGAGCTGTGTGGAAAGAGAGCGAAGAGGAAGCATTTGTAAAATTGAGTCTTCTGCATGGACCAAACCTGGAGCCACACTACTGATTCTCTCCTATAGTTCTTACCCCAGGAGAGCACGTACCAGTCCCTGATTGTTGGAAACAATGTGGTGTGGTGGACAGAATACTGGCCTTGGAATCAGGGAGCCCTTATTAGTTGTATGGCCATGGACATGTTGCATAATTTTTCTGAACTCCTGTTTTCCTTATTGGTAAAATGGCAATAATAATACCTGTAGTACCTACCTGATGGGGTTGTGGTAAGGGTCAAATGTGGTAAGGGTCAAGTGCTTTGCAAGCTTTGTTATACAAAGTGTTATACAAATATACAAAAATACAAAATACACAAATATACAAATATTATCTGGTGAGGCCTTACCTTAGTTACTGAAAGGCGTACTAGAGAAACTGTCTCATATTTCCAATTAGCTCGATGCTTATTTCCTCAAACTTCCTTAAGTCAAGTCAAAAAGCATTTAAGAAGTACCTAATATGTGTCACCAACTTGTGCTAAATGCTGGGGATGCAAAGGCAAAAATAGAACCAAAAAAACCCCAACAAAACCCAGCCCCTGCTCTCAAGGAGCTCACATTGTAAACAGGATACAACATGTAAATAATGGTATACAGAGTATATGGTAAATGGTAAACGAGACCAGTGTCACTGGATTGGGGGAGACACAGGGGAGGCAAGTTGGAAGAAGACTGGAAAGGTAGGAAGGGCCAGGTTACACAAGGCTTTCAAAGCCAAACACAGAATTTTATGATGATAGGACTTTAGCACTAGAAATGTCTAAAGTGAATTTGGAGGGATCATATCATCTACAAAGAATTTGCCCAACTTTTAATCTAGGGACCATGAACAACTTCTTGTCAATCTTTCCCTCTCCCCAAAGTTACACTGTCAAAAGCACCTGTGAGGGCCACCCAAGTAAGAGGTAGGGAACCTGAGTCTTAACAGGATTATGCACACAATTAAGCTTATTGATTTTAATGATGGGGGAGGTTGAGTGCCCAGAGAAGACACACTTGTTTTTAGAAAACTTCCCTCAGGCAGAATTCAGCTTTTGGGATAAAAGTCCTCCACCTGGGTGTTAGAGGGTAGTACTGGGGGAAAATGGTTTTATTGTTTGTTCTGAAAACTACCTGCCAACTTAATCCAGCAATTGACTTTAATTATCCCAGAAGATTAAACTCTTTTGAAATATACCTACTTAAGTGTTTGTTACCCATTGACTTACCCTAATAATAGCTCACATTTGTACAGTGCTTTGAGATTTATAAGTGCTTTCCTTATAAATCATCAAGCTGAACAAATGTTCTTGACCCCATTTTTATACTTAGGGAAACTGAGGCTCTGGGAGCAAAAGCGACTTACTCATAACTTACATAGACTGTATTCTTCAGTATTTCACTCTCTTTTTTCTTTCTTGGGTAGATTAGGAAATTGGATCTTGATGAACTTCTAGCCTCTGTCTTCACCTCCTATATATGTCTCCATGCTGCTCTTTATATGTTGATCTAGACTAATCTCTTATGGAGTTTCTTTCCTACTTCATGATCATGATCATGAGTGAACTCTCTCTAATGTTAGGATTAAACCAAATCCTCTTCGGTTCTAACATGGTGATTCCTTGACTATTTTTTTAAACTATTGGGCATTTACTTACTTTTTTCTGATCATCTTTTCGGTGATGGTTCTTCCATTCATTCCTTAATAACCTCCCTGTCCTTGGAAGAGACTGAGCTTACATTAGCTCTTAGTTCTCCAGTTGCCCTAATGGTGTCTCCTTGTCTCTTTTTTCCACTGGCAAGTGGATGAGTCAGAGCCTCCCACTGGCCTGTACTCTTCCCTCTGCATATAACAGGTCCTGATGTTTCCTTTACTGCCCCACATTCATTTCTCCACCCTACTGGGACAGGGTCTGCTAGTCTTCCCAGTATTGCTTATGCATTAATTCTTTTCTCAGTGATTTATTTCATTGTAAATTTGTTCATTATCCATATGCATATCTATAAAATGAAAATAAGAATACTTACCTACCCTCCATGGTTACAGAAGCATAGAGTCACAGAATTTGAGAATTGGGGAAGGGACCTCAGTAGCTATGTAGTCTGTCTCAGGCACAAAAATACTCCCCAGGATAACAAGTAGTCTGTTGTAGGGAAAGTGATTTGTAAATCTCAAATTACAAAAAATGTCATTTATTTATTCAGTTAACTTGAATAAGCATTTAGTATGTGGCTGGCTATCAGGCACTGCATAAGAAGCTAGGGGTATAAAGACAAACATAAAAAAAAAAATTCCTGTCCTTAAGCAGTTTACATTCTACTAGAGGGGCAGGGAGCAGAACACAACAGATACACCTAAGTGTGTACAAAATAAATAGAAAATGATATTGTAGGGGGTATGTGTGCAGAAAAGTACTAACAAGGGGGAGAGGGAATGCCTAATGAGTCATCACATATAACAAGGAATATATATGCTATATGTGGAATATGTGTGTATGTATATGAGTCAAATTTGAGTATTGTGAATTTTTATAAAGCAAGAGCAATATCAGTATACATGCATACATACACATGTACACACATACCCTCATAATATACATGTATATTTACACACACACACACAATTGAACTAAATCTTAAAGGAAGTTGGAGATTCTAAGAGTTGAAGGTGAGGGGGAATCTCATTCTAGGTCTGGGGTGGGGGGCAGAATCCATAGTTCTTTTCCAGGCAGAGAGGCAGGGGTTGGATGGGATGTTGTCTTTGGGGAACAACAAGTAGACCAAACACATACTTTATTAAAACATTGGCTTTGTCCTAAGTACCACAATATACTAAAGCTTGGACCTTTCTTTTAGGTACCCCCATGGAATCATCGCAATTTCTCATTGTCTGGTCAGGATTAGAAGGATTCCCAGCTACTCAGAGAGATTTTAAAAGTAAATTAGTGAACTATTTGGTGACTGAGCACTTTCCTAGCCTTTTCTGGACTTGAAGGTGGTGAGTGGGACGTCAGAGCAGCCAACCAGCAAATCATTAGTCCTCATTTGAAGACTGCTTTTTCTTCCACATCTGCCTGCCAGGAGAGCTTGATGAATGGAGACTCATCTTTAAGTGGCTATTAAATCAGCATTGGTTTGTGGCTACTCCTGCCAGGGCTTGCTTTCTTGGTGTAGTCCGCAGAAGTTGTCTTGGCTAGAATACCTGCCCCTGGCTTTGGACCTGTTCAGTAATTGTCTAATCTCAATGCTAACTCCTAGGTTTCCTGATTGCCTTTGAGGCAGGACTGTGCTAGGGTAGTTATTATGGTGGTTAATGCAAGTACATCCATAGAAATGAGTTTAAAACCAGCCCCACCTCTCCAATAGTGAAGTTCAGGAGGACTCAGAATTATATTTATTACCTGAGTAGTAGAGTAATTTTCTTACTTTAAATACTTGAAGGCATATTTTGAAATAGTCTTCTTTTCATACAGCACAGATTTAAAATGAGCTGCTCAATACAGGCTTGGAGTGGGAAAACAAAGAATGAAAAAAATATACATTTTTTTTTTGTGGGAAAAAGTGGATGCCATGGTGTAAACCCCGGTGGTTTGGGAGTGTGAGCCTCTCCTGGAAATAGTTACAGAAACATGCTATCCTTGAAAGGCAACATCTGGTGGAGATGAAGGCAAGCTGGCAGATGTTCAATTTAAATAAGATGAAGGTGATGTTGGGAAGGAAGAAATATACTGAGAACAGGGCCAGTGCAATTTTCAGCCCTTCATCTGAGGAGACATGGTTTTTTATCCCTTGCTGGGGAAATTTACAAGCTCCTGGACTTGTTCTTTCCTCCCCCAATTCCTCCAGGAGACTGTTGGGGACAAGGTCAGGGTCATTTTTCTCTTTCTAATTAGTATTAGGGACATAGCAATTTCCTTTTTCAAGTCTAGTACTCCTTATTGTTCCAAGTCTTCTGAATCTTCTGGTCAACTCCTATAAAAAAAGTTGTGAGGATCTACTGGAAATCCAGCATGGTTCAAAAAACACTCTTTGCACCATCCAAGCAAGTGTACTTATAGATGCCATAGATGCCTGTCTCCCTCCTCATGCCTACTTCTTGGAATCCCCCAACTCCTTTCTAGGCTTAGTTCATGTCCCACCTCCTGCCCCAGGTCTTTTGACTGAACTTTGGTCTATGTTTGCTTATCTTTGTAGGCTTGTTTCCTCTTGGAGTTTAAATTCCTTGAAGGCAAGGACTTTCCCTCTTCTCCAATCTGTATCAAAACCTAATTCCAGCATCTATGCTTTCAGCTCCGGGGAATGTTTATCTTCTCATGTTTAGAGTCTGGGTCTTAAGGTCCAGCTTAGTTCTCTGTTAACTAAATGAGTGCAAAATAGTCCAGTTAGACTTATTATGTAAGCCTCAGATACTTCATGCTTCATGTTCACGTTCATGCTTCAGCTCCAACCAGTCTAGCCATGTTGCCACATCCTTGCTATTTGTCCTTCCCCTCCCTGGCTTTCATTAGGCAAACCACCAGACCAATAGCACCATTGCTTCTTTTTAAAAGAAAATTGATCAATTTATTTATTTTTAGTTATCAACATTCACTTCATAAGTTTTGCATTTTCTCCTCCCTCCCCAAGATGTCATGCAATATGGTATGGTTCTACACATACATTCCTATTAAACACATTTTCACCTTAATCATGTTGCATAGAAGAATTATAATGAATGGGAGAGATCATGAGAAAAAACAAAACAAAACCAAAAAAGAAAATGGCCTGCTTTGCTCTGCAGTTAGCCTCCATAGTTCTTTCTCTTGGATGTGAATGGCATTTACCATCATGAGTCCTTTGGAATTGTTTTAGTTCCTTGCATTTCTGAGAAGGGCTAAGTCTATCAAAATCAGTCACTCCACACTGTGGCTGTTTCTGTGAACAATTTTCTCTTGGTTCTGCTCACTTTAGTCAGCATCAATCCATATAAGTTTTTCCAGGATTTTCTGAAGTTCACCTGCTCATCATTTCTTATTGCACAATAGTATTCCATTAACATTCATATACCACAACTTGTTCAGCCATTCCCCAATTGATGGGCATCGCCTCAATTTCCAGTTTTTGGCCACCACAAAAAGAACTGCTGTAAATATTTTTGTACAAGTACCATTGCTTCTTGAAAGATCATCTTAACTAACTATTCTATGTACCGATTTAACATCTTTGGGACTCTTCAGACTAAAACTTTCCCATCATTGTCTTCTGTTAAAATAGAAGCTCCTTGAGAGCAAGAATTGCCTCACTTTTTGTATTTATACCCTCAGCTCTTATCACAATGCCTGTCCTATAGTAAACACTTAACTCTGAGGCTTTTTCATTCATTCAGGGCTTAGCATTTTGCCTTGTTCTTAGAGAAGCACTTAGTAAGAGTTGATTGACTTGAATTAAAAGCAGAGGTGTGTGTGCTAAGCCCATGAACACCTTGCATGCATGCTCTGTGATGTGACTTGACCACTCATCTGCTTCCAAGAGCTATTTAAATGTTGATTTTAGGCCCTTAGGAATGTCCCCTTCTCACTGTGCTTTCTTAAGGCCCTTAAGATACCTGATATTCTCATTCTTGCTAATGTTTCCAAGATAAACTTCAGGAACTGGAAGGAGGAATATTTTCCAAGCAAGTCTCTCCCTTCTCTCTGATGAGTTTGGGAAATCCTAACTTGTTCACCCTTAAGGCTCCAGCACAAATCACATATTTCCCCCTGTAGGTTCACTGTATCCTAAGGGATGAAAAAAGCAAAGTAGTTTCTTCATGCATTTATGGGCATTGTAGGTTTAAAAAAATTTTTAAGTTTGCTTGAAGCAAAAGATGCAGTTTTAATAAATCAAACCCATCAGAAATAATCTGTGGCCAAATTACTGTGGAAAACCACAGTAATGGCTTTTTAAATGGGCTTACTGAAAATGCCAAAGCTCTTTTTTTATGAGGACCCTTGTGAAAAGTTTTACAAAGAAGAAGCCTTTATGCAGCAAAATCTTCAGTAGCAGTTATTTACTTTCTATCATTCCTCAACCTAGAGCCTCATGAAGTGGGGGGTGGGGAGTTGGGGTGGACAGATGGGAGGGAGTAGGTTAGGAATACAAAAACAAAAGGAAAACTGCCTTTTCAAGGAGTTTATATTCTATCTGGGGAAACCATATGTATACATATATTGTAGGGAGATACAAAATATATACTAAGTAGAAACAAGTTTGATATTAGAAGTTGGGGTGAGGAAGGATCAGAAAGAATCCCATATAGGATATCGTTTTTGAGCTAAGCTTTAAAGGACCTAAGAGAGACAGATGAAAAAGAAGTTTATTCCTTGCGTGGGGTACAGTCTATGCAAAGGTGTGAAAGTGGGATAGAGATTG
This sequence comes from Petaurus breviceps papuanus, assembly GCF_028583685.1. Classification (NCBI taxonomy): domain Eukaryota; kingdom Metazoa; phylum Chordata; class Mammalia; order Diprotodontia; family Petauridae; genus Petaurus; species Petaurus breviceps. The sequence goes on from NW_027186296.1 coordinate 27,125,290, forward strand.
TCCTAGGTGAGGAACAGTAAAATAGGCCCACGTGGCTGGAATGTAGACCCTGGTGTCAGAGGGCCTGGGTTCAGATTCAGTTATGATTATTTATCCAATAATGTACCAGTCCCTTAAAATGACTGGGTTTCAGTGCTGACATCTGTAAAATGATCAGGGTTCTTTTGTGGCGAGGTTATTTTTTGGAGGGGAGAGGGCTTGAGGGTAGGAGTGGGAAAGGGTGGTGGTAGTGGTCTGTGAACTCAGATGAGGAAAATTCCACAAAAGTGATTTTCCTTAAGGGCAGGCTTGAGCATGTCATTTACCTCCCCAGTAAACTCTAGTGGGTCCCTATTAACTCCTAGAGCAAATACCAACTCTTTGGTTTCATATTTAGAGTCTTTCACAGTCTGGCTCCAGTCTGTCCTTCCAGAAAATACATACATTACTCCTCTTTATGCATTTTATATTCCAGTTAGACTAGCCTGCTTGCCGCATCACAGAACATTAATATCCCCTATCTCTGCCTTTGTATAGGTTGTGTTGTCTTCCTTGCCTGGAATATTTCTCAGTTCTCTCCAAAACTTGACTGGAATGCCACCTTTCCTGCATAAGGCTTTTCCTGATTTCCCCAACTGCTAGTTCCTTCCCCCGAATCTGAAATTACCATGCATTTCCTTTGTATACATTATATACTTATTGATAAGTATGAAGCTGTTTTCCCTGGGTAGAATGAACTTTTTTTTGCTCCTTTTTCCCCCCTCCAACATTTGTATCAATTTTGTTACCACCTGTATCTTTGGGTTGTCAGGAACCTTGCTTCTGACATTTATTAGCTATGTCACCATAGCCAAGTCACTTAAACTTTTGGAATTTTTTTCCTTATACAATAGGGAAAATAATACTTATTGTACCTACCTCAGGTAGGCTTAAATGAAAGTGTATGTAATGTTGTTCAGTCATTTTCAATCATTTCTGACTCCTCCATTTGGGGTTTTCTTGGCAAAGATACTGGAGTGGTTTGCCATTTCCTTCTCCAGCTCATTTTACAGATGAGGAAATTGAGTCAAACAGGGTGAAGTGACTTGCCCAGGGTCACACAGCTATTAGTATTTGCGGCTAGATTTGAACTGGGGAAGAGAAGAGTCTTCCTGACTCCAGGTCCAGCACTCTACCCACTGTGCCACTTAGCTGCCCATGTATGTAAAGGACCTCGTAAACTTAAAATACCATATCAATAGCAGTTGTTATGAATAATTATAACTTATTCACAACTTACTTTTCTTATAACTCTAAATATTATCATTTTACAAATAGGGAAATTAAGGGTTAGAAAGTTTGAAGTGTCATTTGGTATGCCTCTCTGTTTCTGTATGTACGTGCATGCACGTGTAGGTATGCTGGGATTCAAACCCAGGTTTTTTTATTCCAAATCTAGCGCTCTTTACCTATATTATGCTACTTCTTCATCATCTTGGCCTGATCTCCAGTTTTACTCCCATTATTTAGGACACCTTCACTTCCCTTGATAGTATTAGATAACCTAGTTAATCTTGGTTTTGTCTGTACTCTGCTTTTCTCATGATTTAACCATCTTACACTTTGTCTGCCTGAACCAGAATCTGCTCCCAAATTCAACTTCTCTGCTTTCCTGTCTTGCCCCTTGGATTTCTGTATAATATTTTGCAATTCTTTTGCAAACTTTTAACCTCTTTTAAAGGAGGTCAAAGATGGGGCCCTGGTGAGTATAGTGGGTGAGGCTAGGGAGGTAGCTAGCTCTGTTTTCCTGGAGGGTAGAGACCTGGGATGACCCAGAGAAAAAGGTTAGTTAGCCAAGATGAAAGCTACTTTGTCATTTTCTCCATAACTTCCTTCCCTTTTCCCCAGATGAAACCAGTTTTTGCTTCACTGCACTGAGGAAGATGAGAGAGGAGGCCCTGTGAAACCTTTGTTCAAGGGTAAATACTAGAGAAAAGCCATGGTGAGCTTTGCTCCCTCCATTCTATGATCAGGAAGTTTTTTGTTGGAAGGTACTTTTGCTAACCATTTCTAATGAGCTGCCTCAGGAGGTGGTGATTTCTGTAGCTTTTCAAGCTACCCTAACAATGGTTAACCATTTTTTGGTGGTGTCTGAGAGGAGATTCATGTTCAGGATTGGGATGCATGAGTTGACCTTTTAGAACCCTTCCAACAATGAGATTTTGTTATTATATGAACTTATTTTTATAATCATTGCAGGGAAACTAGGGAGGTAATGACAATATTTTCTTTTAAGATATCGAAGAAAGAGGGAGGGTACAGAGGCATCAGACTCTTGTGTAGAGTGGGAACATAGAGAACTGCTCATAAGTCATTTTATCTCCATGAGACTCAGTTTCCACATCTGTAGAAAGATCATAATGGCATCTCTTCTGCCTATCTGCCAAAGGTGTTATGAGGAAAGTGCCTTTAAAGAGCCAAGTAAATTTGGGCTATTATTGTTATTAACACTGACTATATCACTTGGTGCAGTGGCCTTCAGCAAATGGCACAACCTACCAGGACCTTAGTTTCCTCATTTACAAAGTATGTTTAATGATGCATGTTAAAGGCACCAGATGGTGATGATCAAGGTCAGATGAAAGGTACTATGTAAATCCAACTTATCATTAATTTGTTTGCTCAATTATTTACCAGAGTTGTATTCTGGGTTGGTTATGGGATGGGAACAGAATCTGGAATTCTTCCCCTTCTTAAGTCAAAGGCCCTACTAATTATAGGCTATTTTATAGGTCATTTTGAAGGTTGCTAGTCCCTGGTCATATTTTATTTTTGTCTCTAATTATTGGATGGGGACAGAGTAGTTAAATAGTGGAGTATTTAACTTAATGTGAGTAAAAAGTATTGCCATTTAGGCCTTCTTCTGGAATGCAAGGTAAAATAGTTTTTTTTTTTTAAAAGAAGGGTTTTCCTATGATTGCCTTAGGACTTTGAAAGACAAATTTGGACTTTATGAAAATGTGGCCCAGGGCCTAAGAGCTCACTTGAAAATAAGAATTATTGTAATCTGACAAAAATTGTCAAGGCAAGAAGTAAGATTTTAGACCTATAATGGGGGAAGAAATAGACATCTTTTTTTCTGATTTCTTTTTTTGAGGGGGGAAGGCAGGGTAGTTGGGGTTATGTGACTTGCCTAAGGTCACACGTAAGTGTCAAGTATCTGAGGCAGGATTTTAACTCAGGTCTTCCTGACTCCAGGACCAGTGCTCTATTTGCTGTGCCACCTAGCAGCCCCTTTTTTCTGCTTTCTTTATCTTCATTGCAACTCTCTTTGAATTTCTTTCTCCCTTCCCTCCCAAATAGCTTTAAAGAAATATATGCAAAGTAGACCTCAAAGCTTATCAGAGATCAACCGATTGGCCTTTTCAAGTGCAAAAAACAAAATTCCTTTCTTTGTATTAATTTTTTTCCAAGTTCAAGTTTTCTTATAGAAGGGGCATCAGAAATGATGCTAAGTGCCAGAAAATGTCAGAAATTATTTATTGTTTCAACTTTCATCTTCAGAGGAGGTTGAGATGAGGGTAGTGAGTTGGAGAGAAGGGGTTCAAGTGATCTGGGAAAAAATTTTGTGATCTGGATCAAGTTCCATGAAAAATAGGTTCATCAGATAGGAAAGTCTATCCCAAATAGTCACTTTGCATAAACAACTAATGGTGAATTGAAGCATGCCCTTGAACATGCGTCTTTTTCTGGAGGTCCAATGATAGATGGAATCATAGTTGTAGAGCTGGAAAGGATCTTTGAGGTTATTAAATCCAACTCCTTTTGCAGATGGAGAAACTGAGGGTATGAGTCACTTGCCCAGGCTCGTACAGCTAGTACATCTCTGAGGCAGGATTCAAACCCAGATATTCCTAATTCCAGCTTCAGTGCTCTACCCACCACATCATGCTATCTCTCTCAAAGTCATGGATTTACTTTTCTCTGTATTCTGATACTATCAAGGAAATCTATGCATATGCAAATTCATAAGCTGGGATAATTATAGAAATATCTTTGATAAATGGCCACCCTCATCAGCAGTTCACTAGAGGATTTCATTTAATCTCTTTTTCCTAGTAAGCATTTGCTAATTTCCTCTTTGAAATTACAGAATCCATTACATAGGAATTTCTGAAAAGAAATGCTCAATAACCATAGATCTAAAGTTAGGACACATTCTTAAATTCTAGGGCCAAGAGAAGCAGTGTTCTTGAAGTCACACTTTTCCCATTCAATTTTAGCTCTGGAAGGACTGAAATTTAAGAATACCTTGAAGGACCAAGCTATGTTGAGACAGTCATTTTTTAAAATCTGTAAGTCAAAAGAAAATAGGAGTTGTAGAAATGTTTATATTAAAGTAGAACAATAACATCTGCTTGTAATTATTTTTATTTATAGTTTATCTGTATAGATAAAAAATTATGGTAAATTATAATATATATTTTTTTTAAAAATGTGCCAATTGACATGCTTGGTCCTCTTAGTGTTAAACAGGGGGGAAAAGACAATGTCAAATCAACCAGTAATTATCTCTATTTATTAAGAACAAATTTATGGTAAATTTTGTTTCAACATGAGGCATTTCCTCACAAATCCTCTTCTCAAATACATTCATAGAGAAAGGTATTAGTTTATCATTTGTTACTAGAAGGAAGGGTAGTGTCCTTCAGTCTTGATAGAATGATGTTTGTAGGGGTGGATATGTGGTGCAGTGAATAGAGCACTGCCCCTCCAGTCAGGAGGACCTGAGTTCAAATCCGGCCTCAGACCACAGACACTTAACACTTACTAGCCGTGTGACTTTGGGCAAGTTACTTAGCCCCAATTGCCCTGTCTTCCCCCCCTACAAAAAGGCAAAACAAACAAAAAATGATGTTCATGTAGTCTATTGTATTTGACTGGAGCTTGTCTCTCATTGCCTTGATTTTAGATTGCATTCATTCACTGTATTGCTATTTTGGCTTTCCTTTCTTCACTATACATTCCTTCATGTGAGGTAACCCAGTGTAGTAGATTGAACTAGCCTTGAATTCAGCAACATCTGCCTGGCTTCAAGTTGTGACTCAGATGCATCCTGACCATGTGATCCTGGGCAAGACACTCTGTGTACTGGGTAACTCAGATTTTAAGACTGCAAGTCATCCCTCCCTCTCTCCCTCTCCATCAGTGAATTTGTGTCAGGTGCAGGAAATTCTAGTTAAAGTTCTGACTGTTAAAAGCCTCTCTGAAAGATGACTAAGTTCCAATCTGGCCTCCACTAGCTGTTTACACTGGACACAGACTCTCTCTGGATAACATAATCAGAGAATTCTTCCAGTAAGAGGAAGGACTGGGTCAAATAGTGTTAAATACAGAGGTGTCAGCTAGCCCTAACTTCCACCTTGTGACTCCACACTGAAAATACTGTCTAGCCTTGATTCAGGGCACATGTGTTCTATAGGCACACTAGAGTCTGATCTAACAGCTGTGTAGAATAAGCAAGAAGTTAAATAGAGAACTCTGCCACAGTCAGTTCTCAATCATATGAGTAAAATTAGAACAATCATGCCTTGTTACCCATTAAAGTTAATAAAGTTAATATTTAGTTTTTTCCAAACTCAGTGTTCTACTTAAATACAACTGACTATAGATATTGACAAAAAGATTGATTATAAGCCATCAATGGACTTGGAATAGAATCTGGCAGAACTACTTCTAAGATACCTTGTTATGAATGCTACAATGAAACTATGGCACCTTCACAGCCTTATGGGCTGTTCCATGTTAATCTAGATGATTAAAATAATAAAAATCTCAATACTTATTAGATAAAAAGGACAATTCATTAAACAAGATTTGTATCCCAAGTCACTGTTTTGTACAAATTAGTCACACTGAATAGATAGGATAGGACCTTTCACTTTCCCTCATTCATTTTCTTCCTGCCCCAGAATGATTCCATCCACTTCACCTGTCTATGAGTGTGATGCCAGTGTAGAGGTAGAAGACATTAATTTTTAGTGGGTAAGAGATTCTTTTCTGCCTGAGTCAAGGAGGATCAAATATTCCTTGACTGAAATTACAATAGATTCAAAGGGAAACCAAGTTTTCAGAGAGAAAGTATGTTACAGTTATAGAAAGGGGATTTAGTTCATCAGACTCTGGGGAACAGGAGCAGTATAATTCAATGTCCCATGTTTATGGGAGTATTTTTACTTTTTTTTTTTTTATTATTAAGCAATCGGGGTTAAGTAAATTGCTCAAGTTGACATGGCCAGTTATTTCTGGGTGTGGTGCTAAGTATCTGAGCCCCTATTTGATCCCCAGGTCATCCTGACACTGGAGCCGGTGCTCTTACTTGCTGAGCCACCTGGCCGCATCTAGTATTTTTACTTTTTCTGTTAATGAAGAATTGGAAGCAAAATTGGTGCCCATTGATTGGGGAATGGCTAACCAAGTTGTGGTACATGAATATAGTACACTGAAAGAAATGGTGAATATCAGAAATTCATATAAGCAAAGGAGATGTAAACTGATATGAGAAGTAAACAAAACTAGGAAAGCAATGTATGTGACTTTGTTATTTAGTCATTTTTGTCATGTCTGACTCTTTTTTAAAAAAAGTTATTAATTTACTTTTAGTTTACAGCATTTTCAGTTCCATAATCCCTTGAGTTGCAAATTTTCTCCCCTTTCCTTCCTCCTTCCCCCCATGGTGGCATACAATCAGATATAGTTTCTACAAATACCTTCACATTAAACATTAGTCAAGTTGTAAAGACGAATTATAATCGGTGGAGTGAACAATGAGAAAGAAGAAAGCGTCTGACTCTTTGTGACCCCATTTTGGGTTTTCTTGGCAAAGATACTGGAGTGGTTTATCATTTCCTTCTGCAGCTTATTTTACAGATGAGGAAACTGAGGTAAATAGGGTTAAGTGAGTTGCCCAGACTCACACAACTAGTAAGTGACTGAGGTTGGATTTGAACTTAGGAAGATGAGTCTTCCTGACTCCAGGCCTGACCCTCTATCCTCTGTACCACCTGGCTGCTCCCAGCTGTATGTGGCTATAACAATGTAAATGGAAAAAATAAAAATCAAAATTAGATTTCAGTGCAAGTTCTGTGCAAAAATCCAATGTAAATGCTGTGAAATTATAATGACCAAACTTGGTGCAAAAGAAGGGATAAATATAAAACCACACTTCTCTTCCTCCTTTGAAGAAGTGAGGGATGAGACATTGAACACTGCATATAATGGTGGACTGGGTTGATGTACCAATTGGTTTTCCTGAACTGGTGCCTTCTACCTTGTCTCCTCTTTCTTGCATTTTGGGATCCTTCTTATAAAGGATGGCTCTCTGGGACATAGGGAGAAATATATTATAGATGATATCTCTAATTCCAAACTTCACAGTTGTTGCCACTCTAACAATAGTTATTAGGGATCAAGGGAATTGTACCTTTTAGGATTTGTTTTTGCAAATTGCCTGCCATGGTAACAGACGCATCCTGTATTTACTCAGTAAGTATAATTTTGATTCTTTCTTTGATCATTTTCCATGTTGACCTTCAGAGCTACTGTTTTAAAAACATATCTAGACCTTATACCCCCACCTGTGCATTTCCTAGAGCATTTACTACAGTTTGTCTTGTACTAGAGATACTTGCCATTTTCTCCTTTCTTTCCTCTACCCTCAATGAGAAGCTCCTCAAGGACACGTTTCCTTCATCTTAAAATTTCCTGTATGTAGTAGACAACCAATACGGATGTGCTGAATGAAGTAGTGTACTGTAAATGAGATTGTGACTTTGGCCTGGCCTCAGTTTCCTCCTATGTAAAATATAGTGGTTGAACTTAATGATCTTCAGGCCCTAAAATAGGCTTTAAAATTTATTTCGAATGAATTAATCCCTGGAAACCTTACATAAATACAGTTTCTTTTTAGTTGAACATATAATGACCATCAGTATTTTCCCTTACACCAAATTAAATTAAATTCATGTTATTTCTCCTTGCCTTCAGCTCTATCCCTGATTCCATCTTTGCTCTCATTTTTTAGTGCTTCCCTTCTTTCCCTCAATCTCCTTCAGTGAAAACTTGCCTTTCTTGGCTTCTGTTGCTTTAATCACACACATATGCTGCCTTATGCCCAGAACAGCCTTCCATTTCGCATCTGAAAAAAAAATTACTACTCAAGGTGTTATTTGTGGATTCTTGGGCTGATCAATTTGTAAGTTAGGGAATACAGGGTTAAGTGAGCATTTCTGATCTATTCTTCATTCTTTCAGGGACCAGAGGGATAGTATGTTTGCACCCTCAGTGCTCCCCTCTCCCCACCCCCACCCCCACCCTTCAGGTATCACTTTGTATGCTTTAAAATGCCATATATCAATATTGAGTCATTGATAGTATTGGTATTTTATCAGTGTTATTTTGTTTTGGCCTGGTAGTGTGTAAGAAACTTTAGGTTAGGTATCAAAGTTAAAGAATAATGTTTTAACATTCAGTTAACACACCAAAGTGAAAAAGTCTTAGTTTTGATTTCTGAAACATACAATTGTAGAGTGTTAGGGCTAGAACAGACCTTCTTGATCATCTGTATCAGGGCTTCTTAAACTTTTTCTTTTCTTTTTTGCTTTTTGGAGGGGCAGTTGGGGTTAAGTGACTTACCCAAGGTCACACAAGGTTAAGTGTCTGAGGATGGATTTGAACTCAGGTCCTCCTGACTCCAGGGTCGGTGCTCTATTCACTGCATCACCTAGTCGCCCCTCTTAAACTTTTTTTACTCGAGACCCCTTCGGTGTTTCTTAAAGTGTGGGTTGAGACCCCATATCAACTTCATTTGTTTGATTGCTTAAAGACTTGAGAACCAGAGAGATTAAGTGAATTGCTAAAAGTCAGACAGATAGATCCCTGACTTGAACCCAGACTTCAAGTCTAGTCCTTTCCCATCACACCAGCTGCCTCTCTATCCATATTCCCTTGTGATTCTTTAGTTCTCTTTCCCCTTCCCCCATCTTCACCCAAATCACCCACCTTTTTCAATTTTCAAGCATGTTTCTACTCTTTTTCTTATGGGGGAAGCAATCTGCAGGTCATAAATTATCACCTCTTAGATCACATTGACACCCCTTATATTTGTACTGCTTTCTGAGCATGGGTTACTGTGGCTGTGAGGTTAAGCTAGTCATGCATGGGGCCCTGAAAGATATTTTCACCCTTCCCCTGATGACTTTTTGGTGAGAGGCTTTTTTCCCCTCCCTCTGGGATCTGACAAGGGAGATGCATCAAGTGAAAGAAATCATCATTTCCATCTAGTTTGGCTTCCCCAACAAACTAGAGGTGTCAGGTTGGATAGAACATTACTGATGTCCCAGATGTGATCTGCCTAGACCATACCTGTCATCTGGATGGCTGCTTGGGTGGCTTTTATAAGGAGGCTGGAAACTGGGAAATGATTTTTCTTTTCTTGTGTCTCTTCAGCCATGATCAGGAATGTTACACACTGTGAGCCAAATTAGAAAAAAACCCCTCATGGTGGAGCATAGTAATGAAAGACAGCATGTCCTAGCTGATGGAGAATCTGCCCCCAGAGGGTTGCTGACCCCTCTCTGATGCTTAAGAATTGTTACCAGAGGCCAATTTCTCCAAGCTCCAGGGGTACTCTCTAAGAATAGGGAGGTACTGGAGATTAACTGACCTGCATTGATGGGGGAGGGAGTTTATACACCTGGGAATTCCCCACACTGATAAGATCAGGATTAAAAAAATAGTATCTTTCTTTGGCTTTAGTGTGGCCTCTGTCACTGTTGATCACCTTCTTGCTTATCTCTCCAAGCTTTCTGGACAGGTGGTACACTCCCGATTCTTCTCCTGCTTATCTGACCACTCTTATCTCTCCTTTGCTGGGTCTTTATCACCATCCTATAGTTAACTGTGGGGGTTCCCTTTGGTTTTATCCTCCCACTATACTACTTTCCTTGGTGATCTCATCAGCTCCTATAGTTTCTCTATGCAGATGATTCTATTTGTCCAGCCCTGACCTCTCTCTTGACCTCCAGTTTTGCATCTCCTACTGCCTTTTAGATATCAAACTGGATGATCTTAAACCTCAATATGTCCAAAACTGAACCTTTATCTTTCCCTTCAAATGCTCCCTCCTCTTCCTTGTGACCCAACAAGGTAGCTGTTGAGAGTACCACCTTCCTTCTTAGTGTCCCAGGATAAAATCAAGGTGTCATGCTCAACTCTTCATTAACCTTCCATATACAGTCTCTGGTTAAATTCTGTTGTTTCCAGCTTTGTAATACCTCTTTTATATGATCTTCTCTCCTCTGACACTTCTACCACTCTGGTACTGGCTGCCATTATCTTACACCTTGACTATTGCCAATAGCTGGCTGCTTCCAGTCTCTTCCAATTCTATTCTATCCTCCACTCAGCAGTTAAACTGATCTTCCTAAAATGAGATCTGACCTTTCCCCACCCACATTCAGTAAATTCCAGTGGCTCCCTCTCACCTTGGAGGAGCAGATCCTCTGGCATTCAGAGCCTTCATAACCTGCCCCCTTCCTACCTTTCCAATCTATTTGCACCTTGCTCCCCTCCATGTACTCTTTGATCCAGTGACTCTGGACTCCTTGCTGTTCCTTGCACACAATCCCCATTCCAAACATTTTCATTGTCTGTTCCCATGCCTAGATTATGCTTCCTTCTCATGTCTATGTCCTAGTTTCCCTGTCTTCCTTCAAATCTCACCCCAAGTGCTACCTTCTGCAAGAAGTCATTCCCAATCCTTAATTTTAGTGATTTCCCCCTAAGAGCGTGCCCAATTTATCTTGTCTATATCTTATTTTTATATATTTGTTTACATATTGTCTCCCATATGAGACTGTGAGCTGCTTGAGATCAGGGACTGGTGTTTTTTGTTTTTGTTTTTTGCCTTTGTATTCTCCAAAGTTAGCACAGTGCCTGATACCTAGGAGGTACTTAAACACTAGTTGATTGACCATCTCATTTTAATCCTCACTATAACCTTAGCTGATAGGTATTATTAGTACTATTTAATAGAAGAAAGAAGGGGGGTGGGGTTTGGAGAGGATTAATGACTCATCCAAAGACATACAGCCAGCTTGTTGTAGAGTCATGGTTTGAACCCACTTCTCTCCTGACTTCAAGGCCAGGGCTCTATCCCTACTGCTGGTTAAGGCTTGTTTGGTTTGGGCTCTAAGATGGGACAGTTCTTTTCTTTGAACTGTCTTTTCACTTCTTAACTGAGGTGGTATCCTTGGAAGCATTATATACACAAAGGAGAAGCAAGATGAAACACTTGGGGTGGGGTGTAGGATGTCTTCTTATATACTAATTGCCAAGACTTTAGCTTCCCTTGCTTATATGCAGTGGTTTTATTCTAGCCATGTTTTGGGGTGGGAAGCAGCAACTCCTGATAGCTTGCTTGTTGTGGGGCTTTTGAATCTGAGGCATGACCTTTTGCCTGGGCTTGTCCATAACATGCCCAATTAGAACATATTGGGCCAAAACAGCCTTGAAGGAAAACAGGAATGACTTAGAAATTCAAATTCTAACTTCACAGACTATTAGAATGGGAAGGGACTTTAGAGATTATCTTTTTTTTCTCCTAAAAGCTGGAATCTCCTAATTGAAAGCAAACATGCCTTTTTTTCCCCCTCAAATCCCCCCACCCCAAAATGAACTCTCTTGGAAGGGAAGGTGGGAAGGTTTTTTCTCATTTAGCTGTTTCCTGAGCTGTTTTTCTTCCCCCTCAAGGTGTCAAGATAAGTGCTTTTAGTTTTTCTGGGCAGTTTATCGCACATTACTCTCCTTGCTTTTCGTATCTGCTCACATAATACATGGAAGTCAGTTGTTATTGCTGTGGATAAAGCAGCCTGGGACTATGAGGTAAGTCTACGGAACCTAACCCTATAGAAGACTTTGCTTTTATTTTCTTTTCACCAATTAACCTTTAGGAAGGGATTTCCTTTCATTGTCCTTCTCTGGTTTCTTCCTTTTCCCCTTTTCAGTGATTTTTTTGGCCTTTCCTACTCTTTGAGGATTTTTCCTGATCACGTTTTGGCACCTGACTTGACAAGAATGACCCCCTGCTTTTTTACAACCTCATTTAAAGAGAGTAATAAGCAAGATGATTAGGAGGAAGGAACCTTTTACATTTCAGGTTTGGCACTGAGCAATTCAATTCAATCCAGCAAATGTGTTAAATGCATACTACCTACAAGGAATAAGGTGAAATGTTGGGAATTACAGAACTAGAAAATCAAATCAAAATGTCCATTTCCCTTAAAGTGTTTATATTCTCTCTTTTTTTTTTTTTTGCAGGGGGGAAGGTAGGGCATTTGGGGTTAAGTGACTTGCCCAAGGTCACATGGCTAATTTTTGTGTTGTGTCTGAGGTCACACTTGAACTCAGGTCCTCCTGACTCCAGGGTTGGTGCTCTATTTGCTATGCCACCTAGCCACTCCAAGGTGTTTATATTCCTTAGGGGGAAGTGGTTTAAAACACTTACACACATATAAATATAAAGTAGTTTGTTGAAGGGGAATGAGGTCTAATAACAGAAAGATGGGGATTGATATGTGAAAGGAGGTACTATCTGAGCTGACAATTTGAGGCAGGGTAAGGATTCTGTGAGACTGGGGAAGGGAGTGCCTTTGAAGAATGCAGGGAGTGGCTTGTGCCTATGACTGGAGCCCGGAGATTCTTATTTGTCTCTTCAAACACAGGGAAGCTGGTGTGTGTATCCTATCTGTATCTTGTGTTACATAGTTGTTTGCATGTTGTTTACCCTTTTAGACCGTTAGCTCCAGCTTAATAAATTTTGATTGATTGATTGTTGGAGGTAGGTAAAGGTCCCAGAGAATTCTGTTAGGGTCTCTGGACTTTGGACCTGCTCCACAGCCTCATTCTTAGATAGGGTGAGCAACATCTAGAAGGTTACCCCCCAATTCACTCAGTTTCAGCTATCTGGGCAACTCTCTAGTACTTTTGGATCTCTGAAGAATGTGATTTTGCTCTGGTGTAGGTACAGGAAATGAATGAATTCAAAAGTATTTGTTAAGTTCTCACTGAGCCAGGTGCTATGGCAAGTGCTGGGGGGGACAAATAAAAAAAGTCTCCATTCTTGGGATCTTATATTCTAATAAGGAGAGACAACATATCCAGGACTGGTGGCAATAGAAGGGAATTTTGGTCTGAGGGGTCACAAGAAAGATAAGTCACTTGACAAGCCTTTTTCTTTTTTTTTTTTTTTGGAGGGGGGAAGGTAGGGCAATTGGTGTTAAGTGACTTGCCCAAGGTCACACATAAGTGTTAAGTGTCTGAGGTCGGATTTGAACTCAGGTCCTCCTGACTCCAAGGCTGGTACTCTTTTCACTGAGCCACCTAGCCGCCCCAATATACCTTTTTGTTTATTTGTTTGTTTGTTTTTTCTTTTTTTTTTTGACAAGCCTTTTCCAGAAACACTGGTGGTACTGACTTAATTTCTATGCCTAGAGTAACAGATGGAAATTGGGGTGGCAGTTATGGGACAATTAAGATGCCAAGGCAGATGACTAGATGGGGGCATGTAAAGTATGGTCTAGGATAGAGGGAGGCAAATTTTTGCTTTATTCAGTCCCCAAGCAGGATGGTTCAGCCCTAAAATGTGAGTTTAACTTCTCTTGCGACTAGTGACATGGATTCAAGAGGTCTGGTAGAGAGGATAATGGTTCAGATAAGGAGAAGCAGGGCAGCTGTGACAGGACAGATGGCAAGCTGGAAAATAAAATAATTTGAGCTTACTTGAATACCTTTTATAAACTGAAATTATTATGATGAGGACCCCCTATAAGAGAACCCAGAAATAGTCCTGTTTCAGTAATTTCCCTTCTATTTGCCATTGTTTTTCCTTGTGCTCTGTTATCTGAACAGCAGCATTGAAGTCCCCATGTGTTCAGATTCAACATAGGTTCAATGTTGGGAGGTTAATATTTTACGTGGCAGGAAGTCAGGGTAGATTCGAGTTCAGTATCAAAGGAAAGCAATTATAGAACAGCTACAGTGTTGAAGTGAACAATTACAATAGGAAGAGGGAGGGGAGTAAGGACCCAACTTTAATAGTTGGTTCAGGTGAAGAAAAACAAATTGGAAATGCTGTAGTGTTACACCTTCCTGTGTTTGGACCAGAGGAAATGAAATGATTGTGTCAATAGAGCAGGAGAAGTGATTGTGGACTGGGAAAAAGTGGAATGAGTCTCAGATGTTTTCAGTAAAATGGAAACCAAGCAACTGTGATCTAGGTAAGTGGGTGTGAAGAGACTATCATCAGTTTCCTCCACTGGACTGAAGTGAGTGTGGTAAGGTACAAAAGAGGAAGATGTGAGGCTTGCCACCCGTGTGGCCTTGGGCAAATTACTTAATCTTTCTGGGTCGTAGTTTCCTTATTTGTAAACCGAGTAGATTGGTCCTTGGGGCAGCTAGATGGTGCAGTGGATAGAGTATTGGACCTGGAGTCAGAAAGACCCATCTTCCTGAGTTCAAATCCAGCCACAGATATCTACTAACTGTGTGATCCTGGGCAAACCACCTAACTGTTTGCCTCAGTTTCCTCATATGAAAAATGAACTGGAGAAGGAAATGACAAACCACTCCAGTATTTGCCAAGAAAACCCCAAGTGGACTCACTAAGAGTTAGACAAGACTGAAACAACTGAAGAATGACAATGACAACAGCAGATTGGTCCTTAATAAATCTTAGCAGGCTTGTTAGCTCAAATCATACACATATACATTGACACATGTGTGTGTGTTTTATAAAATTCCCAGACAACCTTCTCAGGGCCAATCTCGGAAGAAGGAACAACATCACAGAGTGGGGCAATAGAAATCAAGGGACTATAATAAGGAAGGCATGAAGAGATCCGTTTTCTGTGGTTTTCATTACATATTTTTAACTGGTTTTTTAAAAGGGCTCTTATTTAAAAAAGGAACTTTTATATCATTTGAGTCAAAGCTGGCATTTTAATTAAATTCAGTTTCATGCCTCTTTAGCTGTTCTTATCAAGCTTCAGAAATTTAGGATTGCTGCAGTTGAAAATATAGACAATGTCTGTATGTGTGCGTCCAAAGGTTTTAATGCAATTTAAGCTATTGAAGCTCATGTGTGATAGTGAAGATAGTGAAGCTCATCTATCACCTCTATCCATCCCTTCATCCTTCTTCCAATCTAATCCAGGGCTGGGGAAACTGTGGCCCTCTAGGTCCTCAAGTGCAACCCTTTGACTGAATTCAAACTTCACAGAACAAATCCCTTAATAAAAGGATTTTATTGGGGATAGTGGGGTGAAGGAACAGCTGGCCACCAGCATAGGCCATCTTGCTAGATGTGTACGTAGGTACTTTTAGAATTCAGTGGTAAACGTGAGGTGGTAAGCTAAATTTTGAATCACCTTTCTGAGCCCCAGTTTCCTTATCTGTACAGTGAGACTGATAATAATATCATTAACTTCCCCTTGGTTAGTAGGCACTTTTGAGTTGTTACTATTATTCCCATAGATTATAAATCCCTCAGAGGCAGAGACTAGGTGAAGAATTTTTTGCCTTTTGTCTTTGTATTCCCATTTTCCAGCACATTGTCTGCCTGCCTGCCATATATCTTGGTGCCTTGCCCACAGAAAGGTGTCTTGCCATATAGGAGCCACTTAATGTTGAACTGAATTGAATTAAGAGCAATGATATGAAACTGTACAAAAATTTTTGGAGCACACTGTACAGTTCAGATAGGAACGTGCATTTATGTATTGGAAAAGTAGCCTAGGTTTAAGAGTTTCAAACTTAAGCTTAGTTTATCAAGAGAGAGCCAACAAAAAGGCATGAAATTGCTGACTTAATTGTGCATAACAAATGCTTCTTAAATAATACATGTATAGGAATGAACTAGAAGAAGACAGTGAGGAGATATTCTACATGGCACGAGAGTATATTTAGAATGGCCTTTAGTAAAAACAGTATTTTATTCTTTATCACACTCAATTTCCAGTTTTCCTTCTAGTGAACTTTCAGTAAAGTAGGTGTATATTTTGAAGAATTTCTTGTTACTTGAAATTATACAAATAGAAACTTTCAGTCTGAGTAGTTTATAAACTGTGACTATTACCTTATTTCAAAAAAGACTAATTAAATATAAAATAAAATAATTAATAGCCTTATTAACAATTTGTTCAGAAATGAGAGAGGGACAATTAGAAGATAGAGGGGCACATGTATTAGGCTATGAGTGTTATTTATTTTAAGGAACAGATTTTTTTTATGCCCTTTGTTTTAGGCTTATATTAACCCCTGTATCATTCCCTCCCCTCCTTAACAAAGATTAAAAAATTTTTTTTTGTTTGTTTTTTGGAGGGGGGAGAACAGGGCAATTGGGGTTAAGTGACTTGCCCAAGGTCACACAGCTAGTGTATGAAGTGTCTGAGGTCAGATTTGAACTCAGGTCCTCCTGACTCTAAGACCAGTGCTCTAATCACTGTGCCACCTAGCTGCCCCCAAAGATTTTTTTTGAAGAAGAAAGAGAAACAAAAATCAGCATAAACAATCAATACTTAAAAAAAAAATTGACCTCATATGCAATGTTGCTCATAGGTGTTACTTTCTAAGATGGAGAGGTGACAGTCTCTCTTCTCTGTCCCTCACCATTTAATTGTAAAATTCTCTAAAATGGATGGTTGTGTGGTAATTTTGTCAGCACACAGAGAAATGAAAGATTGTCTGTACACAAAACTTACACATCCCAGGGAGGTTTATTGAAGGATATTTTACAGCCTGACAAAGCTTTGATGATTGAAGACCAAAAAATGCAAGTGTGGCTGATTTGTCTTCCTGGCACCACTAGGAAGACTGTTTGTTGCTTTGGGTGTGTAGATCAAGTTGCACAAAAACCACCCGGGCCATGTAATGCCAGCCTGTCCATGCAAGCTTATGAGATTCATTTGCACAAAAAATGGCTTCTCCATTTTTCCTTTACATAGAAAAAGTTTTATCAGTCACACAAATTGGTGATAATGCAATAATTTTTTGGCTTCCCTGGGAATTTTAGGTTAGGGAGATAACATTATTTGTTGCATTTGATCCAAAATTTATACTTTGGCATCTTTGAGGATTATAATTAGTTGAAGGGGGGTGAAGGTGGGTAAAAAGAAGTGTGTGTGGGAGAGTTCTGCTCTGTCTTGTGGTTGGTGGTGCAAATTTGTTATTTGCCATACAAAGATGAGGAGCTGCTCTGAGGGCTTGGGTTAGGGTCTATGAAACGGTGCATCCAGAGGATTCCTGGAGCTGGGGGTAGCAAATTGCATCTCTATTCTTTTCCTTTTTGCTATTAATTTTGGCCCTGGAATAAATTCATTATTTACTTTTTATCAGTCCTAAACCAGTCTTTAGACTAGTGCTTATGTAGGTGCAACAGAGCAGGTCAGATGCACTCAAGCTGTATTTTTATTCACTATTTCATATATTGGGCTATCTTGAATCTGTTGGAGGTATATCAGATACAGCAGCAGGCTAGACTGGGGTCCCTTCCCCTCCCCCCAAGGATACATATTCAAGGGACTGCAGCATGGGACCTAACACGGGTTTTATGGGAGCACCTACAGAGATGTGCTTATTTGATATGGGGTATAATTGTAGTAGGATGACAAGTAATTAGAAACCATTGACCACATTTTATTAAAATACAATTCAATGGGATAATAATTGAACTTCCTATACCTCTTTTTTCCTCAGATTTTCCCCAGTCCAAATTTATGTCAACCACTACTCTCTTGATTGCACCAACACTCCAGGTTCCTAACTTCAGATTTATCTTTAACTCCCCCTTTCTCCTTTTGCTTCACCCCAGAATCCCTGCATTTCCTATTAAGCTCAACTCAGCTTCACCTTTTTTTTCTTTTTTTTTTTTGGAGGGGGGGAGACTAGGCAATAGGGGTTAAATGACTTGCCCAAGGTCACACAGCTAGTATCAAGAGTCTGAGGTTAAAATTTAACTGAGGTCCTCCTGACTTCACTGGGCCACCTAGCCACCCCAGCTTCATCTTTTTAAAATGTAGATGGTGGATCCCCTTTGGCTTTGTAGGAAGGAAGTTCCTTGAGAGCATCCGCATGATTTAGCACAACAGGAGATGCTGAGTAGATGTTTGTTGAATTGAATTGAACCTGCAGCAGTCTGAGGATTCCTTAGTTCTCAGTGTTTTATTATTGGTACTTTGACCTTTCTGAAACAGAAGCAGTGCAGCAGAGAGGAAGGCTGCAGTCTGTAGATTACAACAGACTTTTAAAGTACCAGGTGATCCAACCTGGTGTAGCTTCATAAGGCATGCCTCTCTAGCCAGGGGGTAGAGATTGGTGGGAAAATGGCTAGGGAATGATTCTTTAAAAAGAAAAAAAAACTCCAACCACAAACGTTTATTGATATCTTTTATTTAAAAAATAAATACTGCCAATTTTAGATATATCCACTCTCCACTACAGAATCCTGTCTTGTATGAAGAAATAATAGTAAATGAAGGAAAAAGAAGCCAATATATTGATCATGCCTCTGAGTGGCTCATAGTAGGCATTTAATAAATACTAGTTGACTGACTGTGTATACATCTCATTTGGCACTGGTAGTCCCATTGCCTTTCTACCAAGAGGAGAAAGATATGTTTTGTCTTCAGTCCTGAAGGAGTCAAGATGGGTCATTTCATTGATCCAAGTTTGAATGTTATTTAGTTTTGTTTTTCATTAAAATTATTATGTATATTCTTTTGGTTCTGCTTACTAGGTTCTGCCTTAGTTTATCCTACTTTTTTTTTCTATAGGGAGATGATGACTCATCTAGAGAAACAAATACTTTCAGGGTTTTTTTTTCCAGATGGATGTTTCATGGTAGAGTGGAAACAAACGCTTAACTTTTGCATCTGTAAAACAAAGATTGTAAAGTGAAAGAACAGTTGGAATCCACCAGCAGGATGAACAGTCAAAGATATAGTAAGGAATCTTTTGGCCATGGTTGGATTAGATGTCCACAATTTCCCTGATTTCCTCTGAACTCCAAATTCCTTAGCTACCCCTATGAATTCTATGATCCTGTGAACTCCAATTCCTCAGCTATCCCAGCTTGTTCATCCATCTCCTGGTTAGTAAACATTTGGTTTTTTCAAAGGTTTTGTTTTGTTTTGCTACCCTGAACTGCACTGTTATGCAGCTCTTTTTTCAGTGTCAAAGAAATGGGGGAAGGTAAAGTGTTCATTACTTGGGAAATGGTTGAATAAATTCTTGAGCATGAATGTAATAAAATGTTATTGTGTCATAAGAAATGATGAAAGGGATGATTTCAGAGAATCCGAAGAGTTCTTCTATGTACTGATGAAGACAGTGAAATGAGCACAACCAGGAAAATAATTTTTACCTTGACAAAAACAACATTGAAAAAAAATGATCATTTTTGAAAGACTTAAGAACTCTGATCAGTGTAATAATCCTCCATGACTCCAGAGGACTAGTGATGAAGAATGCTATCTACTTCCTCAGAGAAAGGTGTTGGTTTAAATATGCAGAATGAAACACATTTTTTGGACAGGGCCACAGTGGGAGTTTTATTTTGCTTGCCTTCTTGCTTACAAGGGTTTTTTTGTTTGTTTTGCTCCCAGTTGGGGAGGGTGGAGATAGGAGGGAAAATTGATAATTGAAAAAAGTTCTAATTAAGGAAAAGAGTTCTACTATGAATATTTTATAATATATAATATCTTTCTTTTTTTGCTGTTGACCTCCTTAGGTTATATGCTCAGTACTGAGACTGTTGGTTCAAAAGGGATGAACAGTTTAGTACCTCACAATTCACTACCAATTCTGTATTAATGCAGAGGTCATGGCCTTTTCCCCTTAAATTTTAATGTGTACCATAACTATTTCTAAGACCCCATTAATAGTGCAAAAGTCTTCATGCATAGCTCTGAAAAGAAAACCTTAAGTTACAAAATTAGAGACAATGAAGAATCATTGTCATCAACTGCTAATCTGCTTGAAATCTTCATTTCCTTATTATGCTCTAGTTAAATCTGTTTTTCTTTTAACATGAGTATTCAAGGTAAATTAAAAATTTCTCATCTAATTTTCTTATTCAGTTTTGTTTCATAACTAACATGTTGAGAAATGCATCTATTTTGGAAGTGCTTTTTTATATTCTAATTATAGTGATATGCAGCAGTGTGGAATAGTGGGTAGAGAGGATTGACTGTGAAGTCAGGAAGTTCTGGGTTCAAGTCTGGACTTGAACATTGGCAGGGTGACCCAGGTCAAAGCAAATGACTCTCAGTGTTTCATGCACCTCTTGAATGACTGTGTTAGAATTTCAAGTTTTTGTCATTGGAGGAAAGTGTTCAACACTAGGAGTTCCACAAGCATATGAACTTTTAAAATTCAATTCATCAAGTATTTATGCTTTTTTTTTTTGGAGGGGAGAGGGCAGGGCAGTTGGGGTTAAGTGACTTGTCCAAGGAAACATGGCTAGTAAGTGTGTCAAGTGTCTGAGGTCAGATTTGAACCCAGGTCTTCCTGATTCCAGGGCTGGTGCTCTATTCACTGCACCATCTAGCCACTCTTTTATCAAGTATTTATGAAACATCATGGAGCCCATCAGCACTAAGCTTGATGATGGGTATATAATAAAATAAAATATTTTATTTTATTATAAAAAATAAAAAATATTCCTATTTGCTCCCAAGAAGCTGATAGTCTGCAATGTACATGGGATAATATATGCACAGATAAGTAAATACAAAGTAATTTTTTTTTTTTTTGAGAGAAAGAGGAGCAATAAATAATGGCTGGGGGAATCTGGAAATGTTTAGGTGATACAAAAGGCAAAGCTGAAGAAAGAACATTGCAGGCAGGGGGGCTGGATATGGCATGCATTATACTGTCTGAAGTGGAGTATGTGAAGGGTGAGTAATATGTAATCGTGCCTGGAAAGATAGGCTGGAGCCAGGTTGTATAGGACTTTTAAATATCAGAGGAGTTTATGTTTTACCCTAGAGACAATAAAGGGCTACTGAAACTTTTGAAGTAGGGGAGTGACACCATCAGATGCCAGGAGGTGATGAAGGTCTGAATTAGTGTGTTTGTTTGTCCATGTAGAGAATTCCTCAGGTATGGAGAGATATTTTGGAGGTGGAATAGATAAAATTGGCCTACAATTTGGATAGTGGAGGAGGGGATGTATGAGGAGGGAGAAGAGCTATGGACGATTCCTAGCTTTCCTTCTTTGATAGAAAGAATGGGGGTGCCCTCAAAACCAGGAGTGTTTCTTGGACAATGTTGAAATCACAGGTCCAGACCCTCTCATGATGCCAATAAGAACTAACATTTATATAATGTTTGACAGTTTGTAAAACACGTCACATACATGATCTCATTTGAACAACCTTGTAGGGTAGGTAGTATTAATACCATCCTCAATTTAGAGGAAACTTAGGACTGAAAAAGTTGCAGCTTGTCACACAGCTAGCATCAGGAGTAGGATTTGAACCCATATCTTCTTGAGGCCAAGGCCAGGAAGCTGTCCATTATACTTAGTCTTCATTCCTTTAACATGTATTTATTAAATGCCCAATACATTTTATGTTAATTAAAAGAAAAAATGTGATTCTTTGTTTTCTACTTAAAAAAAAAAGTTGCAAAAACACAATGTTTCAATAAACTTCTTTGTAAATTTGCTAGGGAAGCCCTTCACTAATTATAACCTAGTCATTGAATCTTAGTCTTATATGTGAGTGTGAGTTTAAATTTTGATAACACAACCTTTTTTGAGTTGGGGATCATCAGTACTGGGGAGGTCTTTGGGTGATTAGACCTCTTACCCCCTTGTCTTCTGCTTTATAGTTCTTTGGGTTGGTTCTGTATGATGCCAGTTCCAAGGCAGTTAGGTGGTTTAGAGGATAGAGTACCAGGTTCAGACTCAGGAAGACCTTGAATTCAAATCCAGTCAAAGATACAAACTGTGTGACCCTGGGCAAGTCACTTAGCCCCTATCTGCCTCAGTTTCCTTGATTGTAAAATGGGGATTTTAAGAGCTACTACCTTACAGGGTTGTTGTGAGGATCAAATGGAATAGTTTTAAAGCTGACTTGCACATAGTAAGCACTTTATAAAAACTTATTCCCTTCCCTATCTCTTAAAAACTCTAGAGATTTTTTTTGTTTAGGCTTCTGGTTCATTTCAGTTCAACATATTTTTACTAAGCACATTAAAATGAGATACAAAATCTGCTTCCAAAAGGCTAACTATTTATGAGAAGGAAAAGATAAAATAACTATAATATGTCACAATAGGACTGCATAGAGTTGAGGACAATCAAGCAGAATAAGTGATTTAAGGAGAGAGCATTTATGGCTCGGGGTCATCATGGAAGGCCTTTGCTGAAAGAGACAGAAGGTTGAAGAAGGCAAGAGAGGGATATTTTCCAAAATAGAAGATTTAACTTGGAAATCATGCTTTTGCAAAAATCCCCCCCACCTCTTTATTTATTTATTTTTTAAGTGTGGTCTAGGGAATGAAAGCTTGGACAATACTGAAATTCCAAGGTAGGGTATGTCAAAAGCCAAAGATTCATTTCTGTTCCCTTTCAGACAGTCTTTTCTTCCTCCTGGCCCCATTTTATCATTTTAGCCAGAGTCAGGCCATGCAGCTGGGAAATGTAGACATGATATTTTTTACTTTCTGGACTCCAAAAACATGGCTCAGAGACAGATCTTTTTTCTGCAGAACGTGGCATAGTTACAAGGCAGAAATAGTGATAGGCTTCTATTAGTAAAAGTGTTTGTTGTGGACCTGTTAATGTGATTTGCAATGTGCTACACACCCTTTGGGATGTAAAATTTCTAGGCTTATTCCCCTCCCTCTAACTAGGTAGAGATAACTACCCCAAACTTAGCACTAAGAGGCCAAGCTAAGGGCAGCTACATGACACAGTGGATGGAGGGTTGGGTTTGGAGTCCAGAAGACCCAAGTTTAAATCCTGTTTCAAGATTTAATCCTGGCTTTCTCAGCCCCAGATTCCTTATCTCCAAAATGGGCCTAATAACAGCACTTATTTCCAGAGTTTTGTGAGGATCAAATGAGATAAAAGCTGCAAAGCGATTTGCAGACCTTAGACTAAAGATTTAAATGCTAACTGTTTCTAATAAAGAACAATTAAGCAGTAAATTTTGTGTGGTTCTTTTTGGGGGCACAGCAGAGATTCTGATGTAGGGAGGAGAGAGTGGTGTGGATTGGCAGAACTGGGAGGGCTTCTTGGAGAAGGAGGTAAGATATGAGCTAGACCTTGAGTGGAAAGATAGGACTTAGTCCTGTGGAGGGGTGGGAGAAAAAATATTCCAGGAGACTTTTCCTACTGTGAAAACAAAGGCTTGAAGATAAAGCAAGGCTGGGAGCAGTGACAGGATATCTGAGCTTCTCCTGTGATTTAGGGGCCAACAAAAGCACCTTGCAAAAGTTTCCTCCCTTGAGGCTGCCTTGTATGGTAGTACTGATGCCAGATATGGCTTACAGTGTGATCAGGTGAAAGTGTGTGTGCCTCTCTCTTCCAGTTCTAACATTATGTATCTCTCAGCGTTGAAGGTGATTGAAAATCTGAGAATGGGGCACTGATTTTGAAAGGCAGTACTCAGCATTGATTGCAGTATGTCACAGGGGCAGATTTTTGACAAATTAGAGGGATTGGCAGCCCATGGTTATTTTGTGTGCATTACTGTTCTTGTTTAAATTGATCTTTCCTTTCTTGGGCATTATGGCCCTGGAGGAGAGCCATATCAGGTCATCAGGAGATAATATATGGAAAGTACAAACTTTAAAGAATTATATGAATGTTAGCTATTATCATTGTAATTATTATGAAAATTTGCCTTTTCCTAGATAGTGAAAATTTCCTTAGGCATGCCTATTTGTTCAAATATTTATTGAGCTCCTACTCTGTGTAAGCCACTATATTAAGCAGGCTTTGGATTCTTAGGGAGCTCTCAGGGTTAACTAGATTAATGAGTTATTTTGGAAGAGTGTATTGGTGGTTAATGCTGTTTTAATGAAATACTTTGTTTTTATTCACTGCCTCATAAATATTTCAGTTCAATTTTATCACCTACAATAGTTTTTTTTTCTGACCACACATGCATCTATAAAAATTTCTGTCTTTTGTTCTTGCCACAGAGATCCAGACTCTTAGACTCCCTATCGCCCTTCATTTTTCTTTTTCCTATCTGTGCCATAATTGCAGATACATTGACTCCCAGGCACACATTTTCTCTTTCCCACACCCTCCGACACACACTCCTCACCATGACTTAACTCCATATACTCAAGCACACTAATAAACAGCCTCACCATCACAGTAGTTTCCTGCCGCTCACTTCTCTTTCCCCAAAACATACTCTTCAATCCAGGTCTCAAATATGGTCAAGGTCAGGTGGCATTCAGAATCAGAGTGGGCTCTAGACAAAGCTTTGGAGACGATCTGTAACAAATGATTTCTGTAACTTTTGGTACTTTAGCATTTCTGTTTCTTTTCTCATTTTCCTCATCTGTAAAATAAAAAAAGTTGGGTTAGATCGCTTCTCGGGTCGCTTCTCGCTCTAAACCAGTGCCTTGCAGTCATTTAATAAATGTTTGAATGCCAGCAGAGCATAAGCTCTAGCAGTTTCTATGATCTTCTAGCTTCCTAGAATGGGTCACTAGTACCAACTATTTTACTATTCATTACCTTTTAAAATTTCTTATTAGGCTTTTAGATCCTCTCATCTAGTTTGCCCTCCCTTAGACCTTCACCTCTACAAGAGTATCCTGTGTTGTCCATCTACTTCTATTACCTATCAACTCTGAAAGTCTTTATTCATCCATCTAGGTGTGAATGACTACTAGTTTAAAAGTATTCTGCCTCTCAAAGTCATTTACATTTTAATCTAGATTAAAACTTTAAGAAAAAGTGGCACAGTGAATAGAGCACCAGTCCTGGAGTCAGAAGGACCTGAGTTCAAATCCGGCCTCAGATACTTGCCACACTTACTAACCGTGTGACCTTGGGCAAGTCACTTGACCCCAGTTGCCCTCCAAAAAGCGATGGGAGTGCTAACATGGAATGTATACATTCAGAAACCAACTAGTGGATGGAAGAGCATTTTGATGTAATTTGATTGTACTCTACCTCTGGTTTAGGCAAGGCCTCCTCTGGGTGGAAGTCAGATCTTTAGGGCTCTGGGTTCTTCCTGCCACTACTGATGGTTCAAAGCAGGGATATGTGGTAAAGGGAGGCAAACTAGGCTCTCTTAGGGAGTAGAAGTGAATGCTAAACATTGAATTGCTTCTGTAGTCACAGAGGAGTCTAGGACAGGAAAAGGGAATGTGGGAGATAAGCAGAAATCTAAAGTCTTTTAAGTATAAGAAAATAAATGAACTAAGTATCATTTGTTTGGCTCATTTAAAAGTTTTGATCATGGATATTAACATAAAAAATTAATATTTTATTTATTTATCTTTAGTTTTCAACATTCATTCCCACAAGATTTTGAGCCTACAAATTTCTCCCCGTCTTTCCCCCACCCCCCCCCCCCAGATAGCGAGCCTCCTACAAACTCCCCCTCCCCCAATCTGCCTTTTCTTATATCCTTCCCAACCCCCCCCCCCCCCCCAACTTTCAAGAAGGGCAAGATGGATTTCTATACCCCAGTGCCTATAAGATTTTAAAGCATGTTTTATTTAGAAAATGAGAGGCAGTATGAGAGAGTGGATGAAGAACTGTCTTTGAACCAGGAAGATTTCAGTTCAGGCCCCAACCCTGAGAACATAACCATGTGACACTGGGCAAGTCACTTAAATTCTCAGTGCTTGAGGCAGACTTGCTAAGATTATAGTAAATTGCAGATGAGGTACCACACTGCATTGGTAGAAGGGAGAGTCCCTTCTACCAATTAAATCACAGGTCTAGTCCTTATCCTTTATTCATCTGACAGATTTATTCAAGAAATTTAATTTTAAGTGTTTTGTTACAAGTGAAGAGACAAGCTGCTGAATTTTAGGGAATAGAGCAATTTTTGTTTATGCCAAACATTTTGCTTATGAAAAACAGATAAAATCTTGAATGGAAGAAGCTAGTAGTAACATTGTAAAACAAAGAAGTTCTTGTGCTCTCTGGATTTCTTGTCCACTATGATGTCAAACAGATATTCCTTCAAGTTAGAAGGACAGGAACATATCTGCTGTCCTCTTAGGGAAAAAATGGAGGGAAAAGGCCATAAGCAAGGAAGGAATTGAATCTTTTTCTTCTGATAATCCATTTGAGGGACTAGAAATGTATTCTGTCTTTACATATAAGGGCCAGTAAAGACTACTTTTAGATAGAGGAATTATTGTGATCTGCTAGTACAGTCAACTGATAGGCTTCCACATGAGATTTTAGAAATTATTTTGGAGTCTAGGAACAATACAGGGGCATCTTATTTTTAAATGTTTTCCAACTAAATCTGATTATCTCCTTTTTAGAGAAATATAAGAAATAGTTCACCATCTTTAAAAATTTAGGTCAGACAATTTATAATTAGATTTGGTATGTAGTGTTACAAATATTGTAGTTTCATATTGTGGGTCTTTAAGAGAGATGAGGAGAGTCAAACAGAGCATGGGAGAGGCACATATGAATGGGAGACGGGGCCATTTGTAAGCTCCTGAATTGAGTTTTTTTTTTTGGGGGGGGGGTTTCTCTTGTTCTGATCAACAACTTTTTTTTTTTGTTTTTAGTTTTGCTTTTTGGAGGGCAGCTTGGGTTAAGTGACTTGCCCAAGGTCACACAGCTAGTAAGTGTTAAGTGTCGAGGTCAGATTTGAACTCAGGTCCTCCTGACTCCAGGGCTGGTGCTTTTTTCACTGCACCACCTAGTGGCACCAACAACTACTTTAAATTTCCAATTGGACTTCCAGGGCCCCCACCTCTATTATGTTGTATATTAGCCTTTTCTGCTTTATTTTCTAACTCCAAAATTTAGCTGTGCTAGTGGTTTACATTGTGTAATTCTGAAAGCCATTGCTATGCTTAAAAGGAATAACAGATTCTAGAAATTTCTTAGAAAATCTTGGTGCTTCAGTTACCTCAGTTAGCTTTGTCAGTTCCTTGAACATTCAAAAGCTGGCTATTGTTTAATTTAGCCTAATTTGGTGGACAGAATTCTGGACCAGAGAGTCAGAAGACTTGGGTTCAAAACCAGTCTTTGACATTTATTTTATTTTTCAAATGTCCTTCTCTTTAGTTTATCTCCTAAAAATTTTATTATTTATTTATTTCTAATGGCTTTGACATTTATTGCTATTGTGATGTTGGGCAAGTGGATTGAACTTTCTGAACTTTAGTTTGCTCATCTATACTGGACAATTAGATGAAATCAGGAGTTCTTTTTTGTTTGTCATGCATCCACTTTCAGTCTAATACTTTAAAATACATAGAACATATAAGACTACAAAGGAAGCAAACTATATTGAACTACATATATAAAAATATTTTTTAAAATTCATGGATGCTAGAATAAGACCCCCTAGATGAGATACTCCCTAAAGTCCCATCTAAATTCTAAATTCTATTAATGGCATTTTCAAGTGCTGTTACATTCCAGGCTTATCTTTTATTTACCTCTTTTTTCTTTCAGGAAAAATTGAACAACTTTTAAATGAAATTCAGGTTGTGTGTGTGTGTGTGTGTGTGTGTGTGTGTGTGTGTGTGTGTGTGTAGTTATGTCCTGTTAGAGACCCTTTATGGTTATCTTGATAATATTGTAATAATCCAACCTCCCTCTCCCCCCCCTCCCCCCCCCCCCCCCCCCAAATGAAAGAAAATAAAGAATCTCTTTAGGTTTAATCAGGTTTCTCTTGCCTTATCAAGTCTCTGGCTCTGAAAGAGCCACAGTATCCAACCTGGGGAGAAATTATTTTCTGGTTTGCATCTCATTTTTCCTTACTTGCTGCCAGACTTAGCTGAAATTAAACCGAGGCCTAGATCTGACTGACTTTGGAGAGATTCCTGCTTGTGAGGGTGTCAGTACATCTTTAATTTAGCGAATAGAGTTAGAGGCTTGGAGTGAGGTAAGTGACTTGAGTTACAGTCCTACCTTATATACTTACTAATTGCATGGTCATTGACAAAAATGTCATGTAATCTGGTTTTCCATCTGTAAACTGTGATTAATAATACTTTGTACTACCCACCTCACAAGTTGGTTGTGAGAGAAACGCTTTTGTAAACCTTGAAAGTTCTATGTGACTTGGCATTACTGTTCTTTTAAAATAGCTTTTTATGAAATCATTGATTAGACAGGGAGTTTGCCCTATTAACATAATTCACTTTGGTCTTGTGCCTGCTGCCATAGCATTTTATTTTCTTAAGGGGCTTAAATCAGTATAGTTGTTTTAAACCCATATGATGCTTCTTGGTCTTTGGGATGTCTGATGAGTATCCTTAGAATTCTTCCAAGTACTCTTCAGGAATTAGACTAGTTCAGAAATGAAGAAGGAGCCAGAAAAATGTGAATAATCTGTTTACTCAGTTGTTAGTATGTAACACCTTCCAGAAAGGGTATGTTTCTGTCTGGCGTGTGTTAACGGTTCTTCCAACAGAGTTGTTTTTGTCCGCATTCATTAGCACATTTGCTGATCTCGCTAAGTAAAGCAATTACTGTATTTTAACCATCTTTTCCAATAGGAAACACAGTGTTTATTGGCCAGATGTCGATGTGACACCCTGGCAAATTATCAGCTTTTACCGCATAATTATGTAAGGCACCAGTTGGGCGCCATCTCTGAGTGAAGGTGTAGACATGGAGCGTGATGTGTTAGGGTTTTAACTTGGGGTTACTCTCTGAAATTAGAGAATAGCTTTCAGCAGATTTTATTAATGAATGTGCTGTTTATAGTCCTATCATGAAGATGGTCTGAATTTGAGTTAAGTATTAGACCCAATAAAACCTTACTTTCCTTGGGGCTGCACATTGAAATGGAGGTTCTCAATAGATCTTCCTAAGAAACAGGTAGGACTATCCCATTCCCTTTCTCAAAACCTTTAGTCATCCACTGATGTGACCTTTGTGGTATAATGTAAAAAAGCTCCTTTTACTTGTGCTCTAACCTGTCTTACTAGACTAATTTAACATTGTTCCCTATGACAAATTTTACATTTCAGTGATTTCAGTGATACATTTTAATGATTGGTAGTTCCCCAAAGTGGATATTCATCTCCCTCTTGTGTGTATTTGCATAGGTTGTCCTTCATTCCAGGAATGCAGGCTTGTTCTCCCCAAGAATCCTTTTAGGATTCTTAGCTTTCTTCAAGACTCAGTTCTGCCATCCTTCCTATGACAATGTCTTCCTGCTTTCCTATGCCTCGTTCCATTCCCCCCCCTCTCCATCCCCCTCATTGTTAGTGGTTTCTTCTTCCACAGATTACCATGTATTTGTGTTTTTGTGCATATCACATCATTCAGGAGAATGTGAATTCCTTTAAGGCACGACTGTTTCATTTTTGTCTTTGTACCACCAACACCCAGTTCAATTCCTTGTACATAGTAGTCCCTGAATATTTGTTGAGTGCAGCATTATCAAGCTCCTACCATTAAGTTTGGTCTTGGTGATAGCCTATATTTTTGTTTCTTGATACCCATCTAAATAATATGAGATGTCCTTTTTGGTCACATGTATTTCTAAAGTCAGGCTAGTCTATATCAGTGATTCCAGTTTTCTCATGAATGGAATCATGAATTTTTTTTTTAAGGAGGGAGGCAAGGCAGTTGGGGTTAAGTGACTCGCCCAAGGTCATATAGCTAGTAAGCGTGTCAAGTGTCTGAGGTCAGATTTGAATTCAGGTCCTCCTGACTCCAGGGCCAGTGCTCTATTCACTGTGCCACCTAGCTCCCCCAATTATGAATCTTTTTTTTTTTTTTTAGTCTTTGCTTTTTGGAGGGAGAAGGCAGAGCAATTGGGGTTAGAGTGACTTGCCCAAGGTCACATAGCTAGTACGTGTTAAGTGTCTGAGGCCTGGATTTGGACTCAGGTCCTCCTGACTCCAGGGCTGGTGCTCTATTCACTGTGCCATCTAGCTGCCCCAATCATGAATCTTTTGAAGATGATTTTGCCACCTCACTCACTAAGAACTATGACTTTGGGACTACAGTTGTTCTTTTGTTCAAGATATTGGGCAGTTAATGAAATTCAAGACTAAAATTTCTTATAGGCTTTCTATGACTATAATAAATATAAACACAAATAACTAATATAACAATTGTAATATGATAATTACAGGTAATATGATAATTATATGTGAAATTAGAGAATGGACCGATAATGGTCCATTACATGGGTGATCAGGAAAGATTTCATGGAAGAGGTAGCACCTGACCTGAAGGAAGGGAAGGGAAGGGAAGGTCTCTAAAAGCCAGAAAGGCAGTCCCAGGCTTCTCTTCTGTAAAACAAGGATAAGGGCAACCCCTACCTTACTAGGGTAATCGTGAGGATCAGATGAGGTAATGCACTTATCCCTCCCACATCTTGGATGTTAGGGGTGAAGTGCCCCGTGATCTGGAAAATTCATGTAAAAGTTTTTGACCTTCCATACTAGAGAAGAAGTCTGAATTGTTGTGGTATTAAAAAATAAAATATGTGGATATTATATAATACTATACATATGTTTTATGTATTTCTGAGTGTCTAAATTTTTTTCTGTGTCATCTGCTGGGGTTTGTGCGTCATTTCCGCCTTCTGCAAAACTCCACCAAAATTCCCATTTAATTTCTTATGCCTCCCTGCAATATAATTAAACCCTGATGGGGAAAGTTGCGATGTGGAAGGGGTAACAGCATATGTAAAACACTTTACTACAAACCTTTAACCTTTACATAAATGTTATCTATAGAAATGTAGGGGACATCACTTGAGGGTTATACATTTTCCCTTTTTTCATATATCTCTCTTCTAACACCCTGTATTTTGAGAGCAAAAAAAAAATCCCCTATATAACAGCTTAGTGCAAGTCAGAATTATGTACAAAGTCATAGAGGTGAGAAAGAGCAGGAACAGATCAAGAAACAAGTGGTTCACTTTGGTTCATAAACCTTGTGAAGGGTTATATGACATAATGATTAGAAGTTTGAATCAAGTTTTTGAGGGCCCTGATTTCTGGGTTAAGTAAATAGTTTTATTTAGAAGCAATGGGGAACCACTGGAAGGTTTTAACAGACCTCTGTGACATGATCTTTACCATGGCAGTGATCTAAAGTATACAGTGGAAAGAAGGAAGAGATTAGAGACCGACAGATTAGGTAGGAGGCTATTATAATAGTCTAGGAGATGAGTATTGATGGCCTGAAACAGGGTGTTAGCAGGAAGTATTTTTGATATTCCTTAGATAGAATCAAACTGATAGATAAGATCTGTCAACTGATTAGATGTTAAGGGTGAAGACTCAAAAATAGTTGAATTGTGAGTCTTGGAAAAGTAGTACCATCAGCAGAAACTGAGAAGTTAGAAGGAAGGGCATGGAGGGAGGGGGAAGATGTGAGTTCTGTTTTGGATGTGTGGAGTTTGAGGTATCAGTGGGATATCTGGGTGGAGGTATCAAGTAGAAAGATGTCAAGAGGGCCTCTCCAAATACTGTTGGTGCTTACTGTTAGGTGACAAAAGCAGACTACTGCGGAGGGGGTGGGGTGCTACTTTGGTCATAATCACACCTGAAGAGATCAATGCAGTATGTAGCATGGGCATTCATTCAGAAAATAAATATTAATGAGAGTTCAGAAGTCTTCCATAGGATGATTGGGAAACTTTTGTTTGGTTTTTCATTCAGGAAACTTGTCTTTAATGATATAAAGTGCATTTTGTTTTTAAATAATCCTATTTAAAGGGTAAAGTCTTATCTCGTTTAAAGACTAATTTTCCCCCCTATCCTCTTCTTCTTTTTAAATAGCTTAAACATCATGGAGCTGTATTTTGGAGAATATAAGCATGTGCAGCAGGAATATGGAGTACATCTTAGGCTTGAAAGTGATGAGACAAAAAAATCAAGGCTTTCTCAGAATGCCAAGACAGGATCTTATGGTGTCAGTATTAGAGTACAAGGAATTGATGGTCACCCATACATCGTATTGAATAATACAGAGAGATGTTTGGCAGGCGTTCCTTTCGTGGAAAATGGGCCACCATTTACATCTCCAGCAGTCAATGACTTGCCTTTATGTTCCACCATTGATCCCAGACTAGAAGAGAAAGTCAGTGAAGAAATACATTTCCCAGAAAATCCATATGCTCAGTCCAGTGCATTTAGAAGTCTAAAGCCAGCCAGTCTATATGAAGGTAAAAATGGACTTCTTGATCACAAAAAATCTACAAATATGTTGAACTTTCAGAGACATCCTGAAATTTTGCAGCCTTATAATCCTGAAAAGAATGAGTTGAAATTAGAGACTCACCGATCTCCTGAGCATAACTGGACCAAAACACCTACAGATGAAACTAGAAATGATAAACGTTCTCAGACTTGCTTTTCTAAACCTGCTACTTCTCAGCCAGCTGGCATGCCTTCAGGAGATATGTCAAAATGCAGCATGCCAGCCATCCGTTTGTGCAGCTCAATTGTGATAGATGATCCTAAGAAGCAGGCATCAGTGTGTCTGAATGTTCAGAGCTGTGCCAGTGAGGGGCTGCCCACTGAATCTCCTACTCCCAGTGAGAAATCCCTTACTGCCATTAACCCTGATACTCATCAGGAAAGCAAAAAAAGTCGGCCAGATGTTCTTCCCTTTCGCCGACAAGATTCTGCTGGGCCAGTGTTGGATGGTTACAGGTCACGGAGGTCCTCCTCCTCCTCAGCAACCCCCACTTCAGCCAACTCTTTGTACAAATTTTTAGTGGATGACCAAGATTATGCCATCCATGCTGATAATGTGAATCGTCATGAAAATAGAAGATATATCCCCTTCATGCCAGGGACAGGCAGGGATATTGACACAGGATCCATTCCAGGTGTAGATCAATTAATTGAAAAATTTGATCAGAAAGTTGGCTCTCAGAGAAGAGGGAGGTCTGGGAAACGGAACAGAATTCATCCAGATGATCGCAAGAGGTCAAGAAGTGTAGATAGTGCCTTTCCTTTTGGTCTACAGGGAGACTCTGAGTATTTAGATGAGTTTAGTCGAAACTTGGGTAAATCAAATGAACATCTTCTCAGACCATCTCAGGTTTGGCAACAGAAGCCCCTGTCTCGAGATCGCCGCCTGCTTTCTGGTGGGAAACATACTGTGGTAGGGCAGACATCTGGGAAACCACAGCAACCAGGTCAGGATGTTCCTGATGGACAGCCCAGGTCTTTGCAGTTCAATAATGCAAGCAAAGGTCATGAAAATAAAGTTAACAAAGACAGTGGGATGATGAGATCCCCCACACTCTCAGCACAGAATAAAAAGGAGGAGGAAATTAAAACAGCAACTGCCACGGTGTTGTTACAGAATCAGCCTGTGGCCACATCGCCTGATTCAGGAACAAAGAAAATTTCCATCAAGACAGTCTCTTCTGCTACAAATACTCAGGTAAATCCCATGTGACATGGCCTTTTCAGAATGGCTTCAGTGACAGTGCAGAACACAGCTAAGAGCAGTGAGTCAAAGGACTTGGGTTCACATCCTGCCTCTGCTACTCACTATCTGCGTGACCTGGGCAGGTCACTGAACCTCTGGGCTTTTGTTTGTTTGTAGATTAGTGATAAATAGCATCTAAGTTATTTCAAGATCTTAGGATTGTGTTGATGTTCTGGGATACAGATTGTGACCCTTCTCTGAGGTGGTAACTAGTCTTTGACAGCTTCCATGGCTAAAAATTCATTACTCTGCAGCTAACCTGAAGATGAGTTTCTCTGAATTTAACTGGTCTTTCAGATGACAGACAATACAGATTGTAACCAATCTTTGCCCAAAACTTTACCAGCTTGGTCAGAACTGCCAAGAGTTCACTCTCTTCTTTTATAATCTTTGAGAAGCCAGGGTTAGCTCCACGTTCTTGGGGAATTCTAATAGAGGGATAAACAACATCTCTGGGGGAAAAAAGTAGAATACACCTTATTAATTATCATATTATATAATTATTAATTATACTGTAATTATATTACAGTAGTTCAAACCATAGTAATAATCTCCATATGTTAGTCATTAATTACAAATCAGTGATTTCTTTTTAAAGGATTTTGTATATGTAGGTATATATGGGTGAACCAATTGGGGTGGTTTCCCAGTTTCATTTAAAGAGTGTCTATGTATATCTACACACATATACACATATACATACATATACACATAAATATGCACATGTGCCTACATACATACTCTGTTACATATTTTTGTGACAATGTAGGGTAATAAAGATTTTTCAGATGGGAAACACAGAAGTAGGTAACCTTTTGGAGATTTAATCCTTAATGGGGAAGAGATAGGGCAGAAGTTTTGGGTGCATGTTCTTTCCCCTTTCCATCCACTTGTCCACATTTGTCTTCCCTTCTCCCTAATCCCCACTGAGATCAGTCAAATCTTTTATCCAGGAGATGCTCACAAACCAGTCAGATTGTTCAGATCGTAGGAATCTTGTTTAATATGGTAAGAAAACAAGTATTTCCTTAAGCAAGAGAAGTTAAAGACTAACAATTACTCATAAGGGTGTGCATGTGGTTAGTTCTTGAACCGTTTCAAAGGTTACTTTGAAACTTCAGAAAGTGAAGCTATTAATTATGCTACTCGGTGGGCTTTGACCAGAGAGTGCCCTAATGCTCATAGTATATACATTGCCACTTAGTTGTTTTGAAGATCCTAGAGGTCTATTTTTATCCCAGAAAAAAAAAAAAAGTTTTGTTGCTGTTTCTGTTAATGTGCCAATGATATTTATGCCTCCTTGGCAAAAAAAAAAACAACCCTCCACCCCCCAAATAACAAACCATCACATCCCCAACACTCAATTTTGTGGTATTTCTAGCTTGAATTTCTTTACCTTTTATCCAGGTACTCAGCACTTAGATTGCTCTTAGGATTTAAGACTAATAAAATAAATACTGTGGTTCAGGAGACTGCAGACTAGAAAGCTCCAGAAGCTGGTATTTTTCAGACAGACTAAAGTATAAATTTGCAAACTAATAATCAACAGTGCAGGACCCCTTTCCAAGAGGCCTGATTTTTGGTGAGAGAGATAACTAACTTTCCTAAGGGAAAAAAATTATATTTCCCCCCTGAAGCTTTCCCAGTATTTGAGAAGACTATAAGGCATGACAAGGTGTTTTTTAATTTTAGATAGCACACACTAATAATAATATTTATATAGCACTTTGAGGTTTGCAAAGCACTTCACAAATATTTCATTTTTATAGCAACCTTGTGAAGTAGATACTAGTATTATGTCAATTTTTGATGCTGAGGGGAGGTTAAGTTACTTGCCAGTAACTTACAGCCAGTAAGTGTCGGAGGCTGACTTTGAATTCTGGTCTTCCTGACTCTCAAGTCTAATACTTTATAAGCTGTGTCATCCAGCTGCCTCCATGAAATGTAAGAAGTTAGATGTGATTACAAAAAAAAAGTGTGAAGTAAATGGAACCAAGGTCCTAAAGCTAGTGTCAGAAATAGAATTTGAACTCTCTTCCTGACACAAACATCGTATCTATTGTACCACATAGTTACCTAGAAAGTGCCCTAGAATCTGACATACCATGAAGCAGTCTGCACCTGTAGACCTATATGACTACCAAGGAGAGGGTTTTATTACCAATGGTTCTTTAGTCTGGAACATGAAGCACTGTGATGTCATGAAAAGGGTATTTATTGAATTTGTAATCAGTAGACCTGTGTTTGAGTCTCAGGTCAGCCATCTACTCTCTATAACCTTAGGAAAGTTACTTAACTTCTCTGAGATTTGGTTCTGTCATATATAAATTAGGGGTAGTACTGCCTTTCTGCTGTATTGTAGTTAGGAAAATGTTTTGTCAGATGTAAAGGAATATAAAGACTATTTTATTTAATATTAATAAATTAATATTGCCTCTGATAACACCAAAATTTCAATTCAATTTAGAAATACAGTGAAATTTATATAAGTGCCTTCTGTGTATAGAACATTGCACTAGACACTTTTGGAGATAATTACCTGGTCTTTGCCCTCATGGAGCTTATGGTCTAGTAATTGTTCATAATAGGTCTAATTTCTTTGGGAGATGCTGTCCCACAATGATCCATATATGGTGAGGTAATACACTATTAGGTATAATGCTTTGTAAAGTGGAATTTTTACACAAGATTGTAGGAATAGGAAACATCACACTTGGTTAGACTCATACATGAACTGCTCCAATATTCCATTTCCAACACAGGCTCTGGGGGGCCTCACTGTTCTCTTTGATGTTACTCAAAGATTAGGCATCTTTTAGCTCCTCATAATAGCTCTTTTACCTTGTTAAGTTATGAGTCCTTTTTGAAAGTCATTCATGTTTTCATACTTTTATGATTTTCATGTTTATTACTCTTTGTGAAGTTATACTTAATTTCCCCGCCAAACTTAACTTCAGCCAAGTATCTGAGGCCCACCCTCACCTTCCATTGCCTGAGTAAGCAAAGCAGGATTTGGTGAACAAATTTGTTTTCCTTTCATTCAGGTTGTTTTTTATTTTTAGCTATTTCAATATTGTTGGCCCCATTCAGACTTCTCTGCCAACCTGTTCTTGGAGATCAAAATCTAATTATGTTAAAATTTGGACAGTGGATATATTTTAATAAGGCTAAGAATCTGAAGAACTGGTGCTGGGGGAAATGGCACCATTAGATATTCACCTCTTTAAGATTGAGGCAAATTCTCCCTACCTAAGGAAAAGTGAATTCAGGAAGAGCATTTATAACCTTAGTTACTACAATAGGGAAAACAAATGAAGATGGAGTAATAGCCTCAGTTTGGGGGGTGGGGCAGGGAGTACATGAGGTGGCAGTCATAATGAAGATCCCTCATGAAACTTAATAAGATATTGCAATTTTGAGGTACTCATCAAGCATGCACTTTCTTTCTGCACACTTACCTATGATCATGTAAATGACCAATGTTATGTTTTAGGCCACACCTGACTTGTTAAAAGGGCAGCAAGAGCTTGCTCAACAAACAAATGAGGAGACAGCTAAGCAGATTCTTTACAATTACCTCAAAGAAGGGTAAGTGACCTCATTTATTTGAATGTTGTAAGTCATGCAATTTTTGATATATATTGTCAACTCGGTTGTTTTAAGAATGCTTTGGAGTATGTTTTCATGCCCTTCAGACATGTAAATGCTATATGATGGATACTGAAAAAGGCTGAAGTTTTTATAGCCTTATTTAAAATTTCAATAGGAGATACTTCCTCTCCCTAAAATGAATATTTTTTTAATTAGAAAAGCATAGTAGAACTATTCTTATAAATGCAAATGTGTAATTTGTAAGTTTGTTTACTAGTCAACTTTTCTGTGTAAAATTAAAATTAGCTTCGTCATTTTCTGAATCTTTCTTGACTCAAAAGTTAAATGTCAATCACCAGGTTTCAAATCCTACTTAGGAATTTTAGCTGTGTAAGTTCTAGGCAAGACATTTGTTAGTTCTTTCTTTCTCTCATTCCTTATTAGGTTTGCTCAAAAGCTATTCTATATAGCTTAAACTATAGGATCTAGAGTTTGAAGGGACCTTAGAAGTCATTTGGTGAAATTCTGTCATTCTACAAATGAGGAAAATGTGTTTTTATCTCCTCAGCACTTAGCACAGCCCAGTGCCTGGTATCCAGTAGGTGCTTAGTAAATGCTTATTGATGGAAGGCCTGAAGCTATGGTCCTATGGGTTGTCATTAGTGGAGTTGGGATTCAAATCCAAACCTTTCCTCTTCCACTGTTGTCTCTCAGTGCCATGTAATTAATTGTTTAGCCTCCAAACACTGAGTCAGAGTCAATAGAAAACTCCAAGGGTGAATGAACTTTCCTGTTGGGGAGAATGTATGAACCATTTGAACTAAAGATCAAAATGCAATATTTTCACTAAAGATTATTCTTCAACTTTGGGTGCAGCTCCTCTGCCTAATTAAAAATGGGCATGTCTCCCAAATTGAGCTGTAACAGACACAACAAATTAAAAACAAATGCCCCAACAGTGCGGACATTTTAAAATACCATACCTATATCAATAAATTTAGCAAAATCTACAGCTTCTTGTTGAATTTTATAAAAGACTGCTTTACAGCCATACTACACTAGATTGTCTTACTTTTCCTTGTAAGTGTAGTACTAAGTCTCTTAGAGCAAGATCTAGTGAATAAGAATGCTGAACTTAGAGTCAAGAAGAGATGGGTTTAAATTCTATGTCTATCATTTATAGACTTTACAACCCAGGGCAAGTTGCCCAGCCCCTATGTGCCTTAGGCAATTCCCTGTTACTTAGGTACTATACCACTGAAAAGTTGAGATCAGCCTCATTGAGACTGGGATTTCCTGGAATCCTGGGAATTCCTCACAGACCCTTATTCTCCTGTTCAGTTTTTTTTTTCAGTCCTGTCCAACTCTTCATGACCTCATTTGGGGTTTTCTTGGCAAAGATACTGGAGTGGTTTTTCCATTTCCTTCTCCAGCTCATTTTATAGATGAGGAACTGAGGCAAACAGGGTTAAGTGACTTGCCCAGGGTCACTTAGCTAGTGAGTATCTGAGGTCAGATTTGAACTCACCAACCCTTATTTTCCCAAGGCACAGATTTATCTCCATTTGAAATTAATCTGTGGTGTC
This sequence comes from Petaurus breviceps papuanus, assembly GCF_028583685.1. Taxonomy (NCBI): domain Eukaryota; kingdom Metazoa; phylum Chordata; class Mammalia; order Diprotodontia; family Petauridae; genus Petaurus; species Petaurus breviceps. Next base: position 27,164,140 of record NW_027186296.1, read on the forward strand.
TCACAAGGTTTATTTATGCTTTCTCTATTTTTCAGGAGCACTGATAATGATGATGCTACTAAGAGAAAAGTAAACCTGGTCTTTGAGAAGATTCAGACTTTAAAATCTAGAGCAGCTGGAAGTGCACAAGGAAACAATCGAGTAAATTGGGAATTTTTACATAAAATTTAGAATATTAGTTGGAGAGATGAAAAAGTAGACTTTTCTTCAGGCTACCATTTTATTTATTGGTGCAAGCAGAATAAGGCACTTTAGAGATTGTCTGGCCAGTTCTCCCACCTGATCTATTAATTTCCTCTCACTGCATTCCCCCCCCCCAAAAAAAAAAAATAAAAGTTGTTGCTTAGCTCTTTCTCGAATATTGCAGGGAGAAAGAAATCACTACCTCATGACGAAGTCCATTCCATTATTGAACAATTCTGTTAGAAAAATCTTTATATTCAAACTAAACCTAAATTCTGTAATTTTTACTCACTGGTTTCTTTCTCTCTGTGTAGCTATGAGTTTAATTCCTCTACCATCTGAGTCCTTTACATATTTTAAGATAATCCTTCTAAGTCTTCTTATCTGCAAGCTAAACAACCCTGTTTCCTTCAACAACTCCTCATTTGTTATGATTCTGAAACCCTTTACTACTGATTTTCCTCTAGATACACTCCAATTTGTCAATAGACCCCAAGGTTGTCAATGTTCCTCTTAATATATGTGTTGCTGCAAACTGGATATTATTGTAGCCTGATTGCATTACACTGGCTGCTATGTCACACTGTTGGGGTTGAAATCCAGTTGAGGCAAGGTGGAAGGTAGGGGAGCAGAGATAGAAGTGAGTATTAATAGTCACTTAATAAATGTTTGTTGATTGATTTGGTTGACTGGAACTTGGAGTTCATGACAGCTTTAAAAAAGACTTTTGTTTCTATAGGACACAGTAAACTTGTCTTCATTTTTTACGTGCATACTTATTCTTTTTTTTTTTTTTTTGCTTTTTGGAGGGGGGAATGCAGGGCAGTTAGAGTTAAGTGACTTGCCCAAGGTCACACAGCTAGTAAGTGTTAAGTGTTGAGGCCACATTTGAACTCAGGTCCTCCTCACTCCAGGGCTGGTGCTCTATTCACTGTTCCACCTAGCTGCCCCTATACTTAATTTTTAAAAGCCCATTTATAGGATTTTACATTCATTTTTTAATTCAGCAAATTTTGTCCATAATGTGGATAGAAAACTGTGCTAGATGCTGGGGTAGGTAAAAAACTCAGATAAGTTACAGTCTGTGCTCTCATGGAAGTTACAGTCTTCAATACATTTATTCCTATTACATTTCATCTTTTTATGTATGGACCATTGTTAAGCCTATTGGCTATCTTTTTGGGTCCTGATTCTGTCATCTGGAATATTTGTATCCCTTTCCTACTTCATGTCATCTCTCTATGTATATATGTGTGTATGTATGTATGCATGCATGCATGTATTTTCAACCAAGTTACTGATAAATTTATTCTTTAAGAATTCTTGAAACTTCCTGAGTAGTGAGTTGTGGTTTAAGATATGAATCAATGGTGATAACATTGCAAAACTTAATGAATACAGAAAAAACATGTGAACTGGTATATATTTAATCCTGTGAACTCTTGGAGATCCTTGAATTCATGTCAGGTTTTTAGGGTCAAGGCAAAAATAGATCACATTCTGAATTTAAGTCAGCCTGAAACAGTAAAATAAGCTTTGGTGCTGGAGACAGAGGACCTGGGTTTAAATCCCATCGAATCATGCTTTTTATCTCCAAGTGAATTTAGTTAAATCACCATCCCTTCCTCAGTTTCAGCTTCCTTATGCAATGAGGGAGTTGGATCAGAAGCTTCTGAGGGCCCTTCTAGCTTCATAGCTCTGAGCCCATGTACTCCAAGTAACTGCTCAAAATTTTTCATTTTGCTGGAGTTTAAGGTTTGCAAGTTATGTGAAATAAAATAATTTAATCTGTGTTCTTTGGCTCTATGGAAGTGGGACAAAAGAAAACAGAATTTAAGAGATTGCAGCTGTGGAGACACCCATGATGAGACCCAGCCCTAACAGCCCTCAGGCAGGACTCCCTGATTTTTTCACTGCCACTTACTGTTTTTACCACCCTTGGGAAAGTAGTCTTTCCTTTGGATTTTTCTTATGGTACATTTAAAATCCAGCTGCACATAGGATTTTTCAGGTCTAGATTCTCTTTCCTGACTCAGAGTTCCCCCTACAAATATCTGAGAGAGAATCCTTTGCTCCCCCATTTAATCAAGTTGCTTTCTAAACTTAGATCCCTTTAAAAACTAAAGATCTGTAACAGCATTGCCCTCCTATCACCAAACTCACCCCACTTAGAGCTTAAATTTTCAGGTTTTATTTCTTTCCCTGGTGTTAGCACAAACATGAACATATCTAAAATCCAAATACATTTTGATTACTCAGGCTGCAACCAGAGGACTGTTAGTCTCAATAATCATGTGATTTGGGGAGGGGTGTATGGTATGTCAAGTTTTGTTTGTTTGTTTACACTGGCATGAGATAGCAAAGCTGAAAAAAGCTGTAGGGCCTGTGTCCTCAGGTCACTGAATAATTGTGGAGATAATGCCCGGGGAGAGTTGGAACAGTAGTCAGTGTTTTGGCCATCACTGCTGGGAAGAAGAAATTGACCGGAGAGGTTGAATTGGCATTTGTCCTGAGAGGTGGGGATAGCTCATTTAACTCTCCTCTTGGTCTTGGTACCTTCCCCCTCATTGCCTCTGTATTTGCATTCACTCTTTCGAGGGTAAGGATTAATTAAGTTGTGTATACAGCATCTGGGGAGACCAGACTTTTCTTTTTGCAAACTGTTGTTAAGGTGCTTAATAGAAGTAACAGAAGGGTGTGGGGTATTTAGAAATCATCACTTGAGTGAAAGGTAGTGGGGTGTGTAGGAATTTAAGCAGGCCAGGACAAAAGAAAAGAATAGGCAGGTAGGTGAACAACATAATCTGTTCCGAGGGTTCTTTTCTTGTCCTGTCAAGCAACCCCAAACCAAATGAAACCAATCCTGCCTCCCCATGCTGATTTGATCAGGTTGAGGGAGACTAAGCAAAGCTCTTTCCATTTCTCTTTGGTAGAAAGACACTGGGATGAAGGAGTTTGACAGGAAAAAGCATCAAATTAAATTTTACCACTGCCAGGACCTGATTACCTTATGCCAGGGTTATTGATATCATATCCTTACTGATTTTTCTACCTGTCTCTTCACCCTGCATTTTAATCTGCCAAATCATAGGTTTGTAGATCTAGAGCTGAAAGAGGCCTCAGGGCCCGTTGAATCCAACCTCTTCTTTTACAGATCAGGAAACTCAGGGAGGGTCAGTAGGACTTACATAAATAGTGAGTGTCAGAGGCAAAATTTGAACCTAGGCTGGGAAGTAGATAACTAAGTCTGGAGTCAGGAATACTCATTTTCCTGAGTTCAGATCTGGCCTCAGACACTTTAGCTATATGGCCCTGAGCAAGTCACTTAACCTTATTTGCCTCAGTTTTCCTTATTTGTAAAATGAACTGGAGAAGGAAATGGCAAACTTACTCCAGTATCTTTGCCAAGAGAATTTCAAATGCTGTCACTAAGAATTGGACATGACTGAATAACTGAACAACAACAGCTTCTGACTTCAGAGCTGGTACTCTTAGCTACAGTGCTCTGCCTCATTCTAAAATATGACTTTCATCAAATCATTTCCTCCCAACAAAATATTCCTCCTCTTGTCTTTAGGATTAAATCCAAATTGTTCTTAAAGTCCTTCAAGACCATTTGTAATCAGTCCCTCCTTATCTATTCATTCTTCTTCTGCAGCATGACTGGTCTCTGGTCTGGCTGGTTTCATCCAGGAGATGAGATAAGACTTCTAGCTTTCTTCTTTTACTCCTCCTCCATCAAGCAAATGAGACCAGCCTTTGTGTCTTTGCTTATGCTTTTTCATAGTGCTGTCTTCTCAATACATAAGAAACCTGACCCCATGTCCTTTCTACTTGTCGGCGTCCAACCTATATACTTCAAGACCCGACTCAGAGTCAACTTATACCATGAATCTTTTCTTAGTCTACATTAGTCTATACTGATTTCTTCTTTCTCTGAGCTCTTGTAACACTCACATACTACTTTTTTGGGAATTTAACTTTGTCCCATGACAGCTCTTCGTTCTAGTGTGTTTGTCCTGTCTCTCCAGTGAGATTGTGAGTTTCCTGAGGGCTTTATGTTTCTTTTGTATCTCTAAAAGCGTGCACAGTGCTATGCACTTAATGCATGCCATAAGATGGTTTACATTGAAATCAGGAGTCATAATTGAGAGCCAAGTTTGAGGGAGAAGAAGGAGAAGGGAGATGGGGAAAATTCTGCAGAAGGAAGAATGACCGCCACTTTATCTCCTTCAGAGTATGCATTCATTGAAAGAAAGGAGAAGATATCTGGAGACCTGTGATAGAGTGGAGAGAGAGAGAGCTGGATGTGATATGACTTGGGACAATCTGAGTTCAAGTTCCACCAGGCACAGATACTGCCGTGACATTAGGAAAGTCACTTAAAGTCTTAATGACTGAGGCAACTCTTTAGCATTATAAATTGAATGGCAGTTGAGATCAGAGGAAATTCCCTACACCAATTAAAACACAGGTCTTGTTTCTAAACCCAGAAAGAAACAGTTGAAAGTCTGTCTGGAGCCCTGAATCCTAGGGATTGAAGGGAATTAGAAATATCCTCCCAATTAAATATAAGTTCCTTGAGGTCAAGAGCTGTTTCTTATTTATTATATCTTCATATTGTCTTTTACTAAGTGCTTAATAAATGATTATATCAATAGAATTGGTAATCATTTAGCTTGTACCTCCCTTCCCCAAACTTCAGACTACTCTGAATTCATGGGACCTGAACAAATGGGACCATTTTTCCTCCTGTGAGAGGGGCTGAGGCCACCTTACAAAAGGGCAATGTTTCCCTGCTTGAAACTGATTGGTGGAGGGAAACATAAGTCAGTTTTCTTCCTTAGTTTGGGTTATTAAAATAAGATTTTAGATTTTTTTGGATTTTTCTGGAATTATTAACAACCCTGTTTTGGTATCAATTTTCACATTCCTGGACCTAGCCCATGAAGTACATCATTCCAAGTGAAACACATACAACACACTGGCTTACTTGGATTCAGAAAACTGAGAAAACATTGAACTAATTGCCCTTTTGGCCTGCAATTACTACTTTCTTCTCTGTCTCCATGGTTTCTCTTGGGTCCCTAACAGTATCCCCCAGTGCATGTACATATGAGTAGTTCACTAACCACCTTGAGATTACTTTTGAATGATATCCATGATACTCTTTTTAGAGATTAAAAAAAAATATGGAGAAAGCTGTGTTTTAATTCAGAGTTGGACTGGACATTATCTTCAATCATGTTTTTCTAGCATCTGGGTGGTCTGGGTGATCTAGCTTTATGGAGGGAAAGAATCATTAGAGAAAGTTCATTTTACAAGATGGGTTTGTGTTGTGTTCTTCTAGAGCAGTGATTGAGGTGCTTTGTGTTGGGGTTGGGTCACAAGGCAGTTAGAGGCAAGGGCCAGGATAGAAGATGAAAAAGTACCTTGAACATGAAATTGAAATCTTTCTACCTATTTATAGGTTTCCGATTCTTCAGCTGAAGTCAGAGAGCTACTGGAACAGAGAAATAAACTGAACAAGGAGGTTTCAGAACTTCAGAAACAACTCAATCTAGAAATTAGGGTATGGTTTTTTTAATGTTTATCTTGAAGATGTATGATATGTACTGAAATATATTACTTAACCTTTTAATTTAGAAGCAGTATTGGACTTCAAATGAAAAAGACCTGGGTTTGAATCTTCCCTGAGACAACTTAGTAGCTATGTAAACACAGGCAAATCACATAAGGTCTCTGAAGTTTCCTCAACTCTAAAATGGGGTTAATAGGACCTAAGAGGCAGTGTGGTATAGTGGATAGAGTTAAAAGCCCTGCTTCTGACATACTAGCTGTGTGATCATGGGCAAGGCATTTAATCTCTTCCTACCCCCTTCCCCCCAGCACGAGCACGAGAGCACACATGCACATGCGTGCTCTTGTACACACACACACAAACACAAACATACTCCTACCTAAGACTGTCAGTTGAGGATGAATTTACATAATTCATTGGTGGTAGTTTCTACAGTAGGAGTGTCCCCACACAGATAACAGCACAGTTTTCCCTAACGTGGTTGGTTTCAAAGGTTACAACTATGTTGCTTGGCATAAAATCAGTTACTGCATAGCTTTTCACAGCCAATTAACCCTAATTAACTTCAACAAAGAAGTTTTCAGAATGTTGACTATACCAGGATTTACAATGTCATATTTTCTCCTCTGGGTCAGTCTTGGATAAAGAATAAGCACTCTGAGATGGCAAGATGAAGGAAGGGTTGAATTGGTCAGAAACCTAACCTCAGTCTCTGAGGCTTTGACTTTCATGTATGCATGAATGGCATTTACCACCTGATTTGGAAGTATGGAAGCAAAAATGAAAGACTCAAAGCTGGAATTATACAGAAAAGATACAATAAGATAATAGCACAAAAAGCATTTAATTTAATTTAATTTTTTGCTTTTTGGAGGGCAATTGGGGTTAAGCGACTTGCCCAAAGTCACACAGCTAGTGTGTCAAGTGTCTGAGGTCAGATTTGAACTCAGGTCCTCCTGACTCCAGGCCTGGTGCTGTATTCACTGTGCCACCTAGCTGCCCCAACAGAAAGCATTTCAGTTTAGTAATAGAAGACAGAAGACAATGAGGCAACCAGAGGATCATCACTGGAGTCAGGAAGACCCAAGTTTAAATCCCATTTTGACTTATTCTGGTTGTGAGACCTTGGGCAAGTCATTTAACTTCTCAGCATCCCCGTTAATTCTAAGATTACAAGTTACAGACCTGATATCAGTCTGCATTCATAGAATGAGTTTCCTTTTATGGAATTCTCCAGACCATTGAAATGCCAGGGCTCTTCCAAAAATTAAAAAGAAAAACCTAAATAACGAGAGTAAAGATTAATGGGAAATACATTTTTTTTGGTTTCTTTTCCCAAACTTTCAAGTGTAGTAAGAATGGCTTGTCCATTTTGCTTTGCTTATTAACTATTTAGTAGTAGTATTTAAAGAGTTACCATGGTTTAATGGATAGAAAACAAGTCTTGGAACCAGGAAGATCTAGGTTCAGGTCTAGCCTTAGATATCCTGTGGAACCCTAGGCAGGTCACTTAACTGAGAAGCTCTGGGTAATTTTCTAAGACTATAAATTGTGGAGAACATGCCCCCCAGCATCAGCAGAATTTTCTTACCTATGAAGTTCTCTCTACAATGAAGTCATGGTTCCAGTTCCTATTCCCTTTTAATTCTTTTGTTTTCCTTTATAGGCATCTACCTCAATTATGTAGTAAATTCAGTTGTGTAGTTGGGAAGGAAATACATAGGGCAAGGTAGTCCTTAAAGCAGACTTTTTGTAAGATTGTCCTAACGTACGAGGAGTTGTGTGCCTGCTTATGCTTTCAACAATTAATATTTGTTTCACATTAGAATCAACAAATCATCAAAGAAGAGCGAGACCGAATGAAAGCCAACCTTGAGGAGCTTCGAAGCCAACATGAGGAGAAGGAGAAAGAGACCTTGACACTGAAGAAACGTCTGGATGACAGTGAAGTGGAGCTCCGGAAAAATCTAGAGGAGTAAGCTTGCCAGCATGCTATGTTACTTAAGTTTTTCTGGAGCTGTATAGGCAGACCTGTAGCCAAGCCTGTATCTAAGGTTTCTAAGCCTTCTTTTGTTCTTGTCTTTGTCTTTTTTCACTCTCCTTGTGCAGTGATGAGTTTGGAAACAGGTGACTGTATAGTTGAGAGGATATAATTATTCTCACACCTTGAAGCAGATGGTATCTGTCTGGTTAAGGTTCAGACCACATACATTTAATATCCAAGTGCATACTAGCTAGCTCTGAGAAATATCTAAAGACTGATATTATAGAGCCTAAGACCAAGCATGTAGAGAGTGCCTGGCTAATGGATGACTAAAAGATGTTAATTTTATATTTTTTTGTATTTTTTGTATAAGTGTGTTGTTTTGGACTCTGTGAGGAAAGTAATTTATGTTTCAGCTCCCAAAGCTTAAAAAGGACAATCTTTTCTAAGATGGGCATGTCTAATGCCCATCTATATCTAAAGCAATAACTAGTTTTTACTCTTTGTGGTGAGAGCTTAAAAAAAAGTACCATGTTATTTTATCAATTCACCCATCATTTTATTATTGTAATAATATATTGGTATCTGATAATTTTAGAATGCATTCAAATGAAAAATTTTATAGAAGGAAGTAGTACAAGGGGTGGCTAGATGGCCCAGTGAGTAGAGCACCAGCCCTGAAGTTAGGATGACCTGAGTTCAAATCTGGCCTCAGACACTTAACACTTACTAGCAGTGTGACCTTGGACAAGTCACTTAACCCCAATTGCCCTCCAAAAAGCAAAAACAAACAAACAAAAAAAGAAAGAAGTGGTACTATTAAGAGGCTATTGAAAATCCTGGGGAATGGAATCATTATCATTAATAAAGATTTTTTTCAGTGCCAGTGAAGTATGTGACATGGTCTTTTGCCTGCATTATTCAATATGTATATCAAGAGAGAGCATGGAATATAGTAGGAAGGGCCAGTAGACCTTGGTTTTTATCCTAGCTCTTCTGTCTATTACCTGTGTGACTATGGGATATGTCATTTAACCGCTCAGCTTCTGTTTCCTTATCTGTCAAATAAAGAAATTGGGCTAGTGAATCTGCAGAATCCCTTCCTGCTCTAAATACTTTGATCCTGTAATTTTATTAGATGTGTTCTCTGTATCTTCACAAAGTTTACATAGGGTTGGTTAGAAAAGAGCTTTCTTGAGGAAAAGATGAAAAAGAAGCCTACTGGGAATCCTGAAGACATCAAAATGAGAAGAAGTGGGGGAAGGAAGGGAACTGTGGAATGTAGTCAAGTCCCTCAGAGGCAGGGACCCATTTGAAAAACGGGCCTGACTATACAGGGAATTCATTCTCTTCTACCACTTTCTCAACTCCATCCCTTGAATAAGAATCAGAATTCAGGTTATTTCTTCTTTGGGGAAAAAAATATGTCAAGACCTATCCTTTGTTTGGTTGTTTCTTTCTTGATAGAATAGAATATTGCTCCCATTCTCTAGAACTCAATTGGTCAAGGTTTGATGACTTTCCAAGAAACTCAAAGTGTTCTTATTAGTGAAACAAAGGAGAACACAGGGCTGCTTTCAGTCTTTAAGAGTGTTTTATGTCATATGATCAAGGCTGTGGAAATTACGTGGAAAGCGTTCTGGTGAAACTCCTGACAGTGTTTGTCTTTTCCTGATAAGGTTGTTTCAGGTGAAGATGGAACGGGAGCAGCACCAGACAGAGATACGAGATCTCCAGGACCAGCTCTCAGAAATGCACGATGAGTTGGATAATGCAAAACACTCAGATGATGGGGAGAAGGGAGCCCTGATTGAGGTGAGGAGTGCAATTACATCAAGGACTTTACACCAAAGGAATTCCCTCTTGTGGCCTGGGTAGCAAAGGTCTTCAGGTGGTGTAATGTTAATGGGATATAAGATCTTCCCAGCTCATTAATAGGCCTCATGTATAGTCTATTAAGGGAAGTTTGCTTAGGAGACGCTTGCTTGTAGGAAGGTTTTCACACTTTTTGCTAATTTCTAATTAGGCACGGAGTTAGGAGGGTTGTGATGCCTTCTGGCTCTGAAGAATATATATATATATACTCTGAGTTGGTAGTTTGCTTTGAGGGCTTGCTTATTAGAAGGTTCTCATGATTCCCTGGTCAAGATTTTGAGTGACTGTATGTTCAGAGCTCTCCAAATGCTCAGATGTAAAGTCTCTCTCAATTCAGAGATGTATGTAAAGTGTATAGTTGATTCAGGCAGTCAGAACCCTGTCTGTTGGTCTTTATTTCTCTCCTTGTATTTTCTCTGAAGTTTGGGGTGCTGACTTTTCCCCTGAATTACGAATGCGATTAAAAAAGATTGTTGAGGGGTGGCTAGGTGGCGCAGTGAGTAAAGCGCCGGCCCCAGAATCAGGAGGACCCGAGTTCAGGTTCCGGCCTCAGACACTTAACACCCACACAAAAAAACTAGCCATGTAACCTTGGGCAAGTTACTTAACCCCAATTGACTTCGAAAAGGCAAAAAAAAAAAAGAAAAAAGGAAAAAAAAGATTTTTGAACCCTTAAACAGCTCTCTTGCCTAGTAAAGTAGATCTAAGAACCTGTGCTAGCAACCATCCTGGGTATGCTACTGTGGTTGCTGCTACAGGTGGTAGAACTGTGCCTTACCTGGCATTCCATATTTTGAGTGAGAATAGATTATTAATAAGTATTTTTTTTTCAAAAATCCAAAACTCTGAATCTAGGTCAGTACCAGAGTTTAATAAGCACTCTAGCTAGCTTCTTAGGTTGATTTATTCCTTCCTATTTTCTTTCTAATAATTCAGCACTTACATTCATCATTTAGTTGGTAAATATGTGCTCAGTGAGCCCTTATGGTTTACCAGCACAATTAGGTGTTGTGAGTGATGGCATTAGGGACCAGACTTGTGATTTCAGGTATAAGAGATAAAGAAATTACTGCCAGCCATCAGCATTATCTCTGTACCTTGAAGTCTGAGAAAGTTGCCTAGGTCAGACATATCAAGTGACATGCAGCCCAAATAGTAAGGTATGAACCAGATGAAAATATAAAACAAAATAAATAAAATACAGTGCAACATAGATAATGTTAATTTGTGGTTTTCTAAGTCAATATGCAGCCCACAGGGATCTGTTCCTATTTGAATTTGACACCACTGATCCAGAACATTAAGAATTTAATGACAGTGTGTGTTGGAGTTGGGACATGAACCCATGGTTTATTGGCTTTGAGAATAGGTCTCTATTCACTGTACCATACCTAGTTTGTGGGGTACAGATAATCAATACAATACTTCCATACTTTAGAGAATAGAAATTTTTTATGAATACTGATTCCACTAACACAGATCCTGGCCCTTCTAAAACTTAGTCCTTGAGAATTTCTGTGGCTGACAAATTGAACCCCATGTAGAGAACTTGGTGATTAGTCTCCTTGAATTAGCTGGACTAGGCTTTGGATCATATAAAGTGCATTACCAGGCCTTTACTTAGAGTCTTTCTGGGTTTTATTCTTACTGTGTAGGTTTGAGCATCTGTACCACAGAAATGGTTTGTTTCTTCTTAGACAATATGCCTGCAATTAAGAGAGTCTATAAGGGGTATAGTACCTTCATGAACTAAATATGGGGTTTTTTAGACATGGATGTGAGGGGTGGAGAGAAACAGACTGATTTTCCCATAGAGTTAAGTTTTTTAAAACAGCTGGAGATAAATAGAAGCTATTATGGCAACATTCCACCTCTGTCTGGCATTTAAAACCCTTCTCAACCTGATCCCTTCCTACCTTTTCAGTCTTCTTTTAAAATTTTTAAAATTATTATTATTTTTTCTCCTTTGGAGGGGGGAAGGCAGAGCAATTGGGGTTAAATGACTTGCCCAAGGTCACACAGCTCGTGTTAAGTGTCTGAGACTGGATTTGAACTCAGGTCCTCCTGACTCCAGGGCTGGTGCTCTATTCTCTGCACCACCTAGCTGCCCCTCCTTTTCAGTCTTCTTAAGCTTCAGTCAGCTCCTCTGGCCTACTTGTGGTTCCTTGAATATGACTCTTTATCTGCCATATCTATGACTTTGCATTGGCTGTCCCCTATGATTAGAATGTTTTCTCCCCTCACCTCCACTTTCCCCTCCCCCCCAACTTTCTTCAAGGCTTACCTTAAGTGTCATCTCATCTGTGTGTGTATGTGTAAGTATATAAAATACAAAACCACATTTATTTCTATGTGTTTTTCCTTTCTTTCTAATAATTTTAAAGGTATTCAGGAACAAGGACTTTATTTTCCCATAGTTTCTGTCAAATTGTTTTATAGAGAGTAGATATTGAGGAAGTACTGTTGACTGAAGAATAGGTGAGAGCTGACAAATTTTTATCATTTCAGAGGATCTGGATTTAATTTACAACTTTAATTAGACAATCCTTTTTATAGTTTCTCAGAACTTCCAGTATTAACCTTAAATTGATGTGTTTTTTTTAGTGGACCTTCCAATAGATCTATTTCTTTATCAATTCTTCCAACTCTGGACATGAGGCAAAGCCAAAGCATAGTAAAATTCAGGCTGTACAAGACTTTGGAGTGATAAGCTATTTTAGATATGCTAATAGTTAACCTTTATATGTAGGGACTTTTTTATTTTTAACTTGGGTTTCATGAAAGCCTTTATAAAATGTATTATTCATTTTCCTTGACTTCTCAAATAGAATATAATAAATTTAATATCTTCCAGATGACTCAGGGTCATCAATTTGCACATTACATACAGAATCCTCTGATAATGGGTATGAGACAGAAGACCAAAGGGCTAATTTCAGCTGCAGCTCTGAAACTTGCTTTTTTGAAAAAAAAATATCCCTTTATCAGCTTGCTCCTTGGGTCATTTATCCCATTCCAGTAAAGATGGACTTAAGCAGGTGATTTCTGGGAAGTATAAAATAGCTTACATTTCTGGAAGGTTTATAAGACTGAAGCAGCTTTCATACAAGTAGGGATTTTTCATCATCTGGGGAGAAAATCATGTTTTTCTTTGCTTTTGTCAGTGTCTTTTGACTTTTAAGTACCTTTGAAAATATTGTGAATGCTTTCCCTTATTACCTCTGATACTAGCTTAGAAGAAATATCACATCTAGTTAGTGCTTAGTGTTGGTTTTGTCCAATTGGATGTAATCTTTCTACCTGTGACTTAGGTTCATCTTAGTTTTGCTTACTTGTTTTTGAGTGCCCAGAAAATACTTCTTCACCTACAAGAAAGATTCACTCCAGAGAGATCTTGTGATCTTTAAGCAGAAGGATGTCCTGGAAGTTCCCCATATTTTCCATTCATTCTGTGGCCTGGTGTAATTGGCAATAAAGACATGTTTCTGAAGCTGATTTTTTGAAAATTCTTTGTGTTTCATTTCCCCTATTTTGATAAGCTTCAATGATGAGCGTTGATTCTATAATCTGGTTGGACTACTGTGATACTGTCACCTTAAACAATAATGCCTGCCTTAGATAATAGAATTTTAATAAAGACCAGGCTGTGAGCTGCCAGTCTTAACAAAGGCCAAGGCAGAACACATCACAGACACATCCTGGGAAAGATAAGAGGGGAAAGAAAGGTAGAATTTTGGAAAAACAAAACAATTGGGAGACATGATTGCAGGAAATGGGTCAGAATCTGGAAAGTTGCTCTGAAGATGCAAGTAGGGGGCATCAGGAATTCTTTACCTCCAGGGAACCCAGAGGAAGGTCTGGCAACCAGCAGGTAGCCAAGAGAGTAATGGTAATTTAGGAAGGAAGATTCAGAGATAACCTCAGTGCAGTCTCCAAGGCGAAACAGATATCAGCTCATCTGACTAATTGCAGCAGCATTTGGGAAGAGAGGTTCTTTTATAAGATCCCTTGAAAGAGCTAATGTCATGGCTTCTGAGAAACGTAAATTAGAATTTTTTCATCAACTTATCAACACTGGCAAATTAGCTGCCTTTAATGTATTCTCAAAGGTACGGTGTAATGCAGCAGTTACAGTGTACACTGTGTGTATCATAGGATTTTAGAGGTGAGAAGGGATCTTAGAAATAATTTAGTACAATACTTTTTAGTATACAAATGAGGATATTGAAGCCAAGAGGTTAAGTGACTTGTTCATGGTCACACATAGAGAAAGTTGCACTAAAGAATTCTTTAAAATCCTATAGCCCTGCCTCTGAGCTCCCACTGGGCATAAACTCTGGAAAAAAATGTCCCAGAGAGTATGAGGAATATTTTAGAGTAATTACTTCTGATATGATAAGAACAGGCTCTTCTTTTCATTAGTAATATAAATCTTTCAAAAGAGTGTGAATTTTCCAGGCAAGTGACTTTTCTTCTTAGAATTTCCTATTAATTTAGAATGACTACATGACCTTTTTTAGCACAGGATTCTGAAATAGCCACTAGCCCATCATCAGGTGTTTCTAATTTGAATTAATTTCCTCAGCAATGTGGGTCACCAATATTATCGTTTTTCTATACTTTAAGAAGTTTCTGGTTTTGCCCTCCTCCAACCCTTTCCTCTTTTTTTCTTCTAGGAACTGTTACAAACAAAGCGGGATCTACAAGATGTTTTAATAGCCAAAGAAGAGCAAGATGATCTGCTCAGAAAGCGAGAGCGAGAACTCACTGCCTTGAAGGGAGCATTAAAAGAAGAAGTATCGAGCCATGATCAGGAGATGGATAAACTCAAGGAGCAGTATGATGCAGAACTCCAGGCTCTGAGAGAGAGTGTAGAAGAAGCCACCAAGGTAAATGAACTGACTATGGGCTTTCTGACACATTGTGTGTGGCGGGTCTTAAAACAGGGCACTTATCAATTTGGTACTGAAACAAAAGATTGAAAAACAGAAAAATAAATTACTATCTCTTCATCTGTTAATGTGAAAAATGTTTTCACCTTCTTTCTAGGCATTGAAACCAAACACAATTATGCGCAAAGGATGAAAGTTTTCTTTCTAGTTATTAATTTATTTTATTTTATTTTTGCTTTTTGGAGGGGGAGGGCAGGGCAATTGGGGTTAAGTGACTTGCCCAAGGTCACACAGCTAGTAAGTGTTAAATGTCTGAGGCTGGATTTGAACTTAGGTCCTCCTGACTTCAGGGCTGGTGCTCTCTTCACTGTACCACCTCACTGCCCCCTAGTTATTAATTTAGAAAGTCATGGGAGCTTGGGAATAAAAGACTCATGTGCCCATAGTGATCCTAAAAATCCTTTAAATTATTCCAGGTTTACTAAAATACCCTTTTTTCATTTACTCAGAGCATTCATCCTTGGTTTGGAGTAAAGTTTTTTTTTTTTTTTTGCTCTCTCTAACTTCATTTATTTATTTATTTTTAATTGTAAAGTATTTTTCTGGTTATTAAATGGCTAGAGGAAAATGGAAGATGAGAGAAGAAATAGAACTAGAAATCTCTCATCCCTGCCCTATAGTTTTTCCATCCTGACTTAGTTCCTTTTTCTTTTTTGGAGATCTCATCATTTTTGTCATCAACTTCCAGGGCAGTTAATTGCCTTTATCAATACCTTGTACCCTTCATAGATCAGCATTGTAAAGAATTGAATCTTGGCTTTTGGTTTTGTCAGATTTTGAACCTGTCAGATTCTGACAGGTGTATTAGTCGTTTTCATGTTGTTTGTTGAAAGAAGAGAGAGATGAAAAGATAGCTATTTTGAAATTTCATGTAATACTTGAATAGAGTATGATGAGGGTGTAGAAAATCTATTTTCTTTTTTAAATCGGCCTAGTAATATTTATGTGCCCTGCAATTTAGTTCCTGGATGAAAGATAGAGAGGAAATAGAACACTGAGCATCATAGAATTTTGAAGCCACAGAGGACCTTAGCAATCTTCTGGTCCATCCCTCTCATTTTATAAGCAAGGAACTGATTTCCAGAAAGTTAATCAATTACAGTTTTCCAATTAGCTAGCCATCTCCTATAGAGTGAATAAAATAATATATTTCATTGGCTCAGTCTTGTATTTATTACTTCCTAAGTTTGAATCCAGATATTTGAATTTATATGGTCTCTGCTGGGATGATCCTAGGTTAAGTAGTTAATGGCAGAGCCATGACCAGAAACTCATACTATTGTTTTCTCTGCTACCTCATCATTCTCTCTGGAACATCACACTGTTTCTTCTCAGCTCATGGTGCAGTGAAAAGGGTGCTAGATTTGAATATTTGAGCTCTAGATTTAAACCCTGTGTAAACATTTGCTTTGTGGGGCCTTAGTCTCTTCATTGCCAAAGATTTGATTTTACTAGATGACCTTGATGACTTTGATAGTCCTTCTTTCTAGCCTCACATTTCTTAAAAGCTCCACAGTCTGACAGAGGGTTAGAACATATATTTCTTTAAAGTCTTCCTTCAATGACTCCTCTGTGCAGGGAGATTTTGGGTTTCTGAAGGATGTGCTAAGGAAGCATAACCTCTGATCTGGGCAACCTGGAAAGGCTTGAATGTGAGCTGGTGATAAGATTATGAGTCTGTTTTCTGAGGACCGGGTATCTCAGCTAGATGTGGAAAGGCTCATCACCAAAAGGGTAACCACTAAATGATAATTTTTTTTTGACCATGGCAACTCATTAAATGGTCAGTAAAGTGTGAAGGGGTTGTGACCTTGTGTCCTGCTTAAAGAAGTTCCCCAGATATTCATAGCCCACCTATGACAGTTCATCCTTTATTGAAGAGGCAGGACTACATTGAATTTGCATAATCTTTTTTCAGTACTGAAGTAACTGCTCATGATCCAAGGAAACCCAAGGAAAATTCACCTTCCTAAGGCATAAGTTTTACTTACAATAATAGCTGACCTTTCTGGCAGATTGCCCCACCCAACATTTAAGAACACTCTCACAGTACCAAACCATCTTAAGAAAAGGCTTTGGTTTTTACTTCCTCTCAGAGGAGACTTGCTGTGAAGGCCATGGGCATGTATTTCCTAGTGTTCAGGCATTAACTCTAAATCTTCCTCTCCACCGTTGGTCTGTGCTCTTGGTATCTCTAGAGCCAACTGGTGTTATTACTTCCTTTCACCGAACTAGAACATTGCAACTTCATTCCTCTATGCTACACAGTGATTTCACTGAGAACCTGATTTTGAGATTACTGAGAATAAAATGTCTGAGGAGAAGGTAAAGGAGAGACAGCAGACAGGAAGAGGTGACGTTGACAGTATTTTGTCTCTGTAAACTGAGGTCACACCTCTCTTCTCCCATCAGTGATCAACTATTTTCATACCACTTACCTTCTGCCACAGGAGAGGCCCCCAATTTTTCAGTGTCCTCCAATATAGTGGTTCTTGAACTTTTTTCTTCTCATGGCACAGTATTTTTCTTTTCTGTGAGGAATTAGTACCCATAGAAAGTCTGGAGATTTAGACATATACATACACATATTGATAATTATAATAATAAAAATTTATATTTACAGCAGACTTTGTTAAGTGTGACATAAATAGATGGTGTAGTGCATAGAACACTAGGCCTGGAGTCAAACCTGAGTTCAAATCTAGTCTCAGGCACTTATTAGCTGTGTCACCCTAGGCAAGTCACTTAACCTCTACCTGTCCTAGTTTCTTCAGCTATAAAATAGGGATGCTTGAGCTGTGAAAGCTCAAGCTTGTAAAGGGTCAAGATGTAAAAGGACCTGGAATCTCAGAACAGATATCCTCTGCAAAGAAGTACACATAGCCCATAACTATCATAAACTCCAAAGTCAAGAATAAGTCTAAAAGAATGAGCAAACAAAAAAGAGTATCACTATAAAGATCTAATACAGCAGCAGGAAAGCCCAAGACAAACTCAGAAGAAGAGAGTGATTCCAAACATATATAAACAAAGCCTCAAAGAAAAATGCACCTTGGACACAAGTCCAAAAACAATTCCTAGAAGAGCTAAAGCAAGAGTTTAGAAAAAGAGGTAGAAAATGATTCTAAAAACTGTTTGTGAGCAATAGAGGGGGAAATGGGGAAATAAATAAGAATTAAGGAACAAGGATGTGAAAAGAGAATTAACAGCTTAGAAAAGGAGGTAGAAAAACCTTACTAAAGAAAATAATTCCTTGAAAATTAGAATTGGCCAAAATTAAGGCTCTATGAGACATCGAGAAATAATAAAAACAAAGTCAAAAGATTGAAAAGAAAAAAAAGAAAACATGAAGCACTTCATGGGAAAAGCAACTGAGCTAAAAAAACATATCAAGGAGATAATTTAAGACTTATTAGACTACCTGAAAGCCATAATATAAAAGATCAGAATAAGAGGACAAAACAGAAATGGAAATAATCCACTTGTAACTTTCTGAAAGAAATTCCAAAATGAAAACTCCTAGGAATATTTTAGTCCCAATCTGGAAATTCCAGGTCAAGAAAAAAGTAATGCAAGTAGCCAGAAAGAAAAAAATTTATAACATTAGCAATGTAGCATAATGTCAATCTTATCTTATAGGACTATAAATTACTGTGTTCACTCTGGCTTAAATCACAGAACAATACCATTGCTCAACAAATATCATAGAACAATACCATCTTCATTTTGTATACTGCAGCAGTTCTCAAAATGTGGTGCATATTCCAAGACCTTTTCCCAGGGGTCTTTGAGGTCAAAATTGTTTAAATAATAATACTGATATTTTAATTTCTTATAAGGGAAATAAATATTGATAGATATGACTCACATAAACAAAAGCTCTTTGAGAGGTCTTCAATAATTTTTAAGAATGTAAAGTAGCCCTCAGACCAAAGAATTTTAGAACTTCTGGGTACTGATTCATAGCTTTCAAAGTGTTTTCAAATGTATTTTCTCATTTGTTAATCATGACAGTGTTTGAGGTAGGTATGAAAAATGTTTCATCCTCATTTAAAAATGAGGGAACTGAAGCCCAGTGAAACTGACTTCTCACAGGTTATGTGACTTTTAGATGGCAGAAGCAGATCTTTTAATTTCCAGTTTTGTGCACTTCCTACCACACTATCCTCTGTCTCCTGAGATCTGATGGCTACTTTACAGCCACCCTTCTCTACATTTGAGCATGCTATCCAGAACCCACCCTGTTAACATTAAACTTCTAGATTCAAAGGCTGTAGGTAATAAATGTAAATGAAACAAGGAAATGTAATATTAGATGTTTTTCCTTGATAGATCAATACTGTTTCCCCATAATATATGGATATAAAGGTCAATAACAATTAAAACCAGCTATTGCACTAAAATGAAATTAGGGAGAAAATCAGAATTATGTCCCCCAAAGCAATGAAAATTAATTCAGTTTCACTTTTCTCCATCAAATTAAATCAAATATAAAAAAGGCTAAGACAGGCAAATCAAGGAATGGCTATTTGTAACTGTCCCCAAATTATAACAACCCAGTTATATAGCTGCTTCCCAGGCTTTTTATTATTGTGCCAAACAAAGTGAGTTTTCATTTCATGTCATTTGCAATTACCATTCCATAATTGAAAAACAGTAAATTACCATGAAGCTTTTTGGGAAGAGGGGCTTACTGCATTTGAGTTGTCACTATAATTATGGTAGAATAATCAATCCACAGACTCATACACTGTGCCTTGCACGTAAGTGGTCCTTGAATAAATATTTGTTGAATTGGATCATGGGATCATAGCTTTACAGCTGGAAGGGATCTTCGAGGTCATCTGGTCAAACTCACACATTTTACCATGGAGAAACTGAGGGCCAGTGAGATAAAAAGCCTCACCAATGGTCACAACAGTGAATAAGGAATAGAGCTTAGACCTCCAAATCCAGTACTCCTTTCACTGCACAGTGAATTAGGAAGAGACTGTGATGTAGAGGAGACCACACTCCACTGGCTTCGAATCCTAGCTTCGATATTAACTACTTGACCCAGCAGGCACCAATGTAGCTCAAATTTTTGAATGGAAACATTGTATCAAATATCTTATATACATTTCTCCTGTTGAATTAGTATAAAATAGTATAATTAATATAACATAACTGAAGATAATAGACATAATTGATACAATGAAAGATAAGATTAGTTAACTTGGTTTGCTGTATTCCTCTGGTATATTTAAATACCTATATGGTGTTATAATGCTATATTGGTGCATGAAGAGTTGCATTTTCCACATGCCTGTTAAAAAAAAATAATCTTTTTAGATAGGCTTTGGTTTGTTATTCTACTGTTTAAAAATATTCAGTGGTTCCCTGTTCTAGGATTAAACATGAAATCTTCATTTTTGAATTTTTTTTTTGCTTCTTTTTTTTTTGAAGGGGGGAAGATAGGGCAATTGGGGTTAAGTGACTTGCCCAAGGCTACACAGCTAGTTTTGTGTTAAGTGTCTGAGGCCAGATTTGAACTCAGGTCTTCCTGACTCCAGGGTCGGTGCTGTATTCACTGAGCCACCTACCTGTCCCATCTTTGAATTTAAAGCCCTCTATAATCTGACTCTTAACTTTTCTTTCCAGATTTGTTTCATATTATTCCATTAATCCATTTGTACTTTTTTTTAGTTGCATATCTAATTCATTGATTTATTTTCTCTTTCTTAATTAATAACCTGGTCCATTAATTCAATCAGTGAGGTGGCGATAGGAATAGGAAGAATGGTTAAAGTATTTTCAAATGCTAATTTGATTTCTCCTAGAGTTGTATACAAATGTTTTTGTCATCTTTGACTAATACATTCATTCTTACATGACCATCAGACAATGGATTTAGAGCTATGAGGGACATTAGAGGCTATCTAGCCTAGCTCCCTCATTTTATAGATTATGGACATGTGGACTTGCCTGACAAGGTGTAGCAGCAAGCACCTTAGCATAACCAGCCAAGGATGGCTGCTAGCACAGGTTCTTTGATCTGTTTTTCTAAAGGAAAGCAACTCAAAAAGGGGTTAACAATCTTTAATCAAACATATATCATTTACCTAGTTCAGGAGAAAAACTTCAGAGAAAATACAAACAGAAGGTAGAAGCAGACAAAAAATACAGACAGAGAAACAGACCAGCAGACAGGGTTTCCAGCTGTCTAATCATTACATCCATACCTTGCCAGTTAACAGAGAGAGAAGCAGTAACATCTGGGTTTTCAAAGCCAGGGGCTCAATGGCTGCCTAGAGTCTCATCTGGCCAAATCACAACTCTTCCCAAAGTAAGCCCCAAAGCAAAACTTCACATCACGGTATCTATAACTGTCTCCAGAGTCAGAGAATGTCACAACCCTCCTAACCCACTGCCCAATCACAAAGTAACAAGGTGTGGGTGTTCCTGAAAAACAAGTCTCCCACCCCAGGCTCCATGTGACCACATTCAGCCTATTAGAAGGCAGAGTTTATTTTCAAATCAGGGAACATCCTCAAATTCACTTAAGCCTATCAAGGGACAGGGAAGATCTTCAAATTCCCATTACCATTATACAAGGTTGCAGAGGTGATAAGTAACATAGGAACAATTTGAACCTAGGTCCTCTGACTTCAAATCTAGTTATAAGGGGGTAGTTTGATTGCTCAGGGCATAGGGCACTAGATCTGAATTTTAGAAGGTGTGAGTTCAAATTTGGACTCAGATATTTAATAGCTGTTTTACCCTGGGCAAGTCGCTTAACTTTTGTCTGCCATATGCTATTTATCATCATCATTACCATCACCATCTTATTATTATGGGGTCGATTTTTCCTTGAAAAAGATGAAAAATGTCGTCAGAAGATGTATGTTTATTTATTCATTAACTTGCGCTAAGTTTTGTAGACAGTTGAGATAAATGGGCACTGAAGTCCTCTCCAACTCTTAAGATTATGGGCTTATATTGAGCCCTAGCAGTTATGACCTTCCCTTCCCTATTTCCATAGTCATTTGTTCCAGCCTCTCAAACCAGAAAGAATTTCCTGATAATGATGCTTTCTTTTCCTAAGGACTCCTACTAGTTACCTCAAAAGAGAAAGGAGGCATAAAGGTGCAGATCATGTGCTGATCCCATGTAGATCACACGCACAGCCTCCAGGCTGCAGGTTCCCCACCCCCGGTGTAGATATTCATGAGTCCTGCCAGTTTTAGCATTGGCTATTGGCCTGTTCTTATTACTCTTTAAAAGGACAGAACATTTCCAGGCAAGATGACCACTATGGAAGGAACAGCAATCTTGTCATGACTAATTGTGAAAAGTTGTGTGGGGGTGGCTAGGTGGCACAGTGTGTAGAGCACCGGCCCTGGAGTCAGGAGGACCTGAGTTCAAATCCTGCCTCAGACACTTAACACAAAAACTAGCCGTGTGACCTTGGGCAAGTCACTTAACCCCAACTGCCCCCCAAAAAGCAAAAAAGAAAAAAGAAAAGTTGTGTGCTTTTTGAGAGAGATGGATGAGTTGTTTTTTAATTTCAAACTGGGACATAAAATCCTGAGCTGCAGGTTACTAATATCTGCCTTCTTAGCTGGAGAGGGAAGAGATACATCACCAATGGCTAAGAGTAACTTAGGATAGGGACTGGACCTGTGATGGATTTCCTAGGGTTAGAGAATTCCCAGGTGAGGGTCTCTATCAGAGCTGGTTGGCATCTTTTCTACAACCTTATAGGCTTAGGGAGTTGCCTAGAGCCATGAAAGGCTAGGTGACTTGCCCAGGGTCATATAGCCTCTGTATTTCAGAGGTGGAATTTGAATCTAGGTTTTTCTGGTTTCAAAAACAGTTGTCTATACAAAATGCCCTGCTACTTCTCCTGGAGAATGACACCATCATAGTTCTTCCTGCTTCTGGTTTTATCTTAAAATGTCCACTAATAAAGGAGGAAAAATATAAAATTAATTTTAGACTTCTAGGTGCAACTAGGTGGCTCAATAGCCATGGCACTGGGCCTAAGGTCAGAAGACTGATTCAGATCCATTTACCTTTGCCTCAGTTTCCTCATGTATAAAACAAGAATAATAAAAGTATCTACTGCCCAGTGATGTTGTGAAGATCAAATAAGATAATATTTGTAAAGTACTATATAAATTCTAGGTATTATTATTATTGTTAGTTAATTATGCCATGTAAATACTTGGGTCTAGTGGAAACAGTAATAGGTCTGGAGTCACAAGACCTGGATTTGAAACCTAGAATTTCTACTTAAAAACATTGGTGTATCCTTGAGAATGTCAGTGAATCATTCAATCAACATTTATTACATGGCTACTATGTGCTCAGTACAACACAGATAGGTACAAAGTATTTGTTACAAGTACAAACAATGAAATAATCCTTATTCACAAAGAGATTATATTCTAAGAGGGGAGATAACATAAAAATGTATACAATAAATTAGTTCCACACAAGGATGTTTGGGAGAAAAGGCACTAGCTATGGGGGCATCAAAAAAGGCTTCATTCAGAAGAAGGTGGTATTTGAGCCGAGTCGCAAAGGATGAGTCATTTAATCTCTATGGACCTCAAAGAATGAGTGAGTCATTTAATCACTGTGGACCTAAGTATCTTCATTTATGAGGTGGTCAGATTTCAACTGAGTGAGCCCCTTCTGGGACTAATGCTAGGTCTCTGTGTCAAATCATGTTTACATGATATTATCTTTGATGTAGATTAAGCCCAGGTATTAGTGTCCTCATTTAACAGTTGGACCATAGTTCAAATAACAGTTCTGTTACTTCCTGTGTGAACATGGGTTTATCAGTTACCTTCTCTGGGTCTCAGTTTCCTCATTTGTAAAATGAAAGTATTTGCAGTAGAAGGCCTGTGAGCTTCCATGCAGCTCTGAAATCAGTGATCCTATGATCTTATAAAAGGCAGACACTATGATTCATTCTGTGCACTTACTCATTTACCTTCAAAAAAGTTATTGATTCCTTTTATCTTGGAATCATAGGAATATCTTTCATTCCCCCCATGAATTCTCCCATATGCTAAAGAAAACATAGTGAATCTCTCTCTCTGTCTCTCTCTCTCTCTGTCTCTCACTCTGTATCTGTCTCTCTGTGTATCTCTCTCTGATGTAGTGACTATCTTTAAAAGGGTATATGCCATTGTCTTTACTACTTCTCCCCTCTCTTCTTTGATTTATCTCTTGACACTGGGGCATTTTGGAGACTGTTACTGTTGTACCTTGATTTACTTGGGTATTTTATGCATTTTTCTCTGCTTTTATATAGCATCTCCTCTGCTTAATTCGAAGCTTGCTTTGTGTTCCATTTTCTGCCTAACGGGGTCAACAAATAGAGCCAAGTTTTTCCACAAAGCAGAAATCTCCTTAATGATCTTGGCAAGTCATTAGAAGAAACCCATCAGGCATAGATTATAGGATCATAGAAAGTGTGACACCGAGGGAGTGTGATTTGGGTGGTGATGTTGAAGCTCATTTTATTTACACATGTTAAGGATTCAGTTGCTTTCACTATTAAACTGTTGAGCTTTTAGACTAAGTCTCCTGTTGCTCTTTCTGCTTTAATCATGTCTCACATCTGGAAAGGCTTCAGGTTTCTCTTCTCAAGAGATTGGTATGGCCTGCAGCTGACAACTGGCCTGGGGCTTTCACCTGACCTGAACTCTACATGGTATTTAAGGATAATTTAGAGGTCTCAAAAAAAAAACATTTTGGGGTAGATATAGAGGAATATCATCTTTTTTTTTTAGAGGGGCAATTAGGGTTAAGTGACTTGCCCAAAGTCACACGGCTAGTTGAGTGGTAAGTGTCTGAGACTGGATTTGAATTCAGGTCCTCCTGGCTCCAGAGACTGTGCTCTATTCACTGCACCACCTAGCCACCCTATGAGGAATATCATCTTGAGGATGTTATCTATACTAGAACTTTCTAGAGTATTTTAGCCATGAAAGAAGGAGGCTGTGTACCATACTCTCTCCTATTCCAGTAGACTGAGCACTGGGCCTAGAATCAGGAGTTCAAATCCAGCCTCAGACACTTAGCTATGTGATCTTGAGCCAGTCACTTTTAACTTCTTTTGCTTAAATTTCCAAAACTGTAAAACTGTGATAATAATAATGCCTATCTTTCTGGGCTGTTGGAAAGATCAAATGTGAAGCACCTAGCATGGTGCCTAGCACATAGATAGTTAATAAATGCTTGTTTCCTTCCTTCCTTATCCTCAAAGAAAGAAGAATAAAAATAAGAGTATAAATGGTGATCAAAAAGAAATAATGCTGCTGAAAATAGTACTAGCATTTTTATAGAGCTTCAAATATTATTTCAGTTGATTCTCACCATAACCCTAGGAGGTGGACATTATTATTATTGTTCCCATTTTATATATGAGAAAATGGACTGAGAGAATTTCAAAATGTCTTTCCTAGGATCACACAACTATTAAGTATCTGAAGTGGAATTTGAACTCAGGTCTTCCTGGTTCCAGGTCCAGCATTCTATCCACTGTGCCACCTAGCTGCCCTATCATATTATCTAATATTCTCTTCCTTCTCCTCCTCTTCCTCCTCTAGGACTGGAGTTTGCATCTTGTTTCTTATGTCTATGTGACCTTGGGCTTTCTTAGGTCTCAGCTTTTTTATGTCTAAAATAATGGGTTAGACTAGATGGCCTCGGAGGTCCCTTCCAGCCCTACATCTAGTACAATTCTTTGTTCCTATGATGTACCCAGGAGCACTGTCCTTCCTCTTCATAGGAGTTCAGGTTGTGTGTGTCCTAGGTACATGCAGTGTGAATGTCGAAGAACAGGGGGATTTTGATGTAATCCTGGAGGCCAGTGCAAGATCTTCCCCTTCTCTGTTTACTGCCTAAACTCTCTTGACATTCCCCCTTAACACAAACTGAATTTTCAGCAGTTTTTTTGAGTCATGTTTATGGCATTGTTCTGGGAGTCCTTAGGCCTTGTACCCAGTTGCTGTCTCCAGAGGCATTGAAAAACTCCCCTGCCTGTTTAAACTTGTTATTTAGGCCTCAAAGTAGACAGAATTTTACAGGGAAAGTTCATGGTAAAGTCATTAGAAGAAACCCACTATAATAGATTATGAGGTCAGAGAAAATAGAACACAGGAATGTGGTTTTATTTACATATGTTAAAAATTCAGCTGCCCTTAGTGTTAATCCGTGGAGGTTTTTGGCAACTGAAGGGCAAGACTGCCTTCCATATAGCTTGGTTCTATTTAATAAAACCAGTCAATTTTCTTGCATAATCCTAATATATGCCAGTTATCCAGTCTTCCTCCTGCATGGGCAGAAAAATTCTCTGTGGGCAATTGAAACTAACAGTCGCCACCGCAGGACAGAGCAACACAAATGGAGGGGAGAGATCCTCTAATTTTCTACTCATAATCAGAAAAGCCAGCAGCCTTTTTAATGAAGGCTGTTTTATGAAGTATTAACTGCCGGAAATCCTTAGCTGGGCCTCGGGAATTTCTTTGTAGTGTTCTGTACTTTTAATGCTTTTTTTTTCTTTTTGGAATGAGATGAAGTGCTTTTTAACTTAACCTCCAGGGTCATTACTGCTTTGGTGTTGATTTTTTTTTTCCTTTCAAAAGACTGCTCAATTTTTCTAACAGCTCCAATTGCATCATTAAGAATTTAATTGTATTTAAAAGTTGTATAAAGAGTCAAGTGGTTCAAGTTAGACTTTTGTCTAGAAGTCTCAGGGGATGGTCACAAGAGGGGAACAACAGATCCTCCGGTCTGTACAACCAGTGTTTGTTAAAATTCTCATTGTGCACAGTTTGTTTCCAGTGACAGGTGGGGTAGAAGGCATGGCCCCTTCCTTGCTGAAGGCTACCAGCCACTGTGATGTGATGGGGTTTTTATTATATATATACACCAGGACAGTGTATGGGTATATGTTCCCTATTTTCTTCTTATCTCTACTGCTTTACAGATAAGTCATTTGAACTTGTGTCTCCAGGCTTCTTTTATTCTTCACAAAGGGTTTTCTTCAACAAGAAAATTCAAATTCAGTAAACATTTATCAAGCACCTACTATGTGCAAAAAAGATTGTTAGGAAAAGGAATAACGTAGTGTGCAGTGCCTGTTCTGTATAGACACTGCAGTAAGAACTTTACAAATTGGGGCAGCTAGGTGGCACAGTGAATAGAGCGCTGGCCCTGGAGTCAGGAGGACCTGAATTCAAATCTGGCCTCAGACACATAATACTTACTAGCTGTGTGACCTTGGGCAAGTCACTTAACCCCAATTGCCCTGCCTTCCCCCCTCCAAAAAGAAAAAAAAAGAATTTTACAAAAATTGATTCTCACAACCACACTGCAATGTAGGTGCTATTGCTACCATTGTTTTACAATTGAGTCACACAGCTAGTAAGTGTCTGAGGCTGGGTTTGAAGTTAGGTCTTCCTGGCTCCAGGACCAGCACTGTATCCATACTGTCAGATTGTTAGGTCCTGGAGATACAAAGACATGAATGGTATAAAATCCTCTTATGGGATTTATGTTTTATGGAAGATCCTTGAAGAATCTTGCTTTGGATAGGTTGTGTCAAAAACAATGGTGCCCACTTAGTAATTTGTGGAACTCCTGAGATTCTGAGAAGAATCTTGGGGACAGAAAGTGATGGACAAGGCTGCTTTTTGTTATCTCTTTTAGCCCTCCTGAGTACCTGAGCATTAGTGATTTTGTGTAAGTTTCAAAATTACCCTTCTACAATCTGTGCAATCAACATAGACTAACTATATCATAAATAAGCAATAGCACTAGCACTCAAGTGGTGATGATATTACTGGATATGGGAAGAACAGTTCTTGGAAGAATAGCAGAAGAGATTAAAAGTTTAAAGAAGCAGCAGTAATTTTGAGTTTTCAGTTTTGCCCTCTCTCTCTCTCTCTCTCGGGGGTGTTTTGTTTCTCCTCTTTACAAGTCTCATAAAAGGATGAGTTCTCCTTCTTCCGGAATGTGAGAACTGAACTTTTGCTGAGATTAAATAAAAAAGGAAAAAAATAAACAAACCAACAACTCTTCCCTCTTGGGTATCTGCTGCATTGAAAATGATACCTTTGTGACAGTGGATCCTCAGTTTCTTCACGTGTATTATGGGGGCCATCATGCATATATTGTGTACCTCCCAGGATTATTATGAGAAAATCATGTTGTAAACCCTGAAGCATTATATACGTGTTGTTGTTAATGATAATAATTTTTTTTTGCTTTTTTGGAGGGGGGAGGGCAGGGCAATTGGGGTTAAGTGACTTGCCCAAGGTCACATGGCTACTAAGTGTTGTGTCTGAGGCTGGATTTGAACTCAGGTCCTCCTAACTCCAGGGCCGGTATTCTATTCACTGCAACACCTCGTCACCCCCCTAATGATAATTATTAATGGTGATGAATATAACTTTGATCCAGATACCAAGTAATTGCCTTCAAAGTCAATTAGTTTTCTGCAACAGTGAAACTAGGTGTATGTGGAAGTTTACAGTTTTCTTTGGCTGGCCTGACATCTTCAGCAAGGATGAAAATGAGAATTTTCCACTGAGATCATTAGCCATGTCTTCCTGGCATCGGTCCCAAATTAAGCCCCAAGTAGACCCAACAGTACGTTTAACTTCGTGTTAGAAGGGCTTGTACATATTGATGAGGCGTGCTGTTTGGGAGTGGTGGAAACACAACCACACTCTAACACCTGGACACTTTTGCTCTTTGAAATGAGCAAGTGAAAAGCAGCTTTTCAGATGAAACTCGAAGACTTTCTTGGAGAGGAAAAAGGTGTTGGTCTTTTTTTTTTTTAATATAACTGACATGGAGGAAAGGCTGAAATATGGTGGCATCAAGTTATAAAAATAAAAAGTAATCTTCTGAATAATAAGAAACTGTAAGAAATAGAACAGGATCCATGAACATAGAATCAATGTGTAAATAAACAGTTGTACATTCTCTGCTTTGACCCCCATTTTGTTTAAAATAGGAAAATCCTAATTTAAGGAGCATAATAATGATTGCGGTAGTAATAGCAATAAAAACCTTATATCTATATAACATTTTTCACTTTTCAAAGTGATTCCACACACATTATCTCATTTCATCTTCACAATAACCCTTTGAGACAGGTAGGGCAGCTTTTATTCCATTTTGTAGATGAGAAAACTGAGACTCAGAGGGATTGCAGCTTTCCTAATCTAGTTGATGACAGAGCCAGGAATAGATTGCAAGACTTCTTACTCCTAGTCAGGTGTTCTTTCCAAAGGAGGTAATTTTTTACAAAAGAAAAAAAATAGATTATTTGCTTTTTTAAGAGGGTTTGCTCTGTTGTTACTTTCTAGTCTCCTTGGTTAATTAATTAAAAATTAATTTAAAAAATTAAAACATTTCAATTAAGAATTTTTTTTTTTTGCTTTTTGGAGAGCAATTTGGGGTTATGTGACTCACCCCAGGTCATACAGCTAGTTTTTGTGTTAAGTGTCTGAGGCTGAATTTGAACTCAGGTCCTCCTGACTCCAGGGCCGGTGCTCTTTTCACTGCACCACCTCAATTAAGAAAATTTAAACTAACATATAACTTTCAGGGAAACATCTGTTATTTTAAGGAGGTTCACATATGTGCATATTTGATAGTGTCATATGGTGGAAAAAATACTGAACTCTTAAGAGTTTGTAGGCATATATAATCTTGGCTCTGCTGCTTATCTGACTTGGTGACTTTGGGCTAATCACTTCCTTCTCTAGGTCTCAGATTACTCCTTTAAAATGAGAGGTGTGAACTAGATGATCTCAAAGGTCTTATCTTTAACATTGATGTTAATGGTCTCTTGCCAGTTGTTTTGAGGTTATTTGTGTTTTTATATAGCTCTAAGGATGACTTTTTGAAGGCCAAAAATTTTGAATGGTTGTGAATGTTGTTTGTTGCATTGATCAGAAAGCATCAGAGGTTTATTGGGGAGCCAGTAGTTATTAGTGGGTCTCTGAGACACAGAGTGGGGAATTTTAACTTGATTCAGCAGCAGTAGAGATTCAGATATCAAAGGGTTTTTACATAGTGGAGTAATATAGTCATTAAAAGTCTTTAATTTTGGGTTGTAGACTAAAGATTAGAGTAAAGGAACCTGATGGGAAAAGTTACAGCAATGCCAAAAAAAAAAAGGATAATTAAGCAATACAATGGTTTTAGTAATGGATATAGAAATGATAGGGCAGATTGGAGAGATTCTGTGAAAAAATAACTGGTGTCTTTTGGTTGCAGAATAAATGGTAATAAGAATTGAGCACAGACAAGATGGTGTGTTACATTGTTTGGGGGGAGTTGGACAGCATGGAAAATAATGTGGGGATTTTGATTATGTCTTATATGCAGACTTTGCCATAAAATAGTTTTTTTTTTAAATTATCACAAGTGACCCAAGCCAATAAAATAGCATTAATAGCTTCAAAAAAAAAAATAATGTGGAGAGCAAGAAAAGTTTAGAATTCAAAGAATCGCAGAATTTGAAGTAGAGCAGACCCTTTGTTAGCTATTATCTGAACACAGCATGTTAAGTTCAGATTATGACAATCCTTTCCATTGGAGGTCACTTGCAAACCACTAAAATTATAGTTAGCCGGAGGGGAAAAAAGTTAAGAGTTGGAGAGAAAGTTCTAGGCATTCTGACTGTCTACAGATGGTAATAGAAACCATCTGAGCAGATGAGTTCCCTAAGAGAGTGGGTGTGGTTTACTGAATTTTGAGCTACAAAGTAAGTCATATTTTCCTGGTATTTACCATATGTTAGGATCCTGAAAAATGTGGGTAGGAGTATGTTGACATTCAGATGCAAAGCACAACTTCTACTCCAGGAATCTGAAGGAAACTGGACTGCTCCAACCAGTATGAGGTCAGTTTCCTGAAAAAAAAAAAAAGAAAGAAAGAAAAGAAAAGAAAAGGAGGGGCAAGGTGTTCCTTGGTGTAATTGATATATCTATTTAGCCAACAGCTGTTATAACTGTTCCAAAGTGATATTGGCTGTCCCATGACAACTTCGTGGGTTAAAGATGGTGAGAGATTCAAATATTTCTACAGGAAATTCCAAAGACATAGACGGGTCTTATCTTCCAGGAAATTATTCTCTAAGTTGAGGAAATGACTGAACATAATTTTTTCCCTTTTTAATTCTTCTTTCTTGTTTCCTAATCCTTTTTTTTTGGGGGGGGGAGCGGTAGGGAGGAAGGCTGACAATAAAAGAGGTAAAATGCATTTCTTTTTAGTTAGGATGGGAATTTACATATCATTAATTAAAAAAGATGTCTTGCAGTTAGAGGTGGATTATGAAGATTTGAAGTTAGAGGTTAGTTGATCTTTTCTCACACTGAACTTTAGTACAAGACTTATTCATGTTTTTTCTATATCAGGGAAAACACTGGGTAGATGACCATATGATAGAAATTTAAATGATTGCAGACTAAGTGGGAAAATAGTGGAGTGGTCATTTCTTCTGAGCTGGAACTTAAGAAAAATGGCAAGTAGTTGTACAATTAAACCACTGTCTATATCAAATAATTCTATCTTCCCTCTAGAAATGGAGCTGGAGTTGAGTTGTAACAAATGCAAACCAGAAGCGAACCAACTTTTTGAAAGGTGAACAGCAGAAGCTCTATGTATATATTGCTGTTAGTTGTACAAATGCCCTTGCTTTTGGGGGGAAGGGACAGTGGTTGCAATGAGGTACTCTCTTCATTCCAAGGACTTTCATTCCTCAGAGCTCCAGAGCTGCATGAAAGAAGGTCCTACCCTGGTTCCACCTGCCTAACCTGCCGTGAACTAGTTTCTGCCAGCCTTCCGCTCAGTCCTATTTACAGGCTTGACCTAACCACTTGATCTTCACATACACTTTATTTTGTAACTTTCATTTTAGTCCACTGCTGGATTGTAAACTCCTTGTGGTCAGGAACCTGTGGGAGGCAGTGTGCCAGTAACATCAGAGTGTTGGACTTAGTATCAGGAAGATCCTAGATGGAAGCCAATCTTTAATACTTAGTAGCTTTGTGACCCTGGGCAAGTCACATAACCTTTCTGTGCTTCAGTATCCTCATTAGGAAATGGCGATAACATTGTAATGCGTGTTATAATTTTGGGTGTTTTGAGGCTTGATTGAAATAATATATTTAGAGTGCTTTGAAGTGTTATATGTCATTTAAACTTTGTATCTCCTCTGGTAGCTAGAACAGCACTCTTGTGTAGCTTATAAAAATGTGTTGGATCAGACCGTTCCCAAATCTGGTTCAAGAGCCCAGTATGGTGTTCAATGATTGGACCTATTGGTGAATTGTGAGAAGACATGTGGAAGTTTAGACCAAAAAAGAACTGGGGTTAATGATTTACTATCTTTTAAAATCTACTGCTTATGACCTTGAGTAAACTGTGAGGGGAAATAAGTAGGAGACTGGCTTGGCATTGAACTAGAAGGATAATATAACATTCAAATAATTCTGTGTTGAGAGGTTAATCCTTTCCCTGAGCCTGCCACTGACATTCATATATATCCCATGCACTCTGTTTGTTCACTGTGTTCATTTAACAGACCCAAGGTCAAGGAGGTGGGCTTGATGTAGAGTCTCCACTTTTCCTAGGATAATGAATTTAGTGCTTGAAAGAATCCTTCTATATACACAGAAGTATATTTTTCCTTCGCATTATTTCTAAAGTCTTATTTTTTGTTTTTAAAGATTGTTCCCTTTTAGCATCTTTGGAAGGCAAAACTGATCTAGTCCTCCCAGGATTTAGTTATATCAGTGGTTCTTAATTTCTGGGCCCCTTGGGCTTTTTGGTGAAGTCTATTTATCTCTTCTCAAAATAATGTTTTTGAATGTATAAAATAAAATACATAGGATTACAAAGGACACCGATTATATTTAAATAAAATTGTCATTTTTCCCTCCCTTGAAGTTCCAAAACCTCTCAAAATCCATGTACAGACTCCACAGGGTCAGTGTAAGTTAAGGACCTATGCATTAAGTCAACCTCTGCTAGAATGAGCTTTCTTCAGAGATGACATGGGCCTTTCCTTGCTGAAATTTTACCATCTTCCCTTTGTGAAATGGAGCCAATTTCAGGGTAATTTTTGCATACAAGTCAACTGCATTTTTTTTTAGTTGTCCTGAGGCTTCAGAAAGACACAATAAAAGGCATAGAGCTTGTCCTTGCAATAGCTAGTGTTCTCACAAAGAGGCATTGTGATGTGGATTTGGAATCGGAGGTGCTCTGGTTGTGATTTCATGAATGCTCTATGCTACCTTGTACGTGACCTTGAGCAAATCACTTGACCTCATTGGGTCTGTTTCCATATAGATAAAATGAAGGTGTTGGATATAAGGTGATTTCCAAGGTCCCGTACAACATTGAATCTGTAGTCCTAAATAAATGTCTCTTGGACAGGAAAGATAAACCAGGATGAGATTGGTCTGGATCAGGCCACATGTGATTCAGTCAAAGGGTCACACCTGAGGACCTAGAGGGCCACATGTGGCCTCAAGGCCACAGGTTTTCCACCCCTGGACTGGACTAGACTTCTTCCCATGACTGCTATCCTTATTGTACTAGTCATAAAATCTTAGCCCTGGAAAGAATTTAGACTTCTAGTCTAACTTGCTCAAATAAAGAAACTGAGGGCTAGAGACATCTCTGTGACCTATTAATTAATAACTAATTAGTTAACCTGTGATCTATTGAGTTACAAGGATGGGGGTAGAAGATAAGTAGGATATAAGATGAATTTAAAGGAACAGGAGGAACTTTAGTGGAAAGATTGCTGGTCTTAAAGCTTGGTACCTCCTTTAACATCATCTTAGAGAGTTGACTGGCACACTGAGAGGATATGGTCACACTCATAGTATAAATGAGAGGAGGGATTTGAACCCAGGTTTTTTTGAAAACAATATAACTCAACAATAGTTTAGCATCTATTATGATGATTTCCACCTTTACTTTTCTAGCATACTAATAATCTGTCTGATAGGAGTAGCTTGAGAACATTTTGACACTACTGATAATTCTCTCTAAAAACTCATGAAATTACATAGATACAAAAATATTTTTTTAGAATGAAAATAAGTTTGATTTCCTCAATCTCAATTTTTCTTTTTCTCTCAAGGTGTAGTATGTGCCAGCAGTCCTGGTTCTGCCCTACTGATATCATCCCACTCCCTACCTTTCCCCATTCTGTGAGGATTTATATGTTCCTTTAATATATTAATTCAGAGATTTAGACAATTGGAAGAGACCTTAGAGATTGTCTAGTTTAACACCTTCGTTAAGCAGAGGAGGAAACGTGATTTTCCCAGGGTCACATAGCTGATCCAGTAATGGATATGGGATTTAAACCTAGAAATCCTGACTCTGCTAGTCTGTTGATATCTCTGATATACCAAAACATTTTCTGTCACTTAGTTAGTTTAGAAAATACTGGTTTGAATATGCATGAATTGGTATTTGTACACATACACACACAGATGTACATGAATGTGCACATTTGTGTATGTGCATGTATTATTATAAGTATGCATTATTACAAGTAAAATTGTCCAAATGAAAATTTCCATGCAAATGACAGCAGGGGTACAGTCAGTCATCCATCCTATCCTGGATTCATGTGACCAATGGAATTAAAGAACAATTGCTTTTCAAACAATTACTTCTAAAATGGCCTTGAAAGTGTATCTGTATGAACAAGAACAAGGCAAATCAACATCTGGCCTCAAAAGGGTGAATTTTCTCACATAACATTTTCAGTTTAACACTGAACAAGGAGAACTTGCAAGTCCAGTTTGCTTGCATGGAGGGAAAAGGGGTTGGGTCTGCCAGTAAATCATAGCTGTGAAGTTGAATATACCATTGCCTAGAGTGGTAAGGAGTTTCAAAAGAAAGAAAATGAAGAATTTAATAAAATTAGAATGAGAGGACCATTTAAAATTTTCAAACAGTGAAAAGGGAACAAACTGCTCTCTTTTGTTTTGAAGTGTACCTTGGGCCAGGGGGAATTTGTGTAGAGTTCTTGTGATCTCAAAAAAAAAAAAGATGAAACCAAAAAGATATGGAGAGCATATTCCTACTTAATTTCTTTTTCATTTAACAAGCATTTATTTTCTCTCATTTTCCACCTCCAACCCATTGAAAAAAAGAAAAAGAAGGAAAAGCCCCTTGTAACAAAAATGGGTGACTAAGCAATAGAAATTCTTACATGGCCATATCTAAAAATGTATTTCTTATTCTGCATCTCAACTCTATCACCTCTGTCAGTTGAGAGATAGCATGCTTCATCATTAGTCCTTTCCTATTTATTTTTTGCAAGAGTTTATGAACTCTTCCCTCTGAAAACTCATCTGTTGGGTAAAGATCATGGTCTAGGTTTCTCTTGAACTTTTTTTTTTTTAAAGCAATTGGGGTTAAGTAACTTGCTCAAGGTTACACGGCCAGTTATTTCTGGGTGTGGTGCTAAGTATCTGGGCCCAGACTCAATCCCACGTTATCCCAACTCTGGGGCCGGTGCTCTTACTGTGCTACCTGGCCACCCCTCTCACGAACTTTTTATTTTTATTTCATTTTTTCTTGAAGTTTTATTGATATCTTTTGTTTTCACATCAGCCATTTTGGGATATGTCCTCTCCCCATCCTCCAATCAGAGACCCGTTCCATGTAATGAAGAAAAGCAGTTAAGCAAAACCGATACAGCTACATCTTCTAACATTTTATGTAACATTCATAGCCACAGTACCCTAATCCAAGGAAAGAAGAGAAAGGCATTTATGGCTTGTTCTATTTCATTTTATAAGACCATGTTGTTTAAGCTATTTCTTATTTTGTGTATTTTATATTTTGTAGGGTAATCACATTTTTTTGTTAAAAACTGTAACATCTCAACTTGACTGAAACCCTACAAATCCTTATCTGCACTCATTTAGCCACTGCTCTGCTTAGCTGCCAATCTCTTGTCTCTCTCTTCAGCAATTGTAAGGTGGATACCCTTTCCTCGGGGAAGAAAGATCCAAGGCTTATTACCTTTGCCAATAACAAAAATGTTGGAGAGCCTGGTGGCAAAACTATTGCCATTGGCATCTTTTACATGAACAACATCAAAAGAGCCAGGATGTTTCTCCCTGTTTGTGATCACACCAGTTCGACCCAAATTAGCCCCACTGGTCACCATATATAGGTTACCAGTATCAAACTTGATAAAATCAGTGATCTTGCCAGCCTCTAAATCAATCTGAATTGTCATTCACTTTGATTAGAGGATCTGGGTAACGGATAGTACGGGCATCAGATGGGGAATACCTTTTGTACCCACAAAAATTTTCCTCACTTTGCACAATTTATATTTAGCTTCCTCGGCTATAATACGATGAACGGCAAAGTGTCCCTTTGTGTCATAAACCAGACGGAAATGTTCACCCGCCTTCTCAATGCTAATGACATCCATAAAGCCAGCTGGGTATGTAATATCAGTGCAGACCTTGCCATCAATCTTGATGAATCGCTGCATGCAGATCTTCTTTACTTCATCTCTAGTCAGGGCATTCTTCAGTCTGTTTCTCAGGAAGATGATGAGTGGGAGACACTCCCTCAGCTTGTGGGGACCTGTTGATGGTCTTGGAGCAAAAACTCCTGTTAACTTAACTTATCCAGCATCCAATGCTTTGTAGCTGCTACACGCTTCAAATGCTTCTTGGGACCACGAGCCATGGTTACACTGAACCTGAGTTAAAATGGGAACTTTACTCAGCTGTAGGATCAGAGGCTCCGTCTACTTATACGCTGTGTGTGTTCGGCCAATTCACTGTACCCTTTCGGGCCTTACCGTATTCACCAGCAGCACGACCATATGGTCCCAAGGCCGCGCGGAAAGAGCTCTCACGAACTTTTTAAAGAATAGGTTTTTAATAATTCCCCTCTTAAGACTGTAAGCTCCCTAAGACCAAGGATTGTTTTATTTTTGTATGTATAGGACTTAGCTCAGTGTATTGTTTATGTTCGACCATTTTCCAATTGTGTCTGACTCTTCATGACTCCACTGTGGGGTTTTCTTAGCAAAGACACTAGAGTAGTTTGACATTTTCTTCTCCAGCTCATTTGACAGATGGGAAAAGTCAAGCAAACAGGGGTTAAATGAGTTGCCCAAAGTCACACAGCAAGGAAATGACTGAGGCCAGACTTGAATCCAGATCTTTCTGAATCCAGGCCCAGCACTCTATCCACTGACCCCTTACCTGTCGAAGTTCTCCTTGTGTATAGCAGATACTTAATAAACATTTGTCAAATTGAATTATTATTTCCACCAAAGCATCTCTTTGCTGTCAGACACGAAAGAGTTGACTGTTTGTTAAAAGGCATTGTGCAAATGCAAGTGTCATGAACACAAAGTTAATGATGGTGTGTGTAAGCTTTTCTCTGACAGTCTTTACTGAATTAGGAAATGGATAAAAAGAGAGGAGAATGACTCCTATAAAAAGGATTTTTTTTAAAGTCAGATCTTTTTCAGTAGAAATAAATGAATCTATGTTTTAGGTTTCCAAAATAAACATGCAAAGGCATTCCCTTGAGTATAGAATGAAGAGACTCTGTCAAACAGAAGACAAATAGGAGGGTCCTATGTTTGTGCTTAGATTTGTTAAAAACAACAACAGCAACAAAAACAAACCCTTAGCTAATTTCCCTCAATTCTCTGAGTAATCAAAGCATTCCATTATGTTGTGCCTGAAGGTAGGAGATGGGTCTCATTTTCTGTCAAATGCGGCATCTGGGTTAATTGATAACTAAAGTGCTTTTCTAACTCCTTGCTTTTTCACTTCTGTTATAGTTACACAGTGTTTACATGTTAGAAGTAAATAATAATATGAACCCACATATATAATAGGTGATAACTCACAGCCTGTCTGAGTAGATATTGTAAGTATTATCCTCACTTTAAAAATGGCATGGCCGGGGCGGCCAGGTAGCACAGCGAGTAAGAGCACCGGCTCCAGTGTCGGGATGACCTGGAGATCGAATCCCGGGCTCAGACACTTAGCGCCCACCCAGAAACACCTGGCCGTGTAACCTTGAGCAAGTTACTTAACCCCGATTGCTTAAAAACAAAATAAAAATGGCATGGCCTGTGGTTAGAGCTGGTGAGTACCCCCAGCTAAGATCTGCTGAAACTCAAGACTCTTGCCTTTTCAGGTTGTTCTTTCTGCTACCTAGTGATGCCCTTTATAGTGAATGGTGGAGGGGGTGTGGGCATTTTTCTTTCCTGCAAGCAGCCAATTACTTGGCAGGAATGTATTTTTCCATTCAGATGGTAATTTAATTAGGGGAAGCCATCTGTTAGGTGTCATTGTGGTCTGGGTTCTGGTAACAATGTACCAGATCCCCTTCTGGGGGATCTCAAAGGGCACAGCAAGATCAGTTGGGCATAGCCAGAATAAGCTAGGATGAACTATCAGGAGTCACAGAGTTCATAGCTGCATCATGCGACAGGACTCATCAGCTGGGGAGCAGCATGGGTCAGGGACCAGGCATCAGGCAGAACCAGACTGACTGGCCATGGTGACCTTTTGCCTTCTCTACTTCCTCGTAGTTTACAGACCAGGCTGAGGTGTAGGCCTGCAGACTGAAACTACACCTTCTCAGTCCAGCGAAGTCATTTGGTTAAGGGGTAACCTAGAGAAATAAAATTTAAGCTTTGGTTTTAAAAAAGCTATTAGAGAGCTACCTTTTTTCAAGTAGCCTTAATAAAAATTTTAGACAGTAAGGATGGGTGACAAGGGAGAAAGGGAATGAATCTGGAATTCAAAGTTTTAAAACCAAATGTTTAAAAAAAATATATATATATATATATATGATTATTAATACTATTTTACATGTAATTGGGAAATAAGAGGGGAAATCGTGGGGGACCGCTATTTTGGGGAGGTGGGTAGAGGAAAAATGGGGAGAAAATTTGTAACCCAAAATCTGGCGGAAATCAATGAAGTAAACCAGAAGTTAATAAGGCATTTGGAAAAAAAATAATAAAAATTTTAGAATCTGAAATTTTATCGTAATTTGTACCTCATCTTATCATAAACCAAAATTTCCTATCCTGTTTTCAATGGACTTGGGTAATTTTTTAAATTGAGAAGGTAGAAGAGACCCATAGCAAATGACATAAGTATTCTCTTGAGCTAAGCCTTAGAGGCCTAGGATTCTTTTAAGCCATGGAGAATCTTTTTTTGTGTTGTGGATGCCCTATGCAGAAGGGGGGGGAAAAAGGCATATGGTTAAGTAAGCATCAGGTCCCTATTATTAAAAATCTAACATGTTTAACTCATTTTCTAAAAAAAAATTTTTTTTTGAAACAGTGGACTTTAGATGTTTTTGAGTAAATATGACAAATGTTAATCATAAATCTCTACTTCAGTTCTATGTTATGATTAGTTAAGAAGGAAAGAGAAGATGGCAGCCAGCAGGCAGTAGACTGGGAGTCAGGAAGAACTGAATTCAGATTTAGCCTAAGATATTTCCTAGTTATATGATTCTGGGCAAGTCACTTAACCTCTGCTTCTGTTTCTTCAATTGTAAAATGTGTTAATAAGAGCACTTCCCTCCCAGGGTTCTTGTGAGGATAAAATGAGAATATTTGTAAACTGCTTTGCAAACTTTAAAAGACTATTTAAATGTAAATTATCAGCTATTATTATAGAAGGAGAGGGGGTAAAAGTTAAAAACATGGGATGGGGAAGAGAGAAAAAATGGGGTGGGGAAGTTTAGTGGGTTTTGTGGAATTAATCGAAATAAATGGGGAGGAGAAGGAAGGAAGTGAGGGATAAAAGGTAAACTAAAAAGGGTGTGAGAGAAAATGGGAGAAAAAAACTCAGTAGGTTTTTGAGGTATTAATTAATTGAGGCTGCTTATCCTTTTCTTTGATTGTGAATTTACGAATAAGTTAGCAACTTTCTTTTGCAAGCTTATCCCCTGTACTGTTCACAGCTCTTCCGTTGTTCTTACCCATAAACTTTAATTAAGAGGTTCTGTTTTAAATTGGGCCTAACCATTGTATTCTACTGGAAGAAGCTATTTTCTGGATTATACCAGGATAATAACTGCATCACCAGTCAAGCAAGATGTAATCAAGCCTTTGAGATTCCTTACCCTTATTTTAAACTAGTTTAGCCCTCTTCTGTCAATGACTAGGCTATATCAGTCAATCAGTAAACATTGCTTACTACATGTATATGAGTTAAGAGCAAAGGTTCTGGATTCTGTCTCTTGGATTCATCCTCTTGTTCTGGTCCAGACTCCTTGTGTTGTTCTCTGACATATGCTCCCCACTGCCAAAGATCCTTAAGAAACAGGTCCAGCACCTCCTGCCCTCCATCCCCAGTTATCTGCAATCCAATAAGACATTTAGTAAATGATTACTGTGTATAAGGCATGATGCTGGGAATATAAAAGCAAAGAAACAAAATAAAAAATAGTGCTCACCCTCAAGGACTTTTCCATTCTACCAAGGATATGGAGACAGAAGTACAGGTTGATTGCATAAGAGGTAGAGCTCTCAAACTAGGAATATTCAGGATGGGGTCCTGCAGGAGGTGATGCCTGAGTTGAGTCATGAAATAAACTAAGCATTATTTTTTTTTTAAGTTAATCATTCCAAGAGGCTGAGGTGAAGAGGAAAGACATTCTAGGTTACAGGCACCCATGCAGAGAAGGGCATGGAGGTGGGAGATGTATACCTGAGTTTAGGGGAATACCAAATAGGGACAACTTATCTGGAACACAAAGTAGATGAAGGGTAATAAGCAAAAATAATTTTGAAAGGTAAACTGCTCTCAGATTATGAAGGACTGAGTTTTCATTTTATCCTAGAGGCAATAGAAAATTCTAGATAAAAAGAGTAATGTAGCTACATTTGTGTCTTAAATGGAGGATTAGAAGCAGTCAGTAGAGACTCTGAAAGGGCCTGATAAAGGAAGCAGAAATATGGCAGTCATCATAGGGGTGAGACTGAATAAGGGAGCTGTAAGATAGCATATGTAAAGTCCTTCATACATTTTAAGGGACTAGGCAGATGCTAGCTAGCCAGTAGTATCAGCAGGCCAGGTCTCACTCAGGCCAATCTGGTAGTAAAGGTTCAAGATTGGTAAGAAATGAGATGCCATCAGAACATAGTGAATGGAGGTTTACTTGGCCATTGCAGTGGAAGGCTATTAGAGCAGGAAAGAAATATTTAGCATTGGTGACATTGAGTATGGCTTCCCTTGCCTCAGTGTTGCCCACAATGGCCCACAGGTCAGAAACCTTAAGGAGGAGTGTTGACCCCTTCTGTCTTGTAGGCCATTAAGAATTTAAATCAATGGCCCAAGCCTTAGTCTTCCTGAACCAGTTAAGTCTAGAAGAGGGCTTCAATACCCTTTTGGAGAAAAGTTAGCCCAGCCTAGCCTGTGACCTTTCCATTCTTATCTCCATATTCCAGGCATTTTCTCTGGCCATCTGTTGCTTCATCTCTTCTTGGCTTCCTTCAAGTCCAAGCTAAAATTCCATCTTATGTCAGAAACCTTTCCCACTCCCCCTTAGTGCTGGTGCATCCCCCCTGAGATTTATCCTATGTATACATCTATATAGATACATGTATGTATGTATACACACACATACAAGCATATATTTTGTCTGTCCACAGTTGTTTGCCTTCTCCTCCATTAGGATTTAAGCTTCTTGAGGGCAAGGACTGGGTTTTAGCATTTCTTTGTATCCCTATTATGTGCTTGGCCCATAATAAATGCTTGTTGACTGTGTAAAGTAGTGTTAGGATGTTGTTCCTGCAGAAGAGCTGTGTAGTTGAGGAGAGGCAGAGAATGGTTTTTGCATCTCCACCATTTGGGAATCCTGGAACCGAGAGAGGGTAGGGACGTAGATGGATGTCAGCCAGGGGTAGAGGGGAAAGGAAAAAGGTGACACGTCTTTCCACCATGCTGAATCTTGCATGTTAGCTGAATATAGAAGTACAAGACCAGAGTTCAGTCTGAGCAGGGAGATATGGAAGGATTCACAACCAGAAATTGTTAGTAAGGAGGGTGGGGTAGGATTATATGTCCTTGTCTAGTTAGCTAGATGTAAATAATCAGGCAGTCCAGAGGCAATAGCAGCAACAACTGACACTTTTTGAAGTTGATTTTTTAAAGTGTTT
Organism: Petaurus breviceps papuanus; assembly: GCF_028583685.1. Taxonomy (NCBI): domain Eukaryota; kingdom Metazoa; phylum Chordata; class Mammalia; order Diprotodontia; family Petauridae; genus Petaurus; species Petaurus breviceps. Next base: position 27,205,941 of record NW_027186296.1, read on the forward strand.
CATATACATTGTATCATTTAATTCTCATAACTCTGTAAAATAGGTATTAGGGAAGAGGGGGAAGGGAACAAGCATTTATTAAAGGTTTACTGTATTCCAGACACTGTGCTAAATACTTTATAGATACTATCTCATTTGGTCCTTAAAACAACCTTGTGCTATTATTATCCCCATTTTACATTTTTGGCAACTGAGGCAGATAGAGGATAAGTGACTTTGTCCAGGGTCTTACAAATAGTAAAGAGTCTAAGCTGGATTTGAATTCAGGTCTTCCTGATTCTAGGTCCAGTGTGCTCTCAACTTCACTACTCAGCTGTCTGTAGGCATTATTGTATCCTTATTTTTACAGATGAGGAAGCAAAGCCAGCCTTTTGAAAGGGAAAGAGATTTTTCCATATTCACACTGCTAATACATGTTGGTGGGAGGATACAAACCCAGGCCTTGTCTTAACTCTGAATCTCTCCTAACTTTTACTGTACCACACTTCTTCTCAAGAAAGGAAGAGTGGGCTAGTAGAAGCGTTGGAAGATGCTATAAAATCTCTATCCTGATTTTATCCTCCTACCTGAGTGTGGACAAAGGTTGGCAGGTGATTGCCAATGGCAAACATCTATCATTCTCCTCTACCTATAGGTCTGGATGAGATGACCTCTAAGGCATCGTTCTCCAAAACTGGGACTATGGAATGCAACAGGAAGATGGAAGATGAGTTGACTCTCCCCTCACCCCTCCTCCCTAAAGTCAATTTTGGGTTTGCCTCCAGCACAATGACAGCATTCCCTTCAGTGTTCCTCAGTACAGATCCTTCCTCACCCTCATTCGTGGCTACCCCAGGGTCTCTCAGGGTGTTTGTAACATAACCAGACCTAGACAGAAAAAAAATTTCCATTACTGCCTCCTGTCTTCCCAGACTATTTGGACATTCCTTATCTGGGGCATTGGCCACTGAATGAGACCAGCACCACATACACTTTTCATTATTTTTGCAGAAAAGTATTGATAGGACAATATGAGCATACATGTATGTGTTGGCAGCTATGCAGAAAAGATAAGTGCACTTAACCTGGGGTCAAGAAGATCTTGAGATAATATTCAGCCTCAGACATTAGCTGTCTGACTCTGGGCAAGTCACTCAACCTCTACCTCTGTTTCCTCGACTGTAAACTAGGGATAATAATAGCTTGTAACCCATAGAATTGTTGTGAGGATCAAATGAGATAATAAACACTTAGTAAAGTGTTCATTAAAGACTTACTCTATTCCTGACACTGTGCTAAATACTTTACAGATATTATCTCATTTGATCCTCCCAACAACCTTGTGAGGTGGGTGCTATTCTTATCCCCATTTTACAGTTTTGTAAACTTGCACGTTGTAAACCTTAAAGCACTATAAATACTTTGTTATTGTGGATTGCATTATCTTTCCTACAAAACCTACCTCCCTTCTAAACTTTGGTGCTTTGGATAAAGGTACCACCACTCTCAGTTTTCTAGATTTTCACTCTCCTTTTTATTTACTCTTGACTCCTCATTCAACTATAATAGCTCTCTACAAAGTTATTTGTAGTTGTTGTGTAGTTCATTAGTCATGTCCTACTCTTGTGACCCTATTTGGGGTTTTCTTGGTGAAGATACTGGAGTGGTTTGCCATTTCCTTATCCAGCCCATTTATAGTTAAGGAAACTGAGGCAAACAGGGTTAATAGGAGAAACAGACTTGACCAGGGTCACTCAGCTAGTAAGTGACTGAGAGCGGATTTGGATTCAGGTCCTTCTAACTCTGGGGCTGGCACTTTATTCACTATTCCTTCTCTTAATTGTCAGATCTGATGGTCTTTTCCCAGTCCTAATCCTTCTTGTTCTCTCTGCTGCATTTGACACTGTTGAAAACGTTATCTTCTTTTTTTATAGATTTTTATTTTATTTTATTTTATATTTTATTTTTGGAGGGCAATTGGAGTTGTGACTTGCCCACAGTCACACAGCTGGGTGTGTGTGTGTGTGTGTGTGTGTGTGTGTGTGTGTGTGTGTGTGTG